>NC_060283.1:13007607-13379840 GCF_021613505.1 Equus quagga | reverse complement strand
CCAAAGGTCCCTACTTGGTCTACCTTTTTCTTTCCATATCTCAGAGTCTTCATATGTTTGTTTTATATATAACGTCTAGGGTTTTTTTTTTTTTTTTTGCTGTGTTTAGTAAGAGAAAAGAATAAAAGTGCCCCATAATTTATTTTGTTAGCTTTTCTTGATGGACATTCCAGATGTTTCCAACTTTTCAATGTAACAAATGACTCTTCAAAGAATGTTCTTGCAGAAATCTTTGCATATGTGCCTGATATTTGTTTTGGGAAGGTTTGTGGAAGGGAGATTCTGGATCTAAAGTTATCCTGTGTTTCAGGCTTTTAACATATGTCTTCAAATTATGCTGTAGTAAAGACAAAAGATGTCCCACCAATAAGTGGAGGCTATAGTAATTAAAGGGCAGGGACAGTTGTCTCTTTGGCCCACTTCCAGTAATTGAAAATAAAACCACATGATCTACCTATAGAAGAATCCTTACCTTCCTCTTCCCCAGAGTGGGCAGATGGTTTACAAATAGTTGAGATTACAAATGGAAGTGAATGTATTCAGCTTACCCCAAAATTAGGTCAAGTCTTTCAAAGTATTAGCCTCAAATGAGGGAAATAGATGTATCTATGATTCACCCCATTGTAAATTTATGGTCTTATCTATAACAATATTAGCTATTATTTGCAGAGCTTTTCTGTGTGCAAGGCACAGTTCTACCCATTCAAAATAGTCTTTTCATCCTGACAATAACCCCAAGAGGTCAGAGCTGTCATTACTCCCATTTTGTGTAAGAAAACTGAAGCATGCAAAGATTTAGTAATGTGGCATGAGCCCACAGCTTGTTGGTAGAAGAGACAGGCACAGACCTATGCAAGCTGTCTCCTGAGTCTGTCCTTTTAGCCACAGAACCAATAAGATGTCACTGCCATCAGCTTAGCTCCTATGGTAGGATTAGGGTGCACATTCTAAAGAAGGATGAACAACAGAAATAGAATATATGATATTTATTGATCAATATCCAGTGCATTGTGCCAAGTGGATGAACATAAATGGTTAGCACTTGCCTCCAAGTGTTAACTTACCTGGAGTAAAATCTTGGCTCTGCTACTTACTCTCTGAACTTGGCAGACCTATTGTCTCTGTGCCTGTACAATATTACAACCAGGATATTGACATTGACACAGTCAAGATGTAAAACATTTCCATCATGAGGATCCCTCTTGTTGGTACTATAGACACACATATTACCTTCCCACTCTCCACCTCCTCCTTAACCAGTGGCAACCATTAATCTGTCCTCCATTTCTTTAATTTTGTTATTTCAAGAATTTTATATAAATGGGATCATACAGCATGTAACCTTTTTTTTTTTTAAAGGTTGGCACCTGAGCTAACATCTGTTGACAATCTTCTTTTTCTTTTTCTTCTTCTCCCCAAAGCCTGACAGTACATAGCTATAGGTTATAGTTGTAGGTCCTTCTGGTTGTGCTATGTGGGACACTGCCTCAGCATTGTTTGATGAGTGGTGCCATGTCTGCACCCAGGATCCAAAATGGTAAAACGCTGGGCCAAGGAAATGGAGCATGTGAACTTAACCACTTGGTCACGGGGCCCACCCCAGCAAGTAACCTTTTGAGACTGGCTTTTTCCACTCAACATAATTCTCTCGAGCTTCATCCAGATTGTTTTGAGGTATCAATGGTCCATTCATTATTTTTTATCACTCAGTAGTATTCCATAGTATGAATGTACCATAATTCATTTAACCATTCACCCAGTGAAGGACATCTGGGTTGTTTCCAGTTTAAGGCTATTATGAATAAGGGTGTTACAAACAATAGTATATATATTTGTGTGTGAGTGTAAATTTGTATTTTTCTCAGGAAAATGCTCAGGAGTGTAATTTCTGGTTGTATGATAGTTGCACGTTTAATTTTAAATGAAACTTACAAATTGTTTTTCCAGAGTGGCTGTACCATTTCACATTCCCACCAGCAATGTGTGAGCGACCGTTTCCCCCCATTCTTACTACCATTTGATGTTGAGGGCTTATTTTTCTCAAAACATGCAGGAAGGATCAGGAGTGTTGAAATTCAGTAGGTGGATTATATTCCTGACCCAAGCAGTAATTACTTGGGCAAGTTATTCAATTTTTCTTGGTCTCATATTCATTATCTACAACATAGGGAGAAGAGTGCACTCTCCTCATAGGAGAGTTTTGAGGCTTGTGTGTCTCATAGATAAAGCCCAGTGACTGGGATAAGATAAGGGCAACAAGTACTTGCTATTGCTACTAAGGCTTCTGTGCTGCCACTGCTCCTGGCCCTGAGGTCCCTGTTGGTGTTGGTGCTGAACTGTTGTGTGTGACTTGCTCTTTGATCTTTAGGTGGAAAAAGAGCTTTTAAAAAATCGGTTACTAGTTTTGGCAATCCCCTGAATGTTAAAAGTGAAAAATAAATACAAATATGCATAAATCCAATCCCTTTGAACACATGTTGTTACAATAAAGTAATGAATAGTATATAATTATTTCTAGGTCTCCTCTATGGATAATAGGCAATCTTTTGGGTTTCGATGAAATGAGATTTGACCTATTACATGTTCCAAGAAGATGCATAGTGATTAATCCCTCCTCAGCATGAATGTTTAAAAACTAGAATGTACTTAGGTCAAACTTTTGAAGAGAAATCTAGGCAAATTTTCCAGTGTTACTATGAAACATATTTTAGAAGTAAATAAGGAAAAGTTTTTGAGTCTACAGAGAGTAGGTTTTGCCATTTATGAGCATTGGGCAGGTCACATTACTGAGCCCTGCTTCCTTTTCTGGGACATGAGCATAACATACTTCCCTTGCAAAGAGGTGATGTGAACTAAATGAGATGCAGCATGGGTGAGTTCCTGCCACAGAATTGGTGCTCGGTAAAAGCTCATTCTCTTTCCCGCTTCTGTCACAGGAAGTGAAGCAACCTTTTGTTTCCCTGAGAATGTCCCATTCTCACCTTTAAGGACTCAGGGAGGCTCTTCCACAAGGATTTTTTTAGCATCTGCAGCATCTGTGGACTCTGCAAGTGGAGCATCTTGGCAGGTACTTTCACCTAGAGAGAGGACCAAGAAACAGTCAGGAATGAGAAGATGCTGAATCAATAGGAACTGTATCCTCACACCTTTACCTGAACCTTGGAAGATAACAGGTGAGAAAGATCTGTCCACTTCTAAAATAACTGCCTTGGAGAGGAAGAGAAAGTATGGTCACTCTAGATTTCCAGCCTTACTCTGAAAGACAGGAGTTTGGAGGGGCATCAAGAAAGTTCTGAGGAGACCATCTCATAGAAGACACCAAGAAAAAAAGAGTAGCAGGTTCTATGCTAATGTCTAATCCCAAGGCCTTTTTTTTTTAAAGATTGGCACCTGGGCTAACAACTGTTGCCAATCTTTTTTTTTTTCTGCTTTATCTCCCCAAACCCCCCGCCCCCATACACAGTTGTATATCCTAGTTGCACGTCATTCTAGTTGTGGGATGTAGGACGCCGCCTCGACGTGGCCTGATGAGCGGTGCCATGTCCGCGCCCAGGATCCGAACCCTCGGCCGCCGCAGTGGAGGGCGCGAACTTAACCACTTGGCCACGGAGCCGGCCCCCCAAGACATTTTTAAGTGTCTTTTATTGATGTCACTCTCACTGAAGTCCTCACCAATTCCAAAGAAGGATGAGAATGGGCAGAGAGAACATGGTTCTCTTTCTGAAAATTTTCACTTTACTTTTCACACTACCCTGAATTTCAGTCTTTAGAGACACATTTATTTTAACAAACGTATTATTAAAATATACAAATGCATCTTTTGAGATTGTTACTGCCAGTGTTTATCCCAATGCCACCACTAACAAAATGTGTAACTTCCAAAAAGTTATCTAATCTCTTTGTACCTTGGTTTCCTCATTAGTAAATCTGAATGAAAACAGACCCTACCTAGAAAATTGTGGTGAGGATTAAATGAGTTAATACATAGTAAGTGCATAGAAGAGTTTCTAGTGTATAATAACTCAAAAATGTTATTTTTATTGTTGTTATTAATATTTTTAGCGGTAGTTATTCAAATCAGCCCATTGAGTTTTTCTTCTGTTTTGAGGGAATGGGATGTAACTTTAACCTAGATCACAATGTGAATGACTTCAGTGTGAATGGTACCCTGAGAATAATACTGTACTTATGTTATAGTTATGTTGTGAGAATTAAATGAGGTCATCCAGGCACTGGCACCAAGTGAATGAAAAAGTGCATGTAAAACTCTTAGCAGAGTGCCTGGCACAAAATAGTACTAATATGTCGTTATTATTATCATTCCTTGAAGGAAGCAGGAAAAAGATTATTTTATGTATCAGCCCTTTAGCACTGACGCATTTTGGCTTCCCAGATCTATTCATTTTAGAAATACATGTCTTTTGGGAAGATCAGTTAAGATAAAGACTTGAGGAGATGGAACCCGTGTTGGATTCTTTCAAAGAGAAAATGTTTCTGGTTCCAAAGATCTCATTTACTTTTTGGAACCTGCTGCTTGAACAGGCTTGAGATTGCTTGAACAAGTGAATATTTTCAACTATTCCATGTGCATGTGTCCTGCCTCACACCCCGAGTTGCTTGTCTGTCCTTTGGGGATAACAACAGACCTTTTATCCCCCTAAAGTCTCTTGTGCAGAGGAGTCTTTGCCAGCATTATTATAGATGTGGTTGCATCTTTTTTAAAAAAATTTATTGCTGAATAATTTAAATAGGCAGAATTAAAAGCATATAAACTGTATAATTTTATGGATTTGACACATGTGTATGCCCAGGAAACCATCATCATGCTTAAGATATAGAACATTTCCTTCATCCTCGGTGTTTCTTGATTTCCCTTTATAGTTATTTGCTTCCCACTGCTATATGTCTATTATGATAATACCACTGTTTTCACTACTGTGGCTTTACAGTAAGTCTTGAAATGTGATAGTGTGAGTCTTATCAATTTTTTTACATGCTTTTTGCTTAGGTTGTTTGCATTTCTATGTAAATTTTGTAATAGCTTGTGAATTTCTTTTAAAAAGCTTCTGAAATTTATATTGAGATTGCAGTGAATCTGCAGTTCAATTGGGTGAGAAGTAATATCTGAATAATATTGAATACTCCAATGCATGAATATGATGTAACTCTCTATGTTTTCTTTAAATTAAAAAAAGAATTCTTTAAATGTTTAGCAAAATGTTTTTAGTTTTTTGGTTTATTGTACTTGAATATCTTTTATTAAATTTATCCTCATTTATTTAATTTTTTGAATGCTATTATAAATAAATAAATGCAAATTATTTTATATTTTGAGCTTTTAAAAAATATTTGTTGCTTGTTAATGGAAATATCCATTTTTCTATATTGTTCTATGTACTGTGAACTACTGAATTAACTTATTTGTTCTAGTAGGTATTGTTTTTTGAATACTACTTAAAATTTTCTATGTATATGATCAAGCATGTTTTTTGCAAATAAAAAGAATTATACTCCTTCCTTCTGTATGACTTTTATTTCCTTTTCTTGTCTTATTGCACTGCCTAGAAACTGCAGGGAAATGTTGTATATGGGGGATTAGATGGGCTTCCCTGCTTTGTTGTTGATCTTAGGGAAAAACATCTATTCTCTCACCTAAGTATAACAGTAGCTGTTGATTTTTCATAGATGGGCTTTGCCAAGGTAAGGAAGTTCCTTTATATTTCTAGCTTGCTAAGAGTTTTTTTTTTTAAATCATAAATCAATGTTGAAATTTGTCAAATACTTTTCATACATCTATTAGGATGATTATATGATATTTCTCTTTTCTTGCTGATATGTTGAATTATAATTATTTATTTTTGAATGCTAAATTAACCTTATATCATCAGGATAAATCCCACTTGATCAAGAGGTATTATTCTTGTTACATATTGTTGTATCAACTTCTATTATTTTGTTAAGGATTTTTGTACTTATGTTTATAAGGGATATTAGTCTGTACTTTTCTAGTAAAATCTTTATCTGGTTTTGAAATAATAAAAGTTATAGACACAAAATATGAATTAAGAAAGCATTTCCTCCTCATTTTCTTAAGAAGTTTGTTCAGAATTAATACTGTTTCTTCCTCAAATATTTGGTTTTTTTTTTTAAAGATTGGCACCTGAGCTAACAACTGTTGCCAATCTTTTTTTTTTTTCTGCTTTATCTCCCCAGGTCCCCCCTGGTACATAGTTGTATATCTTAGTTGCAGGTCCTTTTAGTTGTGGTACATGTGATGCCGCCTCAACGTGGCCTGACGAGTGGTGCCATGTCCGCGCCCAGGATCCGAACCAGCGAAACCCTGGGCCGCCATGTGTGAACTTAACCACTCGGACACGGGGCTGGCCCCCTTAAATATTTGTTGATTTCAACAGTGAAGCCATCTAGGACTGGGAAACATTTTTACTTACAATTGCATTTCTCTGTAGAAATGATTCTAACTACAAATTCAATTTCTTTAGTAAATATATATCTTTTCAGAGGTTTTTTTGGACAACTTCTGGCTATTTGGATCTCTGGAGGGATTTGTCCATTTCGTCTAAGCTGTCAAATTTATGGCACAAACTTGTCCCTGGTATTTCTGGCCCCCTTAACGTCTGTGGAATCTATAGTAGTGTCTCCTCTTTAGTGCTATGTATATTTCAGCCCAGATAATTCTTTGTTGTGGGAGGCAATTCTTTGCATTGCAGAAAATATAGTAACATCCCTGACCTCTACCCACTAGCCACCAGTATAACATTTAGCCTCAGTTATGAAAAACAAAAGTATCACCAGACATTTATTACATATACTCGAGAGTCTCAAGATGGTGGAAGTTTAATATTCCTAGAGGCAAATGTAACCTTTTATCCGGAGGTATCCTTTAAGAATGTGGCAAGAGAACAGGAAGAAAAAGGAGTTTGATGCCAAATTCCTGGGGTTATAACGTTATTATAATACCTGAAAACCACATGATGTGAGATTTCTCTACATTCAGGCATGCACACATACACACGGTGAAAAATAAATATAACAACAACAACAAAACTTAGTACCCAGGCTAATAAGGTATACTGGAACCTGAGGAGCCTATAGAACACTAAACAAGAATACTAAACCCTCAACAGGAGCTTTCAGCACTGGCAATGGGCAAAATCCACAAAAAAAGGCACTTCATACCCAGCCTTTCCCTTACTTGGAATGTTTTCAAAGGGGAACAATTCAAACAAAGAAAATGAGTTCTAAAGAATGGTTTTATAAAGCAACATTAACAAATAGAAACAACAAGACACAATTTCTATGTTTTGCACTAAGATAAGGTTACATAAATTATGATCTCTTAGAATGTTGCAACTCTAAGGAACATAACATAATAAATACGATACACACACACACACAGATACGTGAAAGAGTATTAAAATGAAAAGAGAAAATGTAGAACATAAAACAACACATAGTTTTTTATTAGAATATGTAAAGCTGTGCTTGTGCATATTCAATATGTAACATATATGAGAATTGTAAGGATATAGAAAGATGAATTTAGAAGGGAAAACGAAATATCAAAAACTATTTTATGGTCATAGCATTATAGGTAAAATCTTTTAAATTAACTTTCTTTTTCATATGATTTAAACTAACAGTAAATCTGGCCTGCATTCTAGTCTGTATTCTTCTGCCTATTTCTTCTCTAAACTTGAACAGAGTACTACTTCACTTTCCTGGTTAGTATTTATACGAGGAACAAGCTGCCTCCTTTGGAATGTTTCCTAAAGGAGTAAAGAGAATAATGTCTGCATATTATCTATATACAGTAGGTGCTAGATAAATGTTACTTGGATCAGCATTCTTCCTTGAAAATGTTATTACCTCTTCGTTCACCCACCAGCTTCCAAAATCCCTCCATGTCATTTATCTGTTCCAAATGGAAGCCTGAGTTAGTGCAGCCAAGAACTTTTCCCACAGTACATCTGCTGTCTGCATAGCAGGTGCAGATGTGTTATTTCTCAAATGGAATAGACTTCCTTTTCGCCGGTATAAGTATCAATAAATAAGCTCAGTACTTTCTATCTAAAGCCAACAAAAAACATTTGATTTTCCCACTTTGTTGTGGGAGAAAAAGGACGTTAGAAAGCAGTGATTCTCTCCAGTGAGATGAGTCCTCACCTTGAAAATTGTCTCCACGCAGAGGGGTCACCCGGAACAAATGAGAAGCAACAGACTTTTCCAGAATATGAAATTCCTTTATCCTGGCATGCAAATGTGTTTTGGTAAATTTTTCACAGAAATTGCTAAACTGAATCTCTTAATGTGGACCCTGCCCTTTTAAACCTGGGATGTGGAGGTGGAAAGATTCTGTTAGCTGGCACGGGATCCAGAGGCATTCACTCCCTCCCACCACCCGGGTCCAATGTTTAGGGATCTGGTTATGCAAGTTTGGGCGTGTAATTGTATCTCAGGGTTGGATCCTTATGCTACTGTTTATAAGTTGGTGTCTTCGGCCAGTTATCTATTCTCTCAGTGCTTCAGTTTCCTCATCTATAGGTAGGGTGAATAATACTATCTACTATTACTCTTTTTTTATCTTTTAAATTAAATGGGCTAACATTTATGAAATGCTTAGGCAAGTGCCTGACAAATATAAAATGTACATTAACATTTCTTAAATGAAACAAACAAACAAAACCCAAAACAAAACTACCTTAATATATTGCATGAAATACTTTTCCCCTATGGTTTTAGATCCAGCCCCTTTTGATATGATCATGCTAATCATGAAGAGACACAATGAAGAGAAGAATGTCAAAAACAGACATGTTGCCCTACTACACAGTCTTACACAGTCCAGATAACTGTGTGTGATTTTCCAATGAATATCTTCATCGAATTCCTCGTTTATGTTGGCTTAAGGTGGCCATTCTTAACTAGTTCATTGTATGTAAGTGGATATGTTCAAATTACAATGTTAGATAAGACATTGCATTAATTTGGGGTTCTTGGTGTTCAAGAAAAACAAATTCATGTTAAAACATTATCAAAATGTAGCCAGACATCTTAGCATGCATAATCTATCTTGAAAATAGAGATAAAAGTATTGAGGTGAATTACCTCCATCTTATTAGGGCACTAATCTAGAGAGGTAGACACAGTTTCCTGTTATAAAAGCGTAGGAAGCAAGGTGGAATTTTATTTATTTTAAATACGGATTGTTCTAACTCACCTTTGGTGTTAACCCAACGTGTTTTCAATAGCACAGATTCCCACCAGTTGGCCAAAGAAAATCCAAGATTGTTCCATTACCCTTAAGTCTGTGAGTTAACATAACATAAACTAGTTTAATATGGCTACATAGCTTGAAGTGTGTTAGTTAGTATGGTAACAGATATGAAGTACAAGGCTAGATGACCACCTTGAGCTGTACGATTCCAATTCTCAGCAGGTGTCTCATCAGACACCTGATGGCAAGTACACTCCAGGTGTACTTGATACTTTCAGACTCTTTGAAAAGACACACAGTCTACTGAAGGAGTTGGGAGAGACTCTGGAATGGCCTAACTAAGATTTCCAGTCCTGGTTTGGCAGAAAATAACCTGATTCCCTCATAGGATAAAAAGCCGGGAGTCTCTCATGAGGTGTGGTTAAGTTTACTAATGCTGTAGGTTTTCCATATCTGGGTTTTGACATGAAAAATAGTTCCTTATTCTTGGGAATATTTGTATGTCTATCTTTGCAGCACACGGATGTTTTCTTCTTGTATGTATTGTCCAAAAAGAGTATCACTATTGGTAAGATGAATGTGACACAGTTTGGTACAATACTCACTTTTTTCTATGTCTCAGAATTTTGAAACTTTTATAATTTTCTTAAGAATAACTCAACGTTTCAAATGTCTGAGCCTTTGGGATTTGATTTATAGTATTACCACAAAGGAAATACCTCTGAACATTGATAAAGGGCTAGTATGGCCGAGGGTTGGAGTGATTCATATGATTAGATTGAGTGATAATCTTTGATAAGTTTTATCATATTTGGTCAACTATTATCAATAGGACTTTACAAAAGTATAGTTCCAGCAAATAAACCATGAATGTTCATCAATAGCATTTTTCTAACCATTCTAAAGATTAATTGCTGACCAGGATATCATTGTTCAGAGTTCAATTTAGCAGCATCAATTGAATGTATGTCCACTATTTGTGGGTTTTTTTTCGTCCAGGAGCTGCCTTATGTAGAAATTCTTTAAGTTGACTGCGCTAGCAGTAGCTTGAAAGAAGTAAATTATAAAGTCAGGGTGGGATTGTCCTTAGAACTTAAACAAGTTATTACTAACAGTTAAGGCGAATATTTTATGGAAAATCAGAATTGTATAACCTTAAACTGGAAAACATTAGTACAAACAAAACAGTAAAGGATAAAACATGTGAAAGAGAATGAGACTGTTAGGAGTTTGAGCCATCTAAGAGAATCTTGTTTCCGTGGTCTTCAGTGGAAGGTCATTGGTTTATGTGGCTTTCTGGTTTTTGTCTTTGTTTTGTTTGTTTTGAGGCAGTCAACTTCTCCGGACTGTCTGCTTTCAGAAGTTCCCTGGAAAACTGCCTTAAGACTTTTAATGGGTATAATTTTCTAAGTCTCATCATCTGATGAGTGCTTGTAAACTTACAGCTGTGTTGGCCATCAGAAATACCTGATAGAGTCCCTTCCAGCAAGAGCCCAGGACAGTCTTTCTCAGTTTTATTTTCCAGAATCATCTGCTTTTAGATCATACAGGAATTGATCATGTGGTTGATAAGGAAAAGTAACCTGTCTCTATTGAAGATAGCACAGACGGTATAGGACTAGTCTTTTTCAATATTTATCTAGATCAAATTGCAAAATATTGGAATCAAGTGTTTATGGAGCTATTCCTTGTGACATAAGCCTATCGGTGAGCAGATTATACTCATAGAAAATGAGATATAATGGGACAGTACTCAGCAATAAAGTTAATCTCTAGGTGATTCTTTTTTATGCATGTAACAGAAAATATCACAATTATAGTTATCTAAAGTCATAATTGCTCTATTTCTCTTTCAGCGGATGCAAATTCATACACAAGTTGAACTTGATACGTCTCTTTCCCTGTTAATTCTTTAGTCATTCCTGGTTTTCTTTTTATCTTTGAGTTTGAGAGTTCCTATTGACATTTTTTAAAAAAAAGCAAAATTACTGTTTCATGCCCCTGATGTTTTGGGGGATGGAATAGGACATGTTACAAGATGTAAACAATAGTTTGCCATCTTTCTGTGAGGTCCTCCACTCTTCCAAGGGTCTTACTTCTTGTCCCCAGTACCCCTCCTAACTGCCTTGCACTCTAGAGATCCTCATACTTGCAAAATGTTTAGCAGAAGCAGGATGGAATCAAAGGTCAATGAGCCAAGCTCTGAGTAATCTAGCTCTGATAAATAATAGCCCTGAGTTGGGTTTGCTCCAACTTGTGTATCTGTTTACTCTGGGTTAATCCTGCCTTTTGCACTTTTCTAGCAGACATTTCACACAAGTGTTATAGGTGGTGGTTTCTTACAGTTTCATTTCTCCATAGTCCTGATCCTTTCCACTCTCCAGTTTACAGGAATTTCCTCAATACATCTGGAGCATTAATAAATTCTTTCTTCTCTTCCTTGGATCTTATTGATGCTAATTCAATCATCCAATAAGGCTTAGGCAAACGATAAGATAACTAGGCTCCATCTGCAATCTTGAGCTAATTCTCTTACTTGCATTGATGCAGTCCTTTTCATATCCATTTCTAGAAGTGCATGTATTTTTATCTGCATTTTTAAAATGGGAAACCAAAATCTACAATGTTGATGTGACTTGCCCAATATTATTCACCCAGTAACTGAGCCATACCTGGAATTCAGACACACTCTTGACCTCTAGTCCCATGTTTTTACGACATCACCCAGGGTACTAGATTTAGGCATGCTAAAACAAAATCCTGTAGTTATATAACATGTAGCTGTTATAAAGCACTTTTACATATGCTGTGTTATCTTTTCCTCATGAAAGCCCTTGATATAGCATTATTATTTACCCTAGACAGGAAATCTTGCAATAAAAACTAACAAGAAAGTTACCAGAGGCAATTGAGCAATGCTAGGTGGACTCACGGTCTAGAGACTTCAAGTCTCTAGATGGGCATAGATGTAAATCCTGACATATTTTGGATATTTCTCTACCACCTACTCCCAACAATAAGGCAATCGGCATGCTGAAATGATACCCAAATAAACTCACCAAAGGCTTGAAAGTCTTGCTTCCCATAAAATATCTTCAACTTTAAGCACACTGGACTGTTCTTTTCAAAGCACTCCCTTGGATCTTCAGCATCCATGAGCCTCATATTATGAGCAACTTGACTGTGAGCCACAGCTCAAGGAAGGCTAAGAAATATTAAAGATGTGAGAGGAACTTGGAGGGAAATAAAAAGTGAATGCCTTGGGTGAATGGCCTGAGCCTTTTCTAAAGCAACTAAATTAACTATAGATCAATGTACTCCTCTCCAATTCTAGAAGAAGAATTGGAATAATCAGAGAATCCATTCCATATTTTTTACATTTTAGTAATGATAACAACTATAGGTAACATTTGTTGAATATTTATTGTAGACCAGACACTATGCACTGTACTTTCTGTGATTTATCTCATTTAATCATTATAACTGTTCAGTGTAGTAGCTAGGGCTATTCATCTCATTTCACATATGAAAATCTTAAGCCACAGACATCCTGATCACTAATATTATTTTCATTTCAGTAAAAGTAACTAAGACCTCTTGAAAAAATTATTGATTCTATGTTTCCTAAAGACAAATATAAAGTAAATTTGAGCTGTTTTATTTGTCAGAAGGAAGAAAGCTTTCAAACATCAATGAGGCCATGTCCAAAGAATTTAAGGGTCAACAGAATGGGGGATTCTAAGGCCAAAGTTGTAATAATGGCGAGCTATAACTGTAGTTGGACTACATTGAATCTATGAAAAGCCGTAAGTCCATAATGACACAGAAAAATACTCAAAGAAAATTAACATAAAGTCTCAAAAAAGACACTGTGATATTATAGACTTATTTAATAGATCATTGAAAAATGTGAAAATTGATTAATCCTATCTACAAAAAAGGTATTTTCTTTCCTCTTTGAACCTTTAGTTTGTAAAAATTACAAACCTACAGAAAAATTGCAACAATAATATGTTAAACACAAACATAATCTTCATCTACAGTTACCATTTATGGTTTTCCACATTTGTTTTATACACACATTTAAATTCTTTTGTAGGTTCCAGACATTTTGAAAATTTGCCTCAAATATTTCAGCATTTACCATGGAAGCACAGGGATGTTCTCGTGCATAACCACAATACAATGATCAAATTCATAAAATTTAACTTTCCTCTAGAACTGGGAACTAACACATAGACCATATACAATGTTTGCCAATTATAGTAATCATATCTTCTTAGAATACTTTTTCTGATTCAGCATCCAATCTAGAACCTCAAATTGCTTTTTTCTTTACTTTTTATTAAGATTATGATAGTTTACAACCTTGTGAAATTTCACTTGTACATTATTGTTTGTCAGTGATGTTGTAGGTTCACCTCTTCACACTTTTGTGCCCACCCCCACACCTCCTTTCCCCTTGTATCCACTAGTCTGTTCTCTTTGTCTACATGTTTAACTTCCACTTATGAGTGGAGTCATACAGAGATTGGCTTTCTCTGTCTGGCTTATTTCACTTAACACAATACCCTCAAAGTCTGTCCATGTAGTGAATGGGACAATTTTATCCTTTTTTATGGCTGAGTAATATTCCATTGTGTATATATACCATATCTTCTTTATCCAATCATCAGTTGATGGGCACTTAGGTTGCTTCCACGTCTTGGTTATTGTAAATAATGCTGCAATGAACATAGGGGTGCATGGGACCTTTGGAATTGCTGATTTCAAGTTCTTTGGATAGCTACCCAGTAGTGGGATGGCTGGGTCATAAGGTATTTCTATTTTTTAGTTTTTTGAGAAATCTCCTTACTGTTTTCCATAGTGGCTGCATCAGTTTGCATTCCCATCAGCAGTGTATGAGGGCTCCTCTTTCTCCACAACCTCTCCAACATTTGTCACTTTTTGTTTTGGTTAGTTTTTTCCATTCTAACGTGTGTAAGGTGGTACCTTAGTGTAGTTTTGATTTGCATTTCCCTGATGATTAGTGATGATGAGCACCTTTTCATGTGGCTATGGTTCATCTGTATGTCTTCTTTGGAGAAATGTCTGTTCATGTCCCCTGTCCATTTTTTGATCGGGTTGTTTGATTTTTTGTTGTTGAGTTGTGTGAGTTCTTTACATAGTATGGAGATTAACCCTTTGTCAGATATATGACTTGCAAATATTTTTTACCAATTGGTGGGCTGTTTTTTCTTTCAATACTGTTTTCTATTGCCTTGAAAAAGCTCTTTAGTTTGATGAAGTCCCATTTGTTTGTTCTTTCTATTGTTTCCCTTGTCTGAGAAGACATGGTATCCAAAATGATCCTTTTGATGCTGATGTCAAAGAGAGTACAGCCTATATTTTCTTCTAGAAGCCTTATGGTTTCATGTCTTACCTTTAGGTCTTTGATCCATTTTGAGTTTATTTTTGTGAATGGTGAAAAAGAATGGTCAATTTTAATTCTTTTACACGTGGCTGTCCAGTTTTCCCAGCACCATTTGTTGAACAGACTTTCTTTTCTCCGTTGTATGTCCTCAGCTCCTTTGTCGAAGATAAGCTGTCCATAGATGTGTGGTTTTATTTCTGGGCTTTCAATTCTGTTCCATCGATCTGTGCACCTGTTTTTGTACCAGTACCATGCTGTTTTGATTACTGTAGCTTTGTAGTATGTTTTGAAGTCAGGGATTGTGATGCCTCCCATTTTGTTCTTTTTTCTCAGGATTACTTTAGCAATTTGGGGTCTTTTGTTGCCCCATATGAATTTTAGGATTCTTTGTTCTATTTCTGTATAGAATGTCATCAGGATTCTGATTGAGATAGCATTGATTCTGTAGATTGCTTTAGGTAGTATGGACATTTTAACTATGCTTATTCTTCCAATCCATGTACATGGAATGTCTTTCCATCTCTTTATGTCGTCATCAATTTCTTTCAGGAAAGTCTTGTAGTTTTCAATTGTATAGGTCTTTCACTTCCTTGGTTAAATTTGGCCCAAGGTATTTTATTCTTTTTGTTGCAATTGTGAAAGGGATTGTGTTCTTGAGTTCTTTTTCTGTTAGTCCGTTGTTAGAGTATAGAAGTGCTACTGATTTATGTAGGTTAATTTTATACCCTGCAAATTTGCTGTAGCTGTTGATTATTTCTAATAGTTTTCCAATGGATTCTTTGGGGTTTTCTATATATAAGATCATGTCTTCTCAAACAGTGAGAGTTTCACTTCTTCATTGTCTATTTGCATTCCTTTTATTTCTTTTTCCTGCCAAATTGCTCTGGCAAAAACCTCCAGTACTATGTTGAATAAGAGTGGTGAGAGTGGACACACTTGTCTTGTTCCTGTTCTCAGAGGGATGGCTTTCAGTTTTTGCCCATTGAGTATGATGTTGGCTGTGGGTTTGTCATATACGGCCTTTATTATGTTGAGGTACTTTCCTTCTATACCCATTTTATTGAGAGCTTTTATCATAAATGGATGTTGGATCTTGTCGAAGGCTTTCTCTGCAACTATTGAGATGATCATGTGGTTTTTGTGTCTCATTTTGTTAATATAGTGTATCACATTGATTGACGTGTGGAGATTGAACCATCCCTGTGTCCCTGGTATAAATCCCACTTGATCATGGTGTATGATCTTTTTAATGTATTGCTGTATTCGGTTTGCCAGAATTTTGTTGAGAATTTTTGCATCTATGTTCATCAGTGATATTGGCCTGTAGTTTTTCTTCTTTGTGTTGTCCTTGCCTGGTTTTGGGATCAGAGTGATGTTAGCTTCATAGAATGTATTAGGAAGTGCTCCATATTCCTCAATTTTCTGGAATAGTTTGAGAAGGATAGGTATTAAATCGTCTTAGAATGTTTGGTAGAATTCTCCAGAGAATCTGTCTGGTTCAGGACTTTTATTTTGGGGGAGGTTTTTGATTACTGTTTCAATTTCTTTACTTGTGATTGGTCTATTCAGATTCTCTATTTCTTCCTGCTTAAGTTTTGGGAGGTTGTAAGCGTCTAAGAATTTATCCATTTCTTCTAGGTTGTCCAATTTGCTGGCGTATAGTTTTTCATAGTTTTCTCTTATAATCTTTTGTATTTCTGTGGTATCCATTGTAATTTCTCCTCTCTCATTTCTAATTTTATTTATTCGAGTCTTCTCTCTTTCTTCTTAGTGAGCCTGGCTAAGGGTTTGTAAATTTTATTTTCTCAAAGAACAAACACTTTGTTTCATTGATCCTTTCTACTGTCTTTTTTGTTTCAATTTCATTTATTTCTGCTCTAATTTTTATTATTTCCCTCCTTCTACTGACTTTGGGTTTTGCTTGTTCTTCTTTTTCTAATTCTGTTAGGTGTTGTTTGAGATTGCTTATAGAGATTTTTCTTGTTTATTGATGTGAGCCTGTATTGCAATGAATTTCCCTCTTAGGACCTCTGTTGCTGCATTCCAGATGAGTTGGTATGGCGTGTTTTCATTTCCATTTGTCTCCAGATAATATTTGATTTCTTCTTTAATTTCTTCAATGATGCATTGGTTGTTCAGTAGCATGTTGTTTAATCTCCACATTTACCCCTTTTTCAGCTGTATTCTTGTAGTTGATTTCTAGTTTCATAGCATTATGGTTGTAAAAGATGCTTGATATTATTTCAACCCTCTTGAATTTCTTGAAGATTGCTTTGTTTCCCAAGATATGGTCTATCCTTGAGACTTCTCCATGTGCACTTGAGAAGAATGTGTAACCTGCTGTTTTTGGGTGGAGTGTTCTATATATATATCTATTAAATCCATCTGGTCTAGTTTTTCGTTTAATTCTGCAATTTCCTTGTTGACTTTCTGTCTGGATGGTCTACCCATTGGTGTTAATGGGGTGTTGAGGTCCCCTACTATTATTGTATTGTTGTTGATATTTCTTTTTAGTCTTGTTAAAAGTTGCCTTACATACTTTGGTGTTCCTGTGTTGGGTGCATATATATTTATAAGTGTTATGTCTTCTTGGTGGAGTGTCCCTTTTATCATTATACACTGCCCCTCTTTGTCTCTCTTTATCTGTTTTGCTTTGAAGTCTACTTTGTCTGATATAAGTATGGTGGCACCTGCTTTCTTATGTTCATTATTAGCTTAGAGTATCGTCTTCCATCCCTTCAGTCTGAGTCTGTGTTCGTCTTTGGGGCTGAGGTGTGTTTCCTGGAGGCAACATATTGTTGGATCTTGTTCTTTAATCCATCCTGCCACTCTGTGTCTTTTGATTGGAGAGTTCAATCCATTTACATTTACAGTGATTATTGAAATGTGGGGGCCTAAGTCTGCCTTTTTATTGCTTATTTTCTGGTTCTCTTGCATTTTTTTTTTGTTTCTCGTCACATGATTTTTGGACTACCAATTCAGGTAGGTAGTTTTCTATATTGGCTTTCTTCTTATTTATAATTTGTGTCTCTGTTCTTGTTATTTAGTGGTTACCATGTGGTTTGTATAAAACATCTCATAGATGAGATAGTCCATTTTCTGATAGCCTCTTATTTCCTTAAATTAAAACGTTCTATCCCTTTTCTCTTCCCCTTCTAGGTTGTCATTGTCAGATTTTTTTCTTCTGTCTCGTGTTGTGAGGTTGTGGTTAAAATGACAAGATCATATTTATTCTTGGTGTTTCCATTCCTTTTATCTTTAATATTAAACTTAGCCTTACTAACCTGTTCTGATGGAGAGCTGCAACTTTCTGATTTTGTCTTTCTACTTATCTCCTTTCCTCTGGGTTTTGTAACCCCTTTCCTCTTTTTGATTTTTCAGGTATGAGGGTCTTCTCGAGCATTTCTTGTAGGGGCGTCTTGTGGCAATGAACTCCCTTAACTTTGGTTTCTCTGGGAAAGTTTTCATTTCTCCATCATATTTGAAGGATATTTTCAATGGATAGAGTATTCTTGGCTGCAAGTTTTTGTTCTTCAGAGTTTCAAATATGTCATTCCACTTTCTCCTAGCCTGTAAGGTATCTGCTGAGAAATCTGCTGACAGTCTTATGGGGGTTCCTTTGCAGGTTATTTTCTTCTGCCTGGCTGCCCTTAATATTTTCATTTTGTCGTTGACTTTTGCAAGCTTCACTACTATATGCCTTGGGGTTGGTCTTTTTACAATGATAAAGTTTGGAGATCTATTAGCTCCTGTCACATGGAGTTCCATCCCTTTCCCCAGGTTTGGGAATTTCTCAGCCATTATTTCTTTGAACGGGCATTCTGCCCCCTTCTCCTTCTCTTCTCCCTCTCGGATACCTACAATCCTTATATTGCATTTCCTAATTGAGTCGGATATTTCTCAGATAGTTTCTTCATTTCTTTTCAGTCTTAGTTCTCTCTCCTCCTCTATCTGTGGCATTTCTATATTCCTATCTTCCAAATTGCTAATCCTGTCTTCTATATTATTGACCCTACTGTTCAGAGAGTCAGATTTTTATTAATCTCCTCCATTGTGTTCTTCATCTCCAACATTTCTGATTGGTTCTTCTTTATCATATCAAACTCTTTTGTGACATAGCTACTGAACTCATTGAGTTGTCTATCTGTATTCTCTTTTAACTCATTGAGTTTCTTAATTATGGCTATTTTGAATTCATTATCATTTAGGTTACACATTTCAGTGTCTTCGAGATTGTTTTCTGGGTACTTGTCATTTTCCTTCTGTTCTGGAGATTTAATATATTTTTTCATACTGCTTGATGGCATGGATTTGTGCCTCCACACAGAGATAGAGTTTGGTTACTGCTTCCCCTTGCTTCTACTGGTGGTGGGGGGGAGCAGCAGCTGTGTAATCTGCCCCAACCAGGATCACTGTCCTCTGTTTCTGATCAAGCCTGGGCCCCTCCTTGTGATCACAGTGGCCCTGTGGGGTCTCTCATCAGCTGTGGGGACAATCACGAGAGGGCCTCTGTTTGCTGGTGCCTACTCTCACAGACCACCTAGACATGCTCCCTCCTTAGGGTCTGCAGTGGTGTTATGGGCTTTCTCAGTGGTCGGGAGCAGGTTCACCTAGACTCTCAGCTCTGCCACCGTCAGGTCCCACAAGATCTCACTTGTCCACTCTGGGCCACGGCAGAGCTATGGGTATCTGCTACAGTCTGTGGTTAGCTCACCCAGCTGTGCCACTTATTCCCCAGGGCCTTTCAGCCTTATGAGTACTGGGTGGGGCCTCTCCACTACCACTGAACAGAGGCTTTCCCTGTGGCTGCTGTGGGCCTATGGATTTTCCCCCTGGACCAGGGAGCAGTCAGACTGGGGCCCCAAACTATCACCACCTACTCATGCAGTCCCCCTGGGTCTCCCTTGCCCTCTCTGGGCTACAGCAGGGTGGTGTGTATTAAATGTAGCCAAGGGTTGCTCAGCTGGCAGTGCCCTTTTTTGCCCCAGGGCCTCCCAGACTTCTGATTGCTAGACAGGGACTCCCCACTAATGCTGGGCAGAGGCTTTCCCTGTGGCTGCTATGGGACCATGGATTTTCCCCTTGAAACAGGGAGCAGTCAGGCTGGGGCTCCAACTTGTCACCACCCACTTGTGCCATCCCACTGGGTCTCCCTTGCCTCCTTGGGGCTGCAGCTGGGCTTTGTTTGTTATCTGTGGCTGGTGGGTTGCTCAGCTGGCCAGGCCCCTTTTGCCCCAGGGCCTCCCAGTGGTCTGATTGCTGGTCAGGGCCTCTCTGCTATGGCCGAGTGGAGGCTTTCCCTGTGGCTGCTGTGGGGCTGTGGATTTTCCCCCTGGACCAAGGAGCAGTATCACTGGGGCTCCAAATTATCACCACCCACTCACATGGTCCCTCTGGGTCTCCCTTGCCCCCTAGGAGTCTCAGCAGGGCTTTGTTTGTTATCTGTGACTGGTGGGTTGCTTAGCTGGCAGAGCCCCTTTTTGTCTCAGGGCCTCCCAGTGGTCTGATTGCTGGGTGGGGCCTCTCAGCTAAGGCCAAGTAGAGGCTTTCCCTGCAGCTGCTGTGGGACCACGGATTTTCCCACTGGGCTAAGGAGCAATGGGAGGGGCTTAGGGCTGTAGTCACCTGTTTCCACAGTTGTGCCGCCGATGCATGTGCATGCCCACCCTTGGTGCCATGGTGATGCTATGGGCATGTCAGCTGGTAGAAAGTCTCTTGTAGGTAATAGGCTGTCTGGGAGTCGGAGAGTTTTCACCCATCTCCACTTCCTCCTAGGGGAAGCCTGTCCACCTTCCAATGTATAGCAGCATGGATCTCTCAGGCGTCCTGAAGTACTGTGTGGATATCTTTTGTTGACCAATGAATGTCCAATTAGTTGTAGTTCAAAGGGGGAGAGACAAAGAAAACTGCTCACTCCACCATGTTGCTGATGTCACTCCTCAAATCGCTTTTAACTGTCATAATTTTTAGATTCAATTATCTGGAGAAATTCTTCAACTTTTCTTATTCTTTATGATGTTAAGAATTTTTATGTGTACATGTCAGTTGTATCCTAGAATGTCCCTCAATTTCAGTTTGTTTCGTTCTCTTCAGAAATGTTTAATTTTTTCTTAGTGACCAGATTCAGGTTATGCATTTTGGATAGAAATATTATATTATGATGTTGTTTTTTCTTCAGTGAATCACATCCAGAGACACATGACGTGTCCCATTATTTGCAATGTTAATTTTGATCACTCAGTTAAAGAGGCCTTTTTTAAAACTCATAGGTTGTATCTGAAAGCTCCAAAGCCACATGAAATCTCCAAATTTCAATTGGATATCATTTAAAATATTCTTAGGACTTGTAATGTCAAGGATACAAAGGCATACAAGTGTCCCTCAGTTACCAAAGTCTTAGAATGCCATCAAGTTCAAACGTCTCCGATTTATAGTTTTGCATCTGAAAACTCCAAAACCCAACTAGTTAATTGACCAGGATGGAAGATATAGAATTCTATGAGTAGATAGAAAAATGAACACATGAATATAACTCTAATTCAGGGAAGAGGGTTAAATGGTTCCCCTCCTCTAGAAGTTATGAAATTATTGACATAATATTAAAAATATTGTTCAATCCATTCTATCAGTTTCCTGAAAAATAATCTAGTCAATCTAACTAGTTTTCTGGTAGGAAATACTTTCAAATACCTGGGATGGTATGCATCTTCTTCAAGAAGGTAAGTATTGTTAAGCATTTGGAAGAGTGAGAATTGAATATACAAATGTTTAGAGCAGAGTTTCTCAACTTTGGCACCATGAATATTTTGGACAAGATAATTCTTTGTTTTCAGGGGCTGCCCTGTGCATTGTAGGATGTTTAAAAGCATCCTCCTACCCACTAGATGCCGGGAGCACCACCTCCCCAAGTTGTATCTACCAAAATGTCTCCAGACATTTCCAAATGTCCTCTGGAGTATAAAATTCCCTCTGTTTTAGGGGAATAAAAATATTTTTGAGTTAAGGAGGAAGTTGTCACTATTTAGTATTTCACACACTTTTAATGTGTGAAAGAATTTTCCTGTTAGAGTAATAACCTTTAAATCCAACTTAAAAGGTATAATTGGGTAATTGATTTATATTTATGACTTTTTATAGTTGAAGTCTTCTTGAGGTTCTGCTTCAATATTAGAGGAGCCAATAAAGGTTTAGATTTCCTGTATGTGTAATTTTAAATGGTCAGTTTATTGGAATTACAAGAATCACTTAGTATTTAAGAATAGTTCATTTGTTGCCAGAAACTAAAGTCCTTAAAAGAGAAATTAAATTTACACATATAGCTTAAACTGTTTAGTTAATTTTGTTTATAATATAAATAGTCACAAACATAATATGTCTCCTTAGAGTTAATTGTTAAAAACTGTAGACTTTAAAGGATTTGTAAATAAAATAATAATAGAATTCACTAGCCAAATTTGAGGCACGAATGGAATCCATTGTTTCTCACCATCCTGTCTCAGCTATAGCCTAGAGCAGAAGTCACCCTGCATCATCAACAGAAGAGGAAGTGGAGTCCTCAAAGAGTCCTTGAAGACTACATGGATGTGTGGAATCAATAACCTCATGATTTGTAGTAGGATGCTATCAGAAGCAGAAAAACTCCTCCTCTCTACACCTACTGTGTCCACCTCCCTCAAGGGTCCCCTGCAGCAATGGTAAACAAGACCATCCCCAGAAGACATTTTTGTAGCCTAGAGGATAATAAATATAAATAAATGTATAGATCATATCTCTACAGAGGAGGAATTTTATGAGGGAATCAGCCACCCAATAATAAAACAGCACTACATATCAGTAGACAAAGAAAGATTCAGTGAATTGAAGTATAACTTCATTCTCCTTTGAATGCCTATATTGTTGGTATCCCTTTCAAGAAGCCTTTTAGAAGTTGGCTGACTTATGATACAAAGTCCACTCTCTCTTTGCCTGCTCTGTTCCACAGCATACCCTCTTGGTTTCATGAATATCATGAGATCTCGTCTCTTGTGCTGAAGTGTGTTTTCCTTTACCTCAGCCTGAGGTCTCTCTCCTTATTTCAGTGTCAAAAGCCTTTTTCCCCTTGCTGACCACAGAGAATTCTTAGAGGGGAGTCTTAGCTTGTACTCATGTAGAAAGGAAAGCCTGTTGTTTTAATGTTTTAAGGAATTGGGCTATGGACCCCCATTGTCCATTTGGTGACTAACACTCACTTCTTTCCTTCTTGCAATACAATTGCCTGAAATGCCAAAGTCTTAAATGCTGAAACTGCTGTGCTTCCACCCCCGCCCCCCAACCAACAGCGTTTATGGAGATCTTGATTCAGTTGGATACGTAGTAAGGTGTAGCTAAAATATAAGGAATATAATCTTTCCTACTTGTGACAAAGGTGCTAAAAAAGAGACGTGTAAGAGACAGCTTCCATGTGCTGAGGTCCCTAGCTTAGTTCTCAAAGAATTTTGAAGAATGCCAGATTGTAGACGTAACTGACCTTGGAGTGATATGAAGGAGGCTCAAGACAAGGAACTGGGGAGCTGTGCTGGTGCTGAGCAGTGTAGATGGAGAGTGTGCCCCTGAATGTGGGGCCATGGAGGACAGTCAAGATGTCACTCTGAACATAAAATGTCCTTCAGATCAGATTTCAAATAACCCAGGTGACTATTCATGCTGGGCAATTTTTAGCACTCAAAGGTCTCTGTTTTTCCTCCATACAACACTCAATAGCTGAAGATGCTCTTTTCCTTTATTAAAAGAAAATCTCTAGTGTTGTCTAGTCAGCAGGTTTTATAGGGAAGTAGTGAAAGGATAGTTTAGTGTCTGCCTATTGCCCTGTTTACTGATGTTTATAGAAGCTTCAGAACTTTTTAATGAAATAATATCATGAATCTTTAGAGCACAAATTTACATTATAATACAAAAATAAAACAATATATCCAAGTAACATGGGATAAGAAGTTTCATCTTTAGTTCTAGGGAATAAAATATGTTCTATTACTTCACTAAACCAGTGGTTCTCAAAGCATGGTCCCTGGACCAGCAGTATCAGGATCACCTGGAAACTTGTCAGAAATGTAAATTCTGAGACTCTACCCAAGATCTACTGAATCAGAAAATTTAGGGGTGAGTCCTCACAATCTTTTTAAACAAACCTGCTAAGTGATTCTGATGCATTCTCAAGTTTGAGAACCACTACTCTAAATCTCAAGCAGTGGTGAGTCTCCAGGGGATATTTACCAATATCTGGAGGCATTTTTAGTTGTCATTTCTGGGATAAAGGGTGCTACTGGTGTCTAGTGGGTAGAGGCCAGCGTTCCTGCTAAACATTCTACAAATGCACGGGACAGTCTTACAACAAAGAATTGTCCAGTCTAAAATGTCCATGGTGCCAGGGTTGAGAAACTTGCTCTCAACTGAGCCTCCACACTCTCTACTGGTCAAGAAATTAAACCTTGGTAATTTTTGGGTGTATGTGTGTGGAAGGGTTTCATCTCCAATTTCATAGTCTAATTCTAGGCCTAGATGACTGGAAGGGAATAAGTTCTTAATCCAGGTGACCATCTTCATTTCAGTGCTCACTTTGCTGCCCAGTACTGGTATTTAGGGATGTTTCTCTTGAAGTGATGGGGCAGGAAACTCTCTGAGCTAAGCCATCCCAACCAGGGAGAACATCCCTCCGCACCACCAACTAGATTCTCCTATGAGACAAGTATCTGACCTGCGTAGAATTCAAGCATCCTGAAGCAACGTGCTGAAGTCAAGTGGAACAGTAGGTGTCCATGCTGTAATGCCCTCCCCCTCAACTTCTACCTCTTCTCAATAAATATCCACCAGATAAGAGTTCCAGGAGAAGCCATGTGGGGCAATATGTAGCTAATGAAGGAGTGTCACAGAGATCCTGGTAGTGTGGGGAATCAAACCATGTGGGACACTGGAGGGGTACCTGGAGGTGCTTTGTACAGAAATATCTAAGGGAAACCCATCAGGGATTTGAGTGCAGGGACAGTGATGGGCCTGCTGACCATTCACACTGCTTCCCCAGAGCCCAAACAGCATGCACACCTTTACTGATGATTATAATTACAGTTTATTCTTTTTCTCCCTCCACTTATCTGCTCCTCCAGCCACATGCCCAGGCCCATCCCACACTGTCTTGTGTTTAGGGCTGCTTCACAGAGGGATACAGTTCCACTGGTTCCAGTCACAGGGCATAGGGATATGACACAGACTGAGACTCATTTTCTGCATAATTATGTTACTCTTGTCTGTGTGCGAATAGATGGGGAAGTCGAGTTTGTCAAGAGCCTGCGTATGGTAATAGATGACATACGAGACGAGGCCCTGGGCCCGGTACTCAGGCGTGGTGCCTGCCATCCGTATCTCTGCTGTCTGGTCCATCAGGCACCAGGACACAGGGGTCCCCTCAGGTCCCAGCAGGCATTTGTTAGGGAAGTTCCGGACACAGCGCTCGATGAATCTCTGGCTCCTCTCGTTGCCACCAAAATGCCAGAATTTATTCACCAAGGCAGCGTGGGTAACGTCCAGTGATGAGAGTCTAAACATCTCTTGGTTGCTATGGAGGTTCCAAGAGAAAAGGAAAGTCCATGAGTATGGAGGTTTATATTTGTTCTTACCTCCATTATCTCGAGAGACAGAGTAAGCAGAGGAAAGAGCAGACACAAAGTCCTGGAGTATGGGTGACCTTGTGGTGACAGAAGAACAGAATGAAAGCCAGTGTTGTTGGAGCGAGGGAGTAGGAAGTGGTAGAGTATTTTAAGCAGAGGAGGAACATGGTCTGAATTTCACTTTTAAAAAAGAGTATTCTGGCTGCTTTGAAGAATATTGATTATAGAGAGCCAGCATGAGAGCAGGGAGAGAAGCTGAGAGGCCACCTCGGCAGTGAGAGGTATGGGTAATGCAGAGTGGCTTTTATCAAACTCACATGTCAGTGGGTTTGCCATCATCAGGTGATAAATTCTTTCCATCTAGCAGGGAAGGAGCCAGTTTCTTTGCCATCTCAGGTGTCATATATAGAAGGCATTGTGTTTGCTTGACTTTGAAAGATTTCATGGCTGCAAGATTTTGTATTACCTCATTAAGGCTGGACTGTGAACCTAGACAGGGTTATAAGGAGAGATGCAATGATTTAAGTACATTCTAGAGGAAGCTCTCCAGTGAAGTAGGAAGTTTCTGAGTATGTACGGTCAGAAAACCTTGGTTCTGGGCTTGGTGCTGCCACTGTGTAACTGGGGTTACATAGTCAGGATTTGTGCAATTTTCCCTGTTTTATATAAGTGAAAATGTGCCCAGAAATTCATTCAGCTACAGTCATGCCATTAGTGGCAATACCAGGATTAGAACTAAGTTTTCTGGGCTTTTGATGATCAAAGGAGATGAGTTATAAAAAAAAGTAGTAGCCAACATCTATTGAACACTTACTGTGCTCCAATTATTATAGATTTTTGCAGTAATGGGCCATAATTTGCCCGTAAGTCCTTGTATCCATTCCCTGAAGTGGTCCCCTCCTGCACTGCATCTGCCCTTGACCATATGACTTGCTTTTGTCAATGGGAAAGAGCAAATTTGATGTAGGGGGAGGCTTAAAAGTACTTGCACATTGGATTGTGACCTCTCTTTGTGCTCCTGGTTACTTTCAGACCAACACAATATCAATAGGCCTAGACTAGCCTGGTGAGGACATGTGCTCCTATCATGCTGTCATCACAGCAAATAACTGGCACTGACAGCCAGAACTGTCATTCAGATGTGAGTAAGGCCATGCTGAAGCCAACCAACCCTTAGTCCACCCATCAACTGACTACAGTTGCATGAGTAAACCCAGATGAAACCAGCAGAAGAACTGCCTTGGAAAGCCCAGCCAAAATTGTTGATTCACAGAATTATGAGGTTTGCTATGCAGCAAAAGTTAACTGAAACATCTAGATATTGTACTAAGCAATTCTTATTCAAGATTTCATTGTCTTCTTTTTGGTGTTTTTAGGAAGATTAGCCCTGCGCTAACTGCTGCCAATCCTCCTCTTTTTGCTGAGGAAGACTGGCCCTGAGCTAACATCCATGCCCATCTCCCTCTACTTTATATGTGGGATGCCTACCACATCATGGCTTGCCAAGCGGTGCCATGTCTGCACCCAGGATTGGAACTGGCGAATCCCGGGCCTCTAAAGCGGAATGTGCGAATTTAACCCCTGCGCCACCAGGCTGGCCCCTCATTTAGTCTTTTTACTACTTCCATGTTTTAGAGACCATTATTACTCCCACTTTTATATATGAAAATCATGATCATAGGGAGGATAAATCACTTGGTTAGGATCACATAGCAAGTAACAGGCAGATGCCAACCTAGGGGGTTGGACTCTGGAGGACATGCTCACAAGCATGAAAGCTGTCCTTCATGATCTGGGAGGTGCTCTATGGTGAGTTGTCATTCTTATTGCAGGAACAGAAGGCCCTAGGGAAATTTCTGCTCTGGCCCCCAATCACCCCAGGGGATCTTAGATATGTCTGCAAAATATGCCATAAATCCTTGGCTATCATGGAATTCTTTTATGGTTCCTACATGAAATCCATTCTTTGGAAGCTTTGAAAGTGTTTTTCCCCCTTTACAGGAATATTTGCAGCCAAATAAAAAAACTGACAGCAGATTGAGGGTCTAGGGCTTGGAGGAATGAGATATGAGTCAGGGGAAATTGTTCAGGACAGAGATGTAAGTCAGCACAAATCCCATTCCTCTTACTTACTTTGGATCTGCAAATGCTGCTTCCAGTTGATGACTTCTGGTGAGCTAAGGAATTCCTGACAGTTCTTGAGGTCCTTAGAGTAGATTTGGTAAGTATTGGTGTAGTGATCAAGGTCATCTGTCATCTCCTATTATCATTGGGAAAAGGAGAATAAATCAAATTTCTCATATTTCATGATTGTAATACTTTTTTCTAAATTCCATTATATTGTGATGTTTTTAAGGACTAAAATATTGGTATTTTTATTGATGCCTTACAATTATTTCTGAAACATTTAAGATATTAATGAGATAAAGATGAGAGATTTTGGTATTCAATTTATGATGGAAAATTGCAGAGCAATATTATTGTCTACCAATATATTGTATTAAAATTTAAAATCAAGCAAAACGTAATTATTTATAAAGTATCTTTCTATACCTCCATCACCCTCAATAGGAAGAAGAAAAAAGCAATTGACAAGGAAAAGCTTCTGTTGCAAGAATAATTTTACTACAGTTCAAACACTTACAGAACACACAAACTATCAACATGACAGCATTAAATTTGGTTACAGATAACTCTGGATTAAAATCTACATCTTAATGAAGCCAAAGAAGATGAACATCAGTTAGAAATGCTTTCTTAAAATACTACTATCATTAAACAAATTATAGTTACAGAAAAAGAAAGAAACCACTTATTTAGAAAATTCCCCTCAAATTATTAAATAACAGATGAGATTATCTGGAGGAAGCAGGCACAGGAAAATATTACCACAACTAGTGCAGTATTAGAAACCTTTTTTTTAAGTAGTTGGAAGATGTTTCCCAAAAATACACTCACAAGTCAGCAATGCTATCACTAACACATTTTGTTCCTTAAGATCACATTTAAGATAAAAAGATCAAATGATTTTATTTCAGTTCAGTTTTTATTATTAATATACATTTATTCATTTTATATATTGTTTAATTTAGTGGTTTTTAAGTAACTATTTGTATGAAAGGTGTAATATTTGTAGTTTTATAAATGTATAATTTTACTGGATGTTTTAAAATAAACTTAAGAATTTTTGCCTTTGAAATTTATTCACTATTCAGTTTCACTAACTTTTAAATGTTTCCTCAAAATGTATATAGAAATTCTAGTATCAAAAATTGGTTTTTGTAATCACCCTAAGCCCTGTTTTACACCTTCCTATCTTTGCCCTTACTGTTTTCTTTGTCAGCCTGACAAAAATATATTTATGTACAAAATCCAGTTCAGATGAAACCACCAAGAGGTGTCTCTAACCTTACCCTGTACTCTGCATCTCCAACGTCCATAGTTTGATCAGATGTTGCCTGTGCTATTTATGTATGTTGTACCTCTTCCATTCTTGCACACTTCACACTGAGCTGTAATTTATTTGCTTATCTATTTTTCCCCCAGACTGTGAGGTTCTTGAGGACAGGGACTTGAATGAATCACCATGATTCACTTCTGTATCCCCAGAGTCTACCACATTGCCAGGCACATGGTAGGCACACAGCAAATAAAAACAGATAAGCATATTCATTCCACATCTGGCACCTTACCTGTTCCTGAGGGCGGATAACCACTGTATTAAAGTCAGGCCACTTGTCCACCAGGGCCTTTAGCTTGAATGGGTTTCCGTGAGTCATGTGGAAGACAGCCCCATAAACCTACAACATCCCAAGAAAATGAGAGAGTCGGCTTATTAAGAAGGGATGGCAAAGTGCCTTGTTTGACCAGGATAAGGATTATTTCTGTGAAATCATGAAATTTTGTGGTGGAAAGGGCGAACTATAACATTTAGGTCACACAATCTCCATGTACTACATTTTTTAACCTCAAATGAGACGGGTTTTTTCTCCCCATCCAATATGAAGCATACATGCATATTGTAAAAGATTTAGATGTGTAAAATTAATGATTTTAAGAACACCACTTTCAATTTTAGGATTTAATATTATCTTTTCCCAGGCTTTTCTCTTATTCATATATATAGGGATACACAATTTTACAAGAGTAAAATGACCTGATACGTGGTGTTTTCCCGACTGAATACATTGTGGGCATATTTCCACGTTCATAAACACAAAAGTTTTCAATTTTTGTTAATGACTGCATAGGAGTCCATTATATGAATGGACTGCAGTTTATTTATTATTTGTCTATTGATGAGCATTTCAGCTGTTTCCAACTTTTCACCTCAACAAATAATACCTTTTGTTTTTTTTAAAGATTGCCACCTGGGCTAACAACTGTTGCCAATCTTTCTTTTTTTTTCTGCTTTATCTCCCCAAATGCCCCCTGTACATAGTTATATATCTTAGCGGCAGGTCCTTCTAGTTGTGGGATGTGGGACGCCACCTCAACGTAGCCTGACGATTGGTGCCATGTCTGCGCCCAGGATCCGAACCCTGGGCCACTGCAGTGGAGTGCGCGAACTTAACCACTCGGCCACGGAGCCAGCCCCAACAAATAATTCTTTATAGAACATATTTGCACAGAAATCTTTGCATGAGCACCTGATATTTTCTTAGAATATCCAGAAAGGTATTTGCTGGTTCAAAGGTTATGCACATGTTTAAAACTCTTTAACATATATGTCCACATTACCCTCTGGAAAGGTAAATGAACTCCCACCAATAAACAGAGGCCACAGTATAGTGCTCAAGAGAATGGGCTGTGGGGTCTCCCAGCCTGGGTTTAGTCTTGGATTCCCACCCCCACCATGTTGTACAGGCTGTTGAGAGAGAAGAGAGAATGAATGAGAGCAAACCTGTGGACATTCTGTCCTTGTGATTTGGGAGTTGGAGAATGCAGCAGTGGAAACCGGCATGGGCCTCATGACAATTGTAAATGTGAAGCCTCTGCAGATACCAGCATGGAAACATGCCAGTGACCAAAGGTCAAAAAGATGGTATGTGCTACAGTGGTTTCCAGCATGGATTGATGATGACCAAGGACTATACCAGTATCCTTCCCTCCTGCCACCCTCCATCCGACATGAACTATTGATGTTAGACCAGGGAGAAAAGTAAGAAAAATAATCTCTGAAAGTTGATCAAGTTTATCTGAATTTACTCTGTTTTCAGCCTTGAGGGGAGGCTTGATATAGAAATTCAGCATACCTTAGCAAAATATAGACATTCTCTTTTTACACATTTGCATTTGGGGCCTGTAAAATTGATTTACACTATGATGTTATCCATTACAAGATTTGAAAATATGTGGAACTCTTTCGTGTTCCCATGGCCTAATTAATTAAATCTCTTTTTTTCTTCTGAACTCAGAACATAGTGAGTCAGGCATCTACTCTAAGTTGACTCAACTGGAGTTGACACATGCAATAAACTGTACTTAATATCTAACACTTAGAAGAGTGGATGGACTTTTTCTCAACTGAGATTCAAGTAAGTATTAAGTTCTAAATCATACCTCCGTTAAAGGTACCTGGCTTGTAAATATTCTAGATTTCAACTAGGGGAAAATATATATCTTTAATTTGCAACCAAAGAAGAGGAGTGCTATTTCTTCATGAAAGTTGAGGCGCCAAGAAGACCACATTATCTTACCAGAGATGCTCCAAGAAAGGACATTTGGGAAGCATCAAGAGTTCTCTCAAAATTTGTGGGGTCCACTTAACATCAGGAACAAAGACAAATTTAAATCACAAAATTCTACACTGCAGAGCATGGGAGAAAAACTTTTAGCCTGCAGTTAAAAGTTTAAATAGCTACTCACCATAAAAATACCTTAAGCAAGTGTTCATAGAGTATCTAACTGATGTAACCTCAAAGAAAAATTGACTGTCTCTCTGATAGTTGCCTGGATTTCAAGGATTATCAAGTGAAACCAATTAATTATTAGGTAATACAGATTAATGTTAGTGGGATCTACCAAAGTGAATGACTTTAGTTTTAGATTGGTTGAAGTCAGTTTTTGGTAGTAATTAAAGCACAGGGTCAGTTGCTTCGTTAGTCTATTTCTAATAAACGAAAATTAAGCCATATGATTTATAGGTAAAATAAAGGTAATATTTTTCTCCTTTACACTGAAAAGAGAGAGTAACAAATCTATACGGAGTGAGGGAGGTAAATGCATTTATCTTATCTACGATGTATGCATCTTATAAGAGTGGCTTATAAAACAGAAATAGAAAATCCAGTTTCTATTTCTACAAAAATGTTTCAGGGAAAAATGATCTCCTTAAAAATACACACACACCCACACACGGTTGTACTTAGGTTCCACTGGAGTGGACCCTATCCCTTTGGTTGATAAAGAAAAACACAAGCAAAGACCTGAGCCTATCGTTGGAGTTGTTCTTGCACTGTTCTGGATGTAGGCATTTACGTGCGTGTTTTATTTAATCCTGAGATTTCTGATCAATTTTCCTAGGTTAAGGGACACACTGGGAGTCAACCACAAAATAGCTTTATGTGCAATAATTTCTGAGCAATTGGGAAATTTAAGTCAATATAGAAATTGACATCATTAAGTTCAAAGAAGACTCATGATGGTTAACCTCTCACACAGTAAGTGTTCTTTCAGGGAGAGCGAATTAGACAATGTGCAGTCTCAGCCAACTTTGTAGGAGAACTCTGGGCAAGTTTCCAGTGCTGAAATGGAATGTTTCTTGGAAATGAACAAGGGAATGTTTTTTGCATAAGCACAGAGTAAAAGGCAGTGTTAGGTCTCAGGCATACCTATGTTCATACCATAGCATTGCAGCTCACTATTTGTGTGATTTTGGGCAAATCACTTAACTGAGTCTCCATCAGTGACATGGACATAATAGCAAAGATCTTGTAAAGTGGTAATGCAAATTAAATGAGAGAAAACATGCAATATTGCCTGGCACAGAATAGGTGCTCAATAAATGTTAGTGTCTTTTCCTCTTCTCTCACAAGAGGTTTCGATTCCTTACTCCCCGCAGAATTTTCCATTGTCACCTTTAAGGATACAGGGAGACTCTTCCTCAAGGATTTCTCCAGCATCTGCAACATCTGGACTCCTTGCAATGGGAACATCATGGAAGATATCTTAGCCTAGAGAGACAAACAAGAAACAGCCGGGAATGAGAAGAGCTGGAGGAGATTCAGAAACGAGAGTTTCATAGCAAGTTCTATGCCAGGGCCTTCTTCAGCGCCTTTTCAGCAGTGTCACCTTCACTAAAGGCCCCACCAATTCCAAGGAAGGAGAAGACTGGCAGAAAGCAGAGGCGGTGCTTTCTGAATTTTTCAGTTCACTTTCTGACGCCTTGGTGAATTCATGCCATTAGTTTCACTTTAGGTAAACAAGATAACATCTTTTGAAATTTAGTTGTTATTAGTGATTCTCTTGACTTTACCAATAATAAGCTGTGTAAACTTGGGAAAGCTACTTAGCCTCTCTGGGCCCTGATTTCCTCAAAGGTGGATGGGATAATGGCACTATCTAACTTACGGAATTTTTGTGAGGATTAAATGAGTTAATACATTAAAATGAATAAGTACATGCTTAAAAGAGTATCTGCCATATAGTAAGCACTGAACATCCTCTCCTCCTCCTCTCCTTCACCATCCTTTTCTTTCCCCTCCTCTTCTTCCCTCTCCTCTGTCTCCCTACTTGAGTTAAAATGCTGTATATTGTATGATACTTTGATGTAGCCTTTTTAATGTGGGCACTTGGACATGGTCTAAAATACAAATAGTTAACCTTTTTTTTCTAATTTTCAAGTCATATTCCAAGCTGGTACTGTCACCCTGTCACTGAGCCTCACCCTATTTTTGAGTCTCACTCCATCTCCAAGCCTCAATTTTGGATCTGTGATTTACATTGCACAAATTATTGGTAGTAGAAAAATAGCATTTTTATCTATTTGACACACTGCATCAATTGGGATTATCAAAACATTCCACAAAATCCCAAATACATGAAAAAGGAAGAAAGGAGGCTGTCAGTGTTCTATTTTGGAACCGTGATCTTTGGAGGAGTACAAAGTTACTTCTGAGTGAAGACACCAAAGAAGCGTTCTGACAGCATGTTTCTTTAAAATCAGCCATGCATGAGATGCCACACTCCAGGCAGACCTGGGTAACTGTGATTTTAGAACAACAGTTTTCACATGATGGACATCAGGCAGCCCAGAACTAAAATCTCCGAGAAAAGGAGAATAGAAAAGGTGAGCCTTATGGTTACATCAATCTGAGGGCAGTTTCCAGGCTGCAGCTCAGGGAGATGGAAACTGATCAGAGCACATGGGTCTCACTGATTTGAGCATACAGAGATTTGAGAGGCCAGGGTGGAGCTTCAGGGAGAGAGAAAGCACTAAAGAGGAATCTGGAGATCTTCAGGGAAGAGCGATCTCCTAGAGTCTTCGGCTCACTGTTGATCTGCGTAAGAGGAAACCACCTTAAACTTCATCCTAGGTAAAGAACCACTGGAAAGGAGTAGGTGGAAAAATTCCTATAGCTGATTCCAATAACTTAACTGTGCACCAAGACAAAATACAACACTATGAATAAGTAGAACAAAATCTATCAACTAACAATGTATAATTCACGTTTTACAGCATCCAGTAAAAATGCTAGTCATGTAAAAATCAGGAAAATGTAATCCGGAGATGTTGGAACTAGCAGACAGACTTTAAATAACTATAATAATATTGCTCCTCATGTTTAACAAGATGGAGGAATACATGATTATGATGAGGAGAAAAATGGAAGATATAAAAAAGACCCAGAGTTTATAGAAATGAAAAAAATATAAAATGAAAAATACGTTGAATGTGATTAACAGTAATTTAGACCTTGCAGAAGAAAAGATCAATAAAGTTAAAGACACAGAAATGGAAACTATCCATAATGATACACAGAGGGGAAAAAGGGATAAGAAGACTGATTACTGTTAATATGTCACCATTATCTCCCCAATTGATATATATATATATATTCAGATTAGTCATAAACACCCCAAGTTTTATTTGTAGAAAGTGACAAGCTTATTCTAAAATTTACATAATTTCAAGGCTTATAGAAAACTATAGTACTCATGATAGACTGGTCTTGGCATAAGGATAGACAATAAATCAATGAAATAGAATAGAGAGCCCAGAAATAGCTGGACATTTGTGGTCAACTTATTTTCTACAAAAATGTCAAGACAGTTAAATGGGGATGGGATAGTCTTTTCAGCAAACAGTGCTGAATTTTATTTTTAAACAGTCCATATGAGTTCTTGAGAGATTCAAATGATTGTAAATATCTGAATGTAGATGTTAGATGAAATTCATTGTTGTCTTTACTTATTTGCCCCTCTACTACTTTGTGCTCCCCAAGTCATTTATCTAAAATAGGCCCCTATTCCACTTTGTGTGTTTGATGAATTTGAGAAAGAAAAATGGCAGTTCCTAACACATAACACTTTCACAGAACAGCAACATCAGGCAAGGTCACTCTGTGGCCATACCGAAATGAGTCAAAAACGAGACCATTTCACTAACATGTTTGAGCATGGATAAAAACAAAAAGGCAGTCTTATCTGCAAAAATGGCCAAATAGGGGGCCGGCCCTGGGGCATAGTGGATAAGTTCAGCATGCTCCACTTGGTGGCCTGGGTTCTCAGGTTTGGATCCCAGGTGCAGACCTATGCCACTCATCAGCCATGATGTGGTGGTGACCCACATACAAAATAGAGAAAGATTAGCACAGATGTTAGCTCAGGGCTAATCTTCCTCAAGCAAAAAAAAAAAAAAAAAAGAATGGACAAATAGTCCTCTCCCCACTTAACAAACGGCTACTCCTTCTTTACCCCTGCTTCTCTCCTCTTGCTTCATGGATACAAGTATTAAGTCGACTTGTAATGCTTTCTGATAGTATCCAAGCCAGAGCAAAGACATGCTTCCTTGAGCCCTTCTCCAAATCACCCAAGTCAAGTCCCTCTTGACAGACTGTTATTGAGAAGCACCACGTTCCCCACGGTGTGCTCTCTCTCTTGTTGCAACAGACAATAAACTTAACTTTGTTGGATTGCAGGTGTGTTCCACAGGGTCTTTGACTAAAAATTATTGACAAACTTAAGCAATTAGCTCTGAGGCATCTGTTCCTACTGAGTTGTCCTCTGTGTACTTTGACTTCCTGGACCTCAGGACCTTCATTTCAGCTTAACTCCTCATGACCAATGGTTCTCTGGGATGGTGATGAAAGATTTGGACTTTCAGAAATGGAGCCAATATTAGTTTGTGTCTATGGAAAAACACGACTGGGTTCCAAAGATTTCACTGCATTTTTGGATCCTGATTTTTCCATGCCAGTGTCCCCTGTTCCCTTTCAAGATCCTTGTCAATCATTAGACAAAAGCAACAGGTGCTTAATTTATTCTTGCATCTCTGTTATGAAGTGAGGAGCCTCTTGACCAGAATATGTAGGCTTTGGTATACTTTGACCATAGCTTCCGAGCTTATTAACATTCACATCAGCTACTTTGCATTGTCACATCTTGAAGAAAAGTCCATACCAGATTAAAGGCACCCTTGTCTTATATCTGAGGGTCTTAGCACTGTAAAAATATAGCATTCCTGAAGGTCAATCTTATCTTTGATCTAGAGACAACTCACAAGGAAGTTACATGAGTATAAGATGTAATGTAGCGTTTGATGTCAAATCTGTGAGGCATAATATTACTGAGAAGTGTAGACTTTGGAACCATCCTCCAAGGATGTACACACAGACTAACAACGAAGCATAGTGCCCAATAAATAAAGTAGATTGAACACAACTGAGATTGAGATTCTCCAGGAAATCTGACACACTCACAGTGAGCTGGCTGTATGGGGCCACAGGCAAAGTCCTTGTGAGTTAACTTCAGAATCTGACATCCAGTCATCCCAGAAATAGAAATTAAGCCAAAGAAAACAATTGAAAAGAAGACAAAGTCTCTAAACAGAATTTTGTAAAGCTACACAAATATAAGCAGGGACAAAAAAACTCCCCGTGTCCAGCAATAAGCAAAGATAATATAAAATATGATCTATTGGGTGATGCAACTCTCAGGTATTAAAATTACACATATAGATACGTGGGAAAGTGGTAAAATAAAAGGAGAAAATATAGGACATAAAACAGTTTGTAGGCCCGGGGTTTGCTGGTTCAGATCCCGGGTGCTTACATGGTACTGCATGGCAATCCATGCTGTGGCAGGCGTCCCACATATAAAGCAGAGGAAGATGGGCACAGATGTTAGCTCAGGGCCAGTCTTCCTCAGCAAAAAGAGGAGGATTGGCGCAGATGTTAGCTCAGGGCTAATCTTCCTCAAAAAAAAAAAAAAAAAACCAAACAGCTTGTGTACCACATAGATAAGCATAAATTTAGAAGAGAAAACAAACGAATAAATAAATAGATTGTGGTAGAGACAGTAGAGGTGAAATCTTTAAAGTGAATTTGTTTATTATATGATTTAAATAAACAACAAATCTGGTCTGCATTCTTGTTCTTGTTTATCTATTTATTTCCTCTCTGACTTAAAGTACAACAATCTTCTTATTTGTCTTGCAGGAAAAAAGTCTGCCTAACTTATGATACAACCAGAAGGATTAAATATAGTAATCTTTGCAGTGTCTCCACATATTAATTGCTTTATTCACCCACCTGCTTCCAGGAAGTGTCTAAATCTCTCCTCATTCATTTGTTGGTTCAGATCAGAAACCTTTAAGAATTTTTCACAGTACCTAACAAGCTGACCTTCACAGAGTAGGTGCCAGATATATGTTTTTTAAATTGGAGTTATTCCTTTCCTTAGGTATATTTGTCAACATATTCTGAGCATGACACAATATAAGCATTTTGATTTGCATCATTTAAATGGAGAGGATGTCATAAAGAAATGGTTATCCTTTTCATGTGTTTTTTTTTGACGTGAGTCCTCACCTGGAAAGCTGTCTCCACACCAACCTTTGTAGCGTCTGCAGGAACTAATGAAGAGGAGAGACCTCTGAATGATGAAATTTCCCTCTGATGCAGTTAGTTCAGCAGAGTCTTGAAGAGGATGTTTAGTTGTGTCTCCTCCAGAAATGGCCAAGCAGAGGTTTGTAATGTGGACCTTGCACTAAACCAGAAATTCTGGGTGTCAGCTCACATGACATTCAGCCCTCCCCTTCTGGGTCTCATGCTGAGGGGGGTGGTTCTGCCACGTTGGGAGGCTGCCAGTGTGCCACCTGAACTTCTCTTTCCAAAACACCGGGTTGCGTTTTTTTAAAAAAATTGAGTTCATAATAGTTTACATCATTGTGAAATTTCAGTTGTACATTATTTCTTGTTTGTCACCACACAAGTGCTCCCCCTCACCCCCCGTATCCACTCCCCACCCCTCTTCCCCTGGTAACCACTGACCCATTTCCTTTGTCCATGTGTGTGTTTATATTCCACATATGACTGGAATCATGGTGCTTGTCTTTCTCAGTCTGGCTTATTTTGCTTAGCATAATTCCCTGCAGGCTCATTCATGTTGTTGCAAATGGGATGATATTTTCTTTTTTCTGGTTAAGTAGTATTCCATTGTGTATATATATATATATATATATATACCACCTTCATTATCCACTCATCAGTCGATGGACACTAGGATTGTTTCCATGCCTTGCCTACTGTGAATAGTGCTGCAATGAACATAGGGGTGCATATGTTACTTTGGACTGCTGCTGTTCAAGTTGTTTGGGTAGATACCCAGTAGTGGGATAGCTGGGTCATATGGTAGTACTATTTTTAGTCTTTTGAGGAATCTCCATACTGTTTTCCATAGTGGCTGCACCAGTTTGCACTCCCACCAGCAGTGTATGAGAGTTCCCTTTTCTCTACACCCTCTCCAACATTTGTTATTTTTAGTCTTAGTCATTATGGCCAATTTAACAGGTGTAAGGTGGTATCTTAGTGTAGTTTTGATTTGCATTTCCCTGATGACTAGTGATGTTGAACATCTTTTCATGTGTTTATTGACCATTTGTATATCTTCTTTGGAAAAATATCTGTTCATCTCCTCTGCCCGTTTTTGATCGGGTTGTTTGTTTTTTTGTTGTTCAGTTGTGTGGGCTCCTTATATATTAAGGAGATTAACCCCTTTTTGGATATATGATTTGCAAATATTTTTTCCAAATTGGTAGGTTGTCTTCTTGTTTTGATCCTAGTTTCCTTTGCCTTGAAGAAGCTCTTTAGTCTGATCAACTCCCACTTGTTTATTTTCTCTTTTGTTTCCCTTGTCTGAGAAGACATGATATTTGAAAAGATCCTTTTAAGTTCGATGTCAAAGAGCATATTACCTATATTATCTTCCAGGAGTTTTGTGATTTCAGGACTTGTCTTCAAGTCTTTGATCCATTTTGAGTCAATTTTTTGTGTACGGAGTGCGATAATGGTCTACTTTCATTCTTTTACATGTGGCTGTCCAGTTTTCCCAAAATCATTTATTGAAGAGCCTGTCTTTTTTCCATTGTATGTTCTTGGCACCTTTGTTGAAGATTAGCTGTCCATATATGAGCGGTTTTACTTCTGAGCTTTCAGGTCTGTTCCATTGATCTGTGTGTCTGTTTTTGTACCAGAACCATGCAGTTTTGATCACTATGGCTTTGTAGTACATTTTGAAGTTAGGGACTGTGATGCCTCCAGCTTTGTTTTTCGTTTTTGTTTTTTTTCTCAGTATTGCTTTAGCAATTTGGGGTCTTTCGTTGCCCCATATGAATTTTAGGATTCTTTGATCTATTTCCATGAAGAATGTCATTGGGATTCTGATTGGGATTGCATTGAATCTGTAGATTGCTTTGGGTAGCATGGGCATTTTAACTATGTTTATTCTTCCAATCCATTTGCGTCGAACTCTTTCCGTGTCTTTATGTTACTATCTATTTCTTTCAATAATGTCCTATAGTTTTCATTTTATAAGTCCTTCACCTCCTTAGTTAAATTTATTCTTAGGTACTTTTTTCTTTTTGTTGTGATTGTAAATGGAATTGTATTCTTGAGTTCTTTTTCTGTAAGTTCGTTATTAGAGTACAAAAATGCACCTGATTTTTCTAAGTTGATTTCGTACCCCGGAACTTCACTGTAGTTGTTAATTATTTCTAATAGTTTTCTGATGGATTCTTTAGGGTTTTCTATATATAAGATCATGTCGTCTGCAAACAGTGGGAAGTTTACTTCTTCACTCTGTATTTGGATTCCTTTTATTCCTTTCTCTTGCCTAATTGCTCTGGCCAAAACCTCCAGTACTCTGTTGAATAACTGGGTGATAGTGGGCATCCTTGTCTTGTTCTTGTTCTCAGAGGGATGACATTCAGTTTTTGCCCATTGAGTATGATGTTGGCTGTGGGTTTGTCATATATGGCCTTTATTATATTGAGGTAATTTCCTTCTATCCTCATTTTGTTAAGTTTTTATCATAAATGGCTGTTGGATCTTATCAAATGCTTTCTCTGCATCTATTGAGATGATCATGCGGTTTTTATTCCTCATTTTGTTAATTTGGTGTACCACATTGATTGATTTGCAGATGTTGAACCACGCCTGTGTCCCTGGTATAAATCCCACTTGAACATGATGTATGATCTTTTTGATATATTGCCATATTCAGGTTGCCAATACTTTGTTGAGGATTTTTGCATCTATGTTAGTCAGTGATATCGGAACACCAGGATGCTCTCTGCCCCCACAGGTCCTGCCATTACTCTGAAAACTAAACCTGTGTGCTAGTAATGGGCCAGACACTGGAAGGAAAGTCACGTTGTGTAGGTAATACCTTCTTCCTCCCTTTTCCATTCTCAAGTATGTGTATCTACAATAGGTGCAAGATGGTAGGAAAGATATGAATGAGGTCTGATTTGCAGAATCTGATCTCTCTTCTTACACATATACAGTGGAAAATTACTGGCGTGGAGTAACTAACAGTGTTAGGATCCTCCCTTCTCAGGATAAGCTGTACCCTCTCCCTTGACCATTCTGAGGCTGCAGTTAAACATCCCAACAATTATTCAATGTGGGCACTTCTTGGTCTCACTTTTATAGAGAAGGAACCTAAGGCACAGTGTGGTTGAATTAGATAGAATTTAAACCCAGGATCTTTTCACTCCAAAGTGCCCACTACCCCCACATTAACATTTGTTCTGCCATGCTTAGAAAAGAAAGGAGGTTCATAGAAAAGATATTCCCAATTCCACTGTGTGAAACAACCAAGGAGAGAAGTTTGACATGTCTGGGTCTTTGTCCTCATCACCCTTATCCTTGTTTACCAGGTTAGTGGATAGTTTCATTTTGGAGGGATGAAGAGTCATTCTAATCAGAGGAACAGGGACAGGGGTTCCTAGTGTCTAGAGAGAAAGTTGAAAAAGCTTGTATGCTCCTTCAGTCCACGGACCAGCATGGTACAAGTTTGCATATATTTTTCCTCTGTCCTCTCTGGGAGTTTGTCCCTCCTAGAATATTAATTCTCAATCTTATCTCCTGGGATAGAGATCATTAAAATCATTCATTACTCTTTATCCAAAGTCAAAGGCCAATGAAACCGTGCATCACTATCAGGCTCCTCAGCCCCAATAGGGTCCATATCTCACAGAGGTGGAGTACAACAAAGAGTAGGGTCCTCCTGTGCCCTAGTCCCAGAAAAAGCCCCCTAGTCCTCTATCACCTTCAGCCCTCATACTCACTCTCTCATCTCTCACTCAGAAGATTCAAGGGTCTCTACTGTCCTTCTATCTTGAGCTAGTCTTTTAAATTCTCGAGTTGTCTCCCCAGCTGTAAAAAGAATGTTGTCATACCAGGTAACCAAGGATTTTTCCTGCTTTTCCTTGACTCTGTAGTTTTTATTCTTACTGTGTTACATGAGATAATGAACATAAATCTTCTCCTACACTTTGGGGTCAGGTACAACGGAAAAGATTGAGGAGCACTGGTGTCAGTCTTTATTCTAAGTGTTTTCCTCTGGGTGTTGGGTTGAGGTGCTGGCAATGATGATAGAAGTAGCAGTGTCTAGTGGCTCAGAGGGAGGACTATGGGGCCAAACTAAGAGGATTGAGATCCTGACCACACCCGTTATCTACTGTGTGACCTTGGACAAATTATTTCATCTTTCCATGCCTGTTTCTGTATCTAGAAAAAGGAGTAAATAACAGTACTTACTTTGTAGGGTGTTGAGGAAAAATTATATGTTCTTCCTGTGCTCTGCCACAGGTGACATGGTCTGTGTGTTCTTTCTTACCCATGAATGGCCTGTCCTTAATTAGAATTCAGGTGAGTGGGTTGTCCTGTGCCTGCAGATCCCTAATGAGTTCCAGAAAATGTATGATATTATAGCTTATTCAGCCTTTTCTCATCATTAGTGTGGGAACAGTGCTCTTCCCCCTAGGTAGAAGCAGAAATAGGATTGGGTAGCTTTTCTTAATTTGGATATGCCTAGTTATAATTGCTCAGACAATAATTGCTTAGACAAGTTCCTGGTACACGGTAAGCATGTGTAAATGTTTTATTAAACAAATAATTTAACTAATACAATGCAGTATACCTATGCAAATTTACATACAATATTTATTGGAAATGATTCTTTTCCTAGTGTTCTAAGTCCAGTCCCTTTCCATAAGGCTCATATTCATGAGATGATGGAGAGAAAAGTTTCTTTGAAAGTTTCCATGTTGTTCTACAGAGTAAGTGTGTGTCCCTTCCTGCGACCTTGAAATATCTCATTAAATCCCTAAATTAATTAAATCACAAAAACTCATTTTGGGCTTTTCTGACTAGTTTATCCCATACATCTGTGTATACATACTTATATCACAGTTTCAGATGAAGCTTGCCTCTATGTGTAACTCCTGTTACCCAAAAATTAGTACATGATAAAATGTTATCAAAATATAGACAGACAGCCAAATAAGCCAACATAGGCCTTGATAACACATAAAATACATAGAAGTGAATCACCTCCATCTTCTCAAGAGCTGAATTTGGAGTGGAAGAAAGATCTTTCTGTTGGATGAATAAGAAGTCTCAATAGAGGTTAAAAGAAATGAGAAAACCAGACTAGGCTTACTTCCTTAAAATATTCAAAAATATTTTCCATTGTGTGATGGAGAGAAGAAGTTCTAAGCCATGAAAGTAAGAGAAAAATGAGTTCCCAAAATCCGTATTTCTTGAGCACTTGTTGAAGAAAGAAGCCACACTTAGTATCTGAAAGAAAAAGCTTGTTATTCAATTTTTTTCATACTGATGATGTGGGAGCAGGACAAATTCTCTTTTGTCTTGGTTTCGCCTCAGTCTTAGGCAGGCCCTGTATGCCTTAGAGCTGGGACTTTCTCACTGTCCCTGTCACTCCTGCCATGGCAATCAACCTCAGCCTTGTCTCCATGGCAGGTATTGCATAGAAGAGTGTTTCTGCCACCACCCTGCCCCCAAAGTGGTGCATAAATTTACTAGTGTTGGAATAGGATCCAGGGCTCAGGACAACTTCCTGTCCCTCTTCAAGGGTATATACCCTTTTATTTATTTTCCTCTTCCTCAACAACAATGGGTCTTACTTGCTCCTTGGGAGTGGTAGAGTTTGTGGCCTCTCTCACAGAAGCTTACAGGTTTTGCTCCACAGGAGAAAACAGTCCAGACAGGGATTGGGTTTCATTCCTTTCCTACAATGACAGTCCATGCAAAACCAACGGAGGAACTTTCTGGTCTTCTGCTTGTCCCCAATGTTTAATATTAGCACCTGGGGAAGGCTCATGGAAAAGACTCTGTGATTACATAGACCTCTTGTGTCTGGGCCTCCCAAGGGTTCTATATAGTCACACTGGCTTACATTCAACCTTTAGCAATTTAATAAAATTTAAACTGACTGCTTCTTACCCGCATATATGCAAGCCACCTTGTTCTTCCTGTGCTCTGCCACAGGTGAGATAGTCTGTGTATCATTTCTTGTCTCAGAAGGGTCTGTCCTTCCTTGGAATTCAGGCTACTTGGTTGTCTTGTGGCCTTAGATCCCTAATGAGTTTCAATAAATTTATGATTTTATAGTTTTATCTAGCTTTTTTCTCATCATTAGGTTGAGAGCCATGCTTTTTACAGCTTTTAAGTCCAAGGTAGAAGCAGAACCAAGATGATCTTTTCTTAACTTAGATATGCATTGTTCCACCTTACTTGATATTAATCTACAAACTGTGTAAAGGGTTAACAATGGTTAGCAAAAAAAAAAAAAATCAAAGCTATGCCATTACTCAATACGACCATCCTACATATTTATCTTCTTTCAGTGAGAGCATCAATTGTCGACTCCATTCCATCATTTATAATGGGTACCCTCAGGAAGGCTTTTTCACTTCAAATTCTTTGTAGGGAGAAGTAATCCACTAAGGATTTTAGACAGTCAAACACTGGAATGGTCTGAGAAGCACAGAGACAAGGACTCTTTATCCTTGATTGGCACAGAAGAGCCAGATTCCCACAAGGGCAAAACATTCAGACACTCCCCAAGAGAGTGATCAACTTTAGTGGAGCTGCAGGTTTATTTTCTCTGGGTTTTGACATAACAAACAGTCTCAGTTACATCTCAAGAATATTTGTACCTCCTCTTTCAGCACAAGGGCATTTACTTCACTTACGTGTTGCTTACAAAAGGCACATTGTCAACAAAGTTAGCCTAATATACCATTATCCCAACCTCAGTTTTTTCTGCACCTAAAGTGTTGAACTTCTTTTTATTTTTTTAGGAATTATTCATGGTTTCAAATGTCTAATCTCTTTGTTATTTGACTTATAGTATCTCTAAAAAGAAAACACGGAAAATTGAGAAAAGGAAATATCTTTTGAGACTGAACTGATTCATATGATTGGGTTAAGTAATTGTACTTACATAAGTAGAGTTGTGGCAACTCTATCCTAGATACTTATCTATAATTGGGCATTAATCACAGGTATGGTCATTAATTGGGTGTTTCCAGTTGTTGTCATAACCCATAATTCTCTAAACTGATTCTACGAGCAATAGCTGGGAATATCTAAATTGTAGGCTGACCCTATCTAGGTCATTAACATTAGTAAATATAACATTCTAGGGAAAATCAAAATTGCATAACGTTCATCCACTAAAAATGAGAAAAGAATAAAAAGCAAGTGTGTGAAAGACAATGAGGCAATCAGTGCTTCCATGCATCTTGAATCATCTTGTTCTGGGTAGAATCTATCTGTTTCAATGGGATGTCTTCATGTTGTGGAAATCTTGAGTCTTCAATCAATTTCTATGGATTATCCACTTTTTTATTTATTTATTTTTTTGGTGAGGAAGGTTGGCCCTGAGCTAACATCTGCTGCCAATCTTCCCCTTTTTTGCTTGGGGAAGATTGCCCTTGAGCTAACATCCATGCCAATCTTCCTCTATTTTGTATGTGGGATGCCTTCACGGCATGGCTTGATGAGTGGTGTGTAGGTCCGTGCCTGGGATCCAAACCCATGTACCCTGGGCCATGGAAGTGGAGCACGTGAACTTAATCACTATACCACTAGGCTGGCCCCTGGATTGTCCACTTTAAGAGGTTCCCTGGAGAATTTCATTTTAAGATTTCTAACTGATATAAGTTTTCAATTGTCTTCTATTGAGGATGGATTATTTTAGTAGAGAAACGTGTATCCAAGGACTATTTCCTTGCAGTTTAGCAGCTATACTCATACACAAAATTATCCTGATGAGGTCACTTCTGGTAAGGCTCAAGGGCAGCCTTTCTCTGGTGTCTTTTCCAGAACACCAAATTACCTAATTTCAGGTAATGTCAGGGCTGCTTGATTAGGTGGTTGATGAGAAATTCATCCTATACCTGTTGATATTAGAACTGAGTATATTAGGCTAGTCATTCTAGCCAGATCAGCTTATATGGTGGGACTTAAGTAAGGTTGGAGATATTCCTAATTAAATGGGTTATTGGTGACTAGCTAACAGGATGACGCTACGTGACTTTTTGAATAAAAATAATGAAGGACTATGAGAGCTAAAAGTAATATGTTAGGCCAAGGGAGTTCATGAATGTCTCATAATTTAGCCAATTCCAGCTCTAAAATTCTAAAATTCTGAATAAAATAGGAATAGATTCCCAGTGATTTGTGAGATTATATCAAATTATCTAACTATATCTAATTATGTCAAATATATAATTGGAGTCCTAGAAGGAGAGGAGAGACAGAGAGATAGAAACAAAACTTTCTTTTTTGGTGAGGAAAATTAACCCTGAGCTAAAATCTGTTGCCAAGCCATCTCTTTTTTTTTCTTGAGGAAGATTAGCCCTGAGCTAACATCTGTGCCAATCTTCCTCTACTTTTTGTATGTGAGATCCCTCCACAGTATGGCTGACGAGCAGACTAGGTCCACACCCGGGATCCGAACCCACAATCCCAGGCCTCCAAAGTGGAGTGCGCAGAACTTTAACCACTCAGCAATGGGGCCAGTCCCACAAAACATTTTTTAATGGCCAAAAAATTGCAAATTTGATTAAAAATATCAGCTTACAGATCCAAGGATCTCAACAAACCCTAAGCATAATAAACACAAGGTAAAACAAATGCAAGAATATGTTAATTAAATTTCTCAAAACCAAGGATAAAAGGAAAACCTTAAAAGCAGTTAGAATCAGTAAGATGCTCTAGACTCCCCAAACCCTAGACATACCAACTCAAAAATAACACATAGCTTAATTCCCCTTGTGGGAAATCCAGAGACCAGCTGAGAAACTCCTGCACACCAGGCGAGTATGAGACCAGCTGTAAAAGAGCCAGTAGGAAAATATGTGGCACGTTCTCACCATAATCCTTCACCCCAGCACAGCACTTCATGGTTAGAAGGAACCCCCCAACTCCTACATTGTCCCTGGGGAGAGAAGGAGAGGACTGGACCATACACCCAATGATCTGACTTTTCAGGAGCAGCCTGAGGGACTTCTCTTTTGTCCTGCCTGAGTCTGAGTGCTGAGAGGAAAGAGCCCCAGGTTGGGGACCACCAAGAACAAAGGTCATGATTTGAACTAGTGAGCATTCACTGGAAATAGCTTCCCTCCCCTGGCTTAAGGCAGAGTGAGCAGGCAAAAATTCTCAAATTCTAGCTTTCCCCCCAAACAAAAAATAAAAAATGTTGGTAAGGATGTAGAGAAATTGTAACCCTTTTTCACTATTGGAAGAAATGTAATATGGTTCAGCCACTATGAAAAACAGTAGGACAGTTCCTCAAAAAATTAAAAATAGAACTACTATATGATCCATCAGTCTCACTTCCGGATATATGGCCAAAGGAATTAAATCAGAATCTTGAATAGCTGTCTGCACTCCCAAGTTCATTGCAGAAATAGTCACAATGTCCAAGATGTGGAACAACCTACATGCCCATTGACAGATGAACAGATAAAGAAAATGTGGTAAATCCAAACAATAGAATATTATGCAGCCTTAAAAAAGAAGGAAATTCTGCAATATGTGGCAACATGAATGAAACTTGAAGACATTATGTTAAGTGAAATAAGCTAGTCACAGAAGGACCAATACTGCATGATTCCACTTATATGAGGTATCTGAAGAAATGATATTCATGGAAGCAGAAAGTGGAATGTGGGTTAACAGGAGCTAGGGAGAGGAAAAGATGATGAATTGCTTTTAAATGGGTATAAAATTTCTGCTATGCAAGATGAAAAAATTATAGAGATCTGTACAACATTGTGTTTACAGATAATACTATGTGAGACACTTAAATATTTGATAAGATCTCATATTATGTTTTTAGCCATAATAAAAATAAACAAAAATTGAAAAGGGGGGAAAAAGAAGTCAGACGCAGAAAGATAAATTTCATCCAGAGAACAATGGTAAGAATTATGGTCAGCGTCTCTACCCAGAGTAGTCTTGTCTTTATACGAGTAATTCATGTTCATACTGCAACTTGGAAAAATTTGATAACATGTCAAATGTTTTTTATCTTGCCAATTTAGAAAACAAGTCATATTTGGTATTTACCATTTTAATCTAGTTTACAGAATGTATAAATGTAATGTGATAAAATTCCACAAATTAGATACACGTTTGTAGATTTTTTCCTGATTAACCTTAAATTTAAACTATTTTTGCTATATAGCCTTTAACAATTATTACAATTTTAGTTTTGCATGTATGTTGTTTCTGGATATCAAGACGTTAAATTGTCCTGCTATTGTGATATGACAAAGTTCTTAAATTCCTTTGTTCTGTATTCCATGAACACACTCTAAATAAGGATAAATATGATGCTACTGGAAAGAAGAATAAATGACACTACTAGAATAGTGGGTTGCATTTATTCTTTATTGATTATGGATATTTTCCTTACTAGTCATATGGATTAAAAGAAAATTGTAAACCAGTGAAATAAGCCAGATGAAGAAACACAAATACTGCATAGTATCATTTATATGTGGATTCTAAGAAAAACAAAAAAGTGGAACTCATAGAAACATAGAGTAGAATGGTGGTTTCCAGGGTTGGGATGTGGAGGAAATAGGGAGAGGTTGGTAAAAAGGTACAAACTTTCAGTTATAAGATGAGTAAGTGCTGAGGATTTAATGTATAGTATGATGACCATAGTTAATAATATTTATCACTGGAATTTCCTAAGAGTGTAGATCTTAAGCGTTCTCACACACACACACAAAGTAAGTATGTGAGGTGATGTATTAATTAACTTGGTTGTGGGATACTTTCACAATGTACACATATATCAAATCATCATGTTGTACACTTTAAGTAAATTATAGCTTTATTTGTCAATTATACCTAAATAAATCTGGGGAGGGGGTGAAGGGAGGATAATGGAAAAAGAGAGGGAAAATTACACTATTCATAAGATAATATCATTTTGTCTCTAGATAAGTAGGTATCTCTAGCTCTTGGCAAAACTGACAAGATATGTCTATTGTCAGCAATCCACGTGTGAGATAGGAATTCCAGGAGAAGCATTAGGGCAGATACAGCTGAATAGAGTCTCACTGAGATCCAAAAGTGTAGGAAACTGGACAAGACCAGAGTTCACTACAGGAATGTCTGGCCATGCCAGTTCTGCTGGACCCAAAGGGAAGTCTATGAGTGGTTTGCGAGCAGAGATGGTGGTGGCTCTGTTGACCATTCACACTGCTTTCCCAGAACCCAAATAACATGCACTGCTTTACTGCTAGTTACAATTTATTAGGCACACAATTCCACTGGTTCCAGTCACAGGGCATGGAGATATTATGCATATTGTGACTCATTTTCCGTATAATTTTGTTGGCTCTGTCTGTATGGTTATATACAGGGAAGCCAAGTTTGTCTAGAACCTGGGTATGGACACGCATGATATGGGAGATGAGACCCTGCCCCCGGTACTCAGGCACAGTGGCACCCATCCGCATCTCTCCTGTCTGGTCCACCAGAGACCAGGACACAGGGGTCCCCTCAGGCCCCAGCAGACATACGGTGGGGAAGTTCCGGATACAGCGCTCGATGAATCTCTGGCTCCTCTCATTGCCACCGAAATTCCAGAATTTATCCACCAAGGCAGCGTGGGTAATGTCCAGGGATGAGAGTTTAAACATCTCTTGGTTACTACAAGGCAAAAGAATAGCCTATGATGTCACACATACTGTGCAATATTATATTTGTTTTCCCAAATCTGTCTTCAGATCATGCAAATAAGGGCCCAGGTAAAGGTATAGAGTCTGCAGCCTGACTGCCTGGATTCAAAATCTGACTAGCTGTGTGATCTTAAGCAAGCAACATAATGTCTGTCTGCCTCCAATTCTTCTTTATAAATTGGGATATTAGTAGCACCTCCGTCAAAGAAATATTGAATATTATAAGAGCTATTGCATGATAAGTACATAGGACTTATGCCACATAAACAATAAGAATTACCTAAAAATTAAGTGTTGTTCTTCTTGACGTTGGTAACTCTCCACTTAAGATGGAGGAATTTTAATCATCCCCATTTTACAGATAAAAATATAGGTAAACAGGAAATAAACGAGTTCCTAAAAGCACATGCTAGCAAGTTGTAAAGCCAGAGCTTCGAATCATGGAATTTTAGAACGTTGGCATCAGGGGGCAGTGACGTGGAGTGTAAACAGCCCCCAAGTTACAGAACACTGAAGTCTGAAGGCTTCTGCAGTGGTGCAAAGGGGCTTTGGAAGGAGTCCTGGAAAGAGCTCACAATGTGGAACTAGAAGATCTAGACTCAACCCCAATTATGCCCTTAACCATCTATGTGACCTGAACAGGCTATTTCATCATCTGAGCCTGTTTTCTTTCAGGAACATGTGGATAATATCTCCTACCTTGTCTATCTCATGAGATGGACACAGAGTCAAATGAGATTCTAGATGTGGAGGTGCTTTTCTGGTTGCAGTGTGATCCAATGTGAATAAAGCTTTCCAGGCATATTAACACACAGTGGGCCGTGGGTTTGGGCATCTCTAGATCAAATCCCCACTATCAGTGTTCAGTTCTATTCACATTAGATTGGCTCTCAATGGGGGAAAAGATATAATTTGTTGAAATTCTCTCTGTTGGAAAACTTGTGCTCTGTGAAGTAAATTCATTAAGTGTGTATTTATCAAGCATTTACTATGTGTTTTGTTCTGGCTATTGAGGATCTATGAGTGAACAGCATAAAGAGGATCCCTGCATTAGTGGAGTTTAAAATATTGTAGGAGAGGATCAAACAACAAACAGGTTGATAAATATACAAATAAGCTGATTTCAGATAACAATAAGGGCAACGAAGAAAATAAAAATTGGTTTTTCTGATGAAGAATTACAAGAGGGGGTGGTTTTAGATGCTTTGAGAAGAATTCTCTAAGGAAGTGATACTTAAGCATATGATTGACAAGAAGGGACAAATATGTGAAGATCAGAGGGAAGGTCATTTTAGACAGACAAAGAGCAAATGCAATGACCCAAAGGAATGGGTGAGTGTATGAGATCAAGTTGCAGAAAAAAGGCCAGAGCTGTTGGTGGGAGTAAGAAAGAGGGGCAAGATGAAGCCCAAGAGGTGACGTGATGGGTGCCAGGTCTTATAGGACCTTGAAGGTCATCCATAAAGGAGTTTGGATTTTATTCAAGACGAGCTGAGAAACATGAAAGACTTTTAAGTGAGTGACTTGACATGATTTATGTTATATACTAAAAGGATCACCCTGGAAATGGACTTTAGGGAGGCAAGAGTGAATGTAAAGAGAAAAGTTGGGAAGCTACATCAGTAGTGAAAGCTGTGAGCCGTGGAGAGCACCTTTGTTCAAACTCACATGGCCTTGGGGCTGATAGATTTAAGCGGTAAATTCTTTGTCTCTGGCAGGGAAGGGAGCAGTTTCCTCGCTGTCTCTGGCATCACATAGAGAATGCGTTGTGTTTGCTTGACCTTGACCAATTTAGTGCTTCCAAGATTCTGTATCACCTCATTCAGGCTGGACTGTGAACCTAGAGAATGGTAAAGTTAGGAGAGAAGTAATTGCCCATTTAGATGCTACAATAAGCTTCCCAATGGAGGTAGGCAGAATTTGAAGTCAGGCAATGTTGCTTCTGGTGTGACCAATAACCATGTGACCATGGCCACGTCACTCTCTGAGCATGTTTTCTCTTATGCAAAACAGAGATAATACTAGAAATCCTGACTATATCAGTGTGAAACCAAAAGAGAAGTGATATTTAAAAAATAGTAGCCAACCTTGCATGTGCACACATTACATGCCCAGGTATTAGTCTAATACTATATTTAATTCTTACATTGACTCCATTTTTTAAGTACTTTTATTATCCTCATTTTTAATATATGAGGAAATTGAATAATAGATAAGTTACATCACTTGTACAAGATCACAAAGCAAGTAACAGGCAGAGCAAGGGTGCCACCTGAGGGAGTAACCACGGTAGTTATTCTCACGACCAGGGAGGTGCTCTATGGCACAAGGAGCTGTCATTCTCATTCTAGGAATGGAAGGCAAGAGAGGGGGCTCTGCTCTCACACCTAATCTTAAGGGATCCTGAATATATCTGCAAAATATGTCAGAAATCTTCAGCTAACAGTTCCTTATATCAACCCTATAGTTTACAATGATTGAATTCTATGCCACTGAAGAGGTAGTGGCAGCTGATACAAGGAATGAACAAGGAATCAAGCTGAGTGTCTGAGGTTTGGTAAAAGGAAATAAACATTGTAAGGGAATGTGCTTGGGATGAAAAGTGATCCTGCTGGTGAAAACATGAGCAGTTCCAGCTGCCGGCTCACATTCCAGATCTCTTACTTACTTTGGATCTGCAAATGTTGTTTCCAATTGATGACATCTGATGTACCAAGGAATTCTTGACAGTTCTTGGGATGCTTAGAATAGATTTGGTAGGTGTTGGTATAGTGATCAAAGTCATCTGTCATCTCCTGTTTGGTTGGGCAACATGGAATAAATCAGATTGATTATATGCAGTGGTTGGGATATTTGTGTTTAGTATTTCATGACAGTGTACTATTTTACAAACTTAAATATTTATATTTTTCTTGGCCTACTGTCATTATTCCTGAATCATTTACATTATGAGAACAATTCAGGGATTTAATCAATTATTCAATTTGTGATTAAGAAAAACTTGCTGAACTAGATATTTGTATGTTGCATTACAATTTCAAATCAACGAAAGGTGCACCAGTTTAGAAAGCGTTCTTCTGTAATTCTGTAATCCTCAGGAGAAAGAAAGAAAGTATTATTGTCAAAAGCAGGATTTCATTGCAAGAGTAAATCTTATTTTATTTCAAAGAGTCTCAGAACAAATGGATTCTGAATAAGACAATATTGAAACTGACACAGGTAACCTTGTATTAGAATTTTCACTTACGATAAAGCTATGCAAAACGAAGACACATGATGTCTTTGAAATGTAAAACACGATGAACTGTGGTTTAAAAAAAATTCACATTCCCAGCAAAATTGCCACACAAAATTTGTTCAAAAAGATCTTCTCAAAGTTAACAAATAACAGATGGGATTATCTGAAGATGAAGGAAGGAGCTAGAGAACAACTCAAGGGTAAAAGAGTTGGGGTGTTGCATAGGAAGGCGTTCATCACTTAGCATTAATGCCACTGATGATCTGTGTTTTTATTAAATCACATAAAGAAAGCAAATATTATTCCACTTTTAGATTTAAATAATTGATCTATCTTAACTTTTGTATTGTGTTTAGTTTGGTATTTTTAAAAAACCACTATACTTTTAAATTTTATTTGTAAATAATTTACATCAAAATGATACTATATGATTACATATTTTTGCATGAGGGAATTTCTACTGTGATATTTTTCAATATGCGTATAATGTACTTATATTTGAAATGTATTAACCACTTAATTTGAGTGATTTTAGAAGTCTGGCACTGAAAATATATTCCCAAATACAGGCATTGTAATTTGTTTTTTATATTTTCCTGACATTCTTCATATTTGCCTTCACATACTTTTAGGTGCTGTTTTCTTTGCTTAGAATGCATCCTGTGTTCTTGTCAGTCTGTCAAAACCTATTAATCTTCAAAATCCAGTTTTGGTGAAATGTCTAACAGAAAGCCTATCTGATTCTCTCCCTGTACCCCCTGACATTTATAGATTTAATCACCTCTTGCCCAGCGTTACTTCTGCATCTTGTATGTCCTCGTATACTTTCGTAATTTTCATACCATGTTATAACTTATTTACTTTCCTCCAGGCTGAGAGTTTCTTAAGGACAGGGACCGTTCACCATCACTGTGATTCATTTCTGTATCCCCTGGGTCTACCACACTGCTGGGTACATGGTAGGCACACAGAAAATAAGAACAAAGAAGCATATTTATTCTTCGTCTGGCACCTTACCTGCTCCTGAGGGCGGATAACCACTGTATTAAAATCAGGCCACTTGTCCACCAGGGCCTTGAGCTTGAATGGGTTTCCCTGATTCATGTGGAAGACACTCCCATAAACCTGCAGCATCCGGAGAAAGTGAGAAAGTCAGTTTATTAGGAAGGGATGGCAAAGTGCCTGGTTTCATCAGAACAAGATATATTTCTATGAAATCAGGGTAAGTAACTGATAAGGCATCAAGTTCAAGCAGTCTTTGGGTTCTATCTTATTATTCCAAATATAAATGGATTTGGGGTCAAACCATGAGAATATTATATGATAATAGTTAAATAAACAGATAAATGAAATGAATAAATCAGAAATCATCCACGATTACATTGTAGAATTTAGGGTTATAATTTTCCAATTTATTTCATTTATTTACATATACACACAATTTTTAAACAATAAAATTGCCTAATATATATTAGTTTAACATCTATCCCCTCCCACACACACATACATGTACTACTCTATGGGCATATTTCCATGTCAATAAACCTACATAATCATTTTTAATGACTGCATAATATTCATTACATGGAAGTTTTGGAATTCGCTTTTCCTGTTTTCCATTGCTGGTCATTTCAGTTTTCTCTAACTTTTTAGTTTAAAGGTTTATTCTTCAAGGAACACTTATTTTACGTAAATCTTTGCAAATGTGTCTGTTATTACAAATTTTAGAAAGAGAATCTCTATGTCAAATGTCAACTTCTTTTAAAGATTTTTTTTTCTTACACATATCTCCAAATTACTTCTTGGAAAAGTTAAATGAGCTTCTGCCTATTTAATAAGTAGAGACAGAGCATAGTTTGGTGACTAAAGTCCGAGACAGAGAATAGTTTGGTGACCAAAGTCTGAGAATATCATACATTGGGCAATCTGTTTAAACTTTCCAACAAACATCTGTTCAAACATCAGTGCCCTCAAGAAGAACACTGAAGAGACTGATAAAGAGAGATCCTCCAAATTGGAAGGGGCCTGTGGTTGTGGGGAAAGAAAAAACAGCAATGAATACTTTGAGACCTAAGTGCAGTGGAAACATGATGCCTCAGCACATGGTATGAGAAGATACTAAAGACCAAAGACCAAGGGAATGATGGATATTTCAATGACCAGGGACTATACGCCACCCTGTGCTTCCCTATAGTTGCCATGAAATGTTTACGTCAGACTTACAGAGAAACAAACTGACTTTACTGAGTTTTTATGAAGTTATTAAATTTTCTGCCATCAGCAGGGACTCAATATAAAAATTAAATGCAGTTTTAGGAAAAAGAAAAAGGTTAAATTTTTTAAATATTGAGGTTTGGAACCAATGATATTCATATACACTAGATTAAAAATAATCTGCATGGAAAAATTTTTTCTATGCACATGGTAGCACCACTAAGCCAGACCATAGTGACCCAGGTAGCCACTACAAATTGAATGAATTAGAGTTGACATGTGAGATAAACCTATTCAGTGTCCGCTATTTAGAGAGATAGATGGGAAGTCCTTCAGGCCATGATACACAAATCTTTCTCTCACCTGAGACTTTAGTGAGTATTGAATGGGAATGATTTTTAGGTTATACCTTTGTAACAAGAGCCATTTATACAAATAGTCTAGATTTCTACCTATGCAAAGAACTATGTCATCAAAGATTCATCTGAGGGGAGAGGAGAACCATCTACTCATTAAAGATGAGGATCTAATATTGAAGGTTACCTTGCCTCACAATAGAGTTGGACTCAGGGTAGTACCAAGAGTTTTCTCTAAAAAGTTGGAATCCACTTAACACAAGAAGTGAAGAACGATTCAAACCCCAGAGATTCCCCCTATAGAACATAGAAGAACAAAATTTTAACCTGGAAAACTTTTCACAGCAGCCACTCAAGATAAAAATATCTCAGTCCACAGAGTATCTAACTGATTTACTTACCGTGCCCTCCTAAAAAAAGGAAAGGTCGTTAATTCATTGGATAGGATTGCCAGTTGAAGACCAGTTGAAGTGTTAATACAGGCAACTGTTAGTGGATGCCTACCAAAATAGATGATTCTAGTTTCAGCATAGTTGATCTGGAGTCACTCTTTATGGTGGTAATTAAAGGGCAGAACAGGTAGGCACTAATCCACATCTAGTAAAGGAAAGTCTGATGATTTCCTTTTCCCCAAATGCATAGTCACCCTGGTAAAAAGGGGTAAGTCCCTTTGGAAAAGACTGGAAGAAAGATTAACAGGATACTTTTTGTTCTTTTGGTGAAGATTGGCCTTGAGCTGGGATCTGTTGCCAATCTTCCTCTTTTTGCTTGAGGAAGATTGTCCCTGAGCTAACACCTGTGATAATCTTCTTCTACTTTTTATATGTGGGAAAGCCACCACAACGTGGCTTGATGAGCAATGTGTAGGTCCGTGTCTGGGATCTGGGCTTGTGAACCCCAGGCTGCCGAAGCAGAGTACACGAACTTAACCACTATGCCACCGGGCCAGCCACTGACAGGATACATTTTTGGCAGTGTGGTGAGTCCTTCCTCAAGTGTACCATCTTTCTCTTCATTCAAGGGGTTCTGGTTCTGTAAACTGGCTCAAGTCTAGGAATTAAATGGGAGGTTGTGACTCTCTCTCTCTCTCTGTCTGTCTCTTTTTTTGGTGAGGAAGATTGGTCCTGAGTTACCATCTTTTGCCAATCTTCCTCTTTTTGCTTGAGGAAGATTGTCCCTGAGCTGACATCCATGCCAATCTCCCTCCATTTTGTATGTGGGGCGCCCCCACAGTGTGGCTTGATGAGCAGTGTGTAGGTCTGCAGCAAGGATCTGAATCCATAAACCCCAGGCTGCCAAAGCGAGTATGTGAACTTAACCGCTATGCCACCAGGCAGCCCCGTGACTCTCTATTTTTATGATTCAAGTTAGACTTTTGAGTTCATGTAAACTACATGGTGTAGTTCCTGATATTTAGTAAGTGTTCAAGAAATGTTGGCTATTAATTTTATCATTATCATTTTATTTAATCCTCCTAATAACTATGTGGGGTAATGATAACCCTGTTAAAGGTTGAGGAGTTTCTACCAGAAGTATTTACTTTCCGGTTTTACTCATTCTACCTGCAATAACACTGAGATTCAGAGATGTTTAATTTTTCAGTGTTATCCAGAAAACAGTGAACTTGTGGGGTCAGAGCAGTCTGACTCCAGACCCTGTCTCCCTTGACAGTTGCCCTACCCTACCTCAATCAGAAGGGTCAGTGACTCAGAGTTACACTAAGTGCCTGTGGCTTAGTCTACAAATGATCCCTTATACAAGGTGTCAGAGCACCAGGAAAAGGAAGAAAAGGTAGACTACCATGTCATTCCTTCCAGATTTCCTATCAGTATGATAAGTATAATAGCTACATTAGATTATACATCACACTCATGCTTCTCTAAGAAGTCCAGATACGGGATTCATCAACAAAAGTAATGGCATTTATTTTAAAGGCAAGCTTTGTAAACAGAGTTTATACCTAACGTTTTTTTTATTGTTGTTTTCTGTTTTATTTTTCCTTTTTGTGCCATTGTAAACAGTATTGATTTTTAATTTCTAATTCCAATTGTTCATTGCTAGTATATAGAAATACAATTGATTTTTCTATTTTGTATATTGACCTTGAATCCTACAACTTTGATAAACTTAGTTATTATATCTAGGATTTTTTTCCCCTTAGATTCCCTAGGATTTTTTACATTAGACAATCATCCCATCTGTGAATAGACACTACTTGATTTCTGTCTTTCCATTATACATTCCTTTTATTTGTATTCTTGCCTTATTGAACTGGCTAGGATATCCAGTACTACATTGAACAGGAGTGGTGACAATGAATATCTTGGCCTTGTTGACAAGCTTAGGGGGAATATTCTGTCTTTCACTATTTAGTGTGACGTTAATTGTAGATTTTTCCTGTACACTTTTTATTAAGTTGACGATATCCTCTTTTATACCTAGTTTGCTGAGAGCGTTACTTTTATGAGAAATATTACATTTTGTCAAATATTTTTTCTGCATATATTAAGAGAAGATCATATGGCTTTTCTTCTTTAGTCTGTTGATATGGTGAATTACATTGATTGATTTTTGAATACTGGACGTGCCTTGCATTCTCAAGATAAATTCCCCTTCATTATGATGTATTACCCTTTTAATATATTGATGAATTTGACATGATAGTATTTTGTTGAGGGTTTTTGCTTCTATGTTCATCAGAGATATTGTTTTGTAGCCTTCTTATAATATCCATTTCTGGCTTTGTATCAGGGTAATTTTGGACTCTATTCTGCAAGAGTCTGCATAGGGTATTATTTCTTCTTTATATGCATAGTAAAAATTGCCATTGAAGCCATCTGGGCATGGAGTTATCTTTGTTGGAAAGTTTTAAATTACAAAGTCAATTTCTCCAGTAGATATAGGACAATTTAGGTTGTATATTTCTTCTTAAGGGACCTTTGGTAATTTGCGCTTTTTTACAGAACATAAATTTTAAAATTTATGGGCACAGTGTTGATAATCATATGTCCTTATTATCCTAATAATGTTTATTGGGTTTGTAGTAATGTCCTCTATTTCATTCCTGATGATGGTAATTTGTGTCTTCTCTCTTTATTTCTTGGTCAGTTTGGTTAGAAGTTTATCAACATTACGATCTTTTCAAAGAACCAGATTTTTTTTTTTTTTTTTATTAATGTTATGATGGATTACAAGCTTGTGAAATTTCAGTTGTACATTTTTGTTAGTCATGTTGTGGGTACACCACTTCCCCCTCCGTACCCTCCCCCCACCCCCCCTTTTCCCTGGTAACCACCGATCAGATCTCCTTCTCAATATACTAATTTCCACCTATGAGTGGAGTCATATAGAGTTCGTCTTTCTCTGACTGACTTATTTCGCTTAACATAATGCCCTCGAGGTCCATCCACATTGTTGTGAATGGGCCAATTTCGTCTTTTTTTATGGCTGAGTAGTATTCCATTGTGTATATATACCACATCTTCTTTATCCAATCATCAGTTTCTGGGCATGTAGGCTGGTTCCACGTCTTGGCTATTGTAAATAATGCTGCGATGAACATAGGGGTGCAACGGACTCTTGAGATATCTGATATCAGGTTCTTAGGATAGATACCCAGTAATGGGATGGCTGGGTCATAGGGTATTTCTATTTTTAACTTTTTGAGAAATCTCCATACTGTTTTCCATAGTGGCTGTACCAGTTTGCATTCCCACCAACAGTGTATGAGGGTTCCTCTTTCTCCACAACCTCTCCAACATTTGTCGTTCTTGGTTTTGGATGTTTTTGCCAATCTAACGGGTGTAAGGTGATATCCTAGTGTAGTTTTGATTTGCATTTCCCTGATGATTAGCGATGATGAACATCTTTTCATGTGTCTATTGGCCATATTCATATCTTCTTTTGAGAAATGTCTGTTCATGTCCTCTGCCCATTTTTTGATCGGGTTGTTTGTTTTTTTCTTGTTAAGCAGTGTGAGTTCTTTGTATATTATGGAGATTAACCCTTTGTCGGATAAGTGGCTTGTAAATATTTTTTCCCAATTAGTGAGCTGTTTTTTTGTTTCAATTCTGTTTTCCCTTGCCTTGAAGAAGCTCTTTAGTCTGATGAAGTCCCATTTGTTTATTCTTTCTATTGTTTCCCTCAACTGAGGAGTTACAGTGTCCGAAAAGATTCTTTTGAAACTGATGTCAAAGAGTGTACTGCCTATATTCTCTTCCAAAAGACTTATTGTCTCAGGCCTAATCTTTAGGTCTTTGATCCATTTTGAGTTTATTTTGGTGTGTGGTGAAAAAGAATGGTCGATTTTCAGTCTTTTGCATGTGGCTGTCCAGTTTTCCCAGCACCATTTGTTGAAGAGACTTTCTTTTCTCCATTGTAGGCCCTCTGCTCCTTTGTCGAAGATTAGCTGTCCATAGATGTGTGGTTTTATCTCTGGGCTTTCAATTCTGTTCCATCGATCTGTGCACCTGTTTTTGTACCAGTACCATGCTGTTTTGATCACTGTAGCTTTGTAGTATGTTTTGAAGTCAGGGATTGTGATACCTCCCATTTTGTTCTTTTTTCTCAGGATTACTTTAGCAATTCGGGGTCTTTTGTTGCCCCATATGAATTTTAGGATTCTTTGTTCTATTTCTGTATAGAATGTTCTGGGGATTCTGATTGGGATAGCATTGAATCTGTATATTGCTTTAGGTAGTATGGACATTTTAACTATGTTTATTCTTCCAATCCATGTGCAAGGAATGTCTTTCCATCTCTTTATGTCATCGTCAATTTCTTTCAAGAAAGTCTTGTAGTTTTCAATTGTATAGGTCTTTCACTTCCTTGGTTAAGTTTATCCCAAGGTATTTTATTCTTTTTGTTGCAATTGTGAAAGGGATTGTGTTCTTGAGTTCTTTTTCTGTTAGTTTATTGTTAGAGTATAGAAGTGCTACTGATTTATGTAGGTTAATTTTATACCCTGCTACTTTGCTGTAGTTGTTGATTATTTCTAATAGTTTTTCTGTGGATTCTTTGGGGTTTTCTATGTATAAGATCATGTCGTCTGCAAACAACGCGAGTTTTACTTCTTCGTTACCTATTTGGATTCCTTTTATTATTTTTTCCTGCCGAATTGCTCTGGCCAGCACCTCCAGTACTATGTTGAATAGGAGTGGTGAAAGTGGGCACCCTTGTCTTGTTCCTGTCCTCAGAGGGATGGCTTTCAGCTTTTGTCCATTGAGTATGATGTTGGCTGTGGGTCTATCATATATGGCCTTTATTATGTTGAGGTACTTTCCTTCTATACCCATTTTACTGAGGGTTTTTATCATAAATGGGTGTTGGATCTTGTCGAATGCTTTCTCTGCGTCTATTGAGATGGTTTTTGTTTTTCATTTTGTTGATGTAGTGTATCACGTTGATTGACTTGCGGATGTTGAACCATCCCTGTGTCCCTGGTATAAATCCCACTTGATCATGGTGTATAATCTTTTTGATGTATTGCTGTAATCGGTTTGCCAAAATTTTGTTGAGGATTTTTGCATCTATGTTCATCAGTGATATCGGCCTGTAGTTCTCCTTCTTTGTGTTGTCCTTGTCAGGTTTGGGGATCAGAGTGATGTTGGCTTCATAGAATGTGTTAGGGAGTTCTCCATCTTTCTCAATTTTCTGAAACAGTTTGAGGAGAATAGGTATTAAGTCTTCTTTGAATGTTTGGTAGAATTCTCCAGAGAAGCCGTCTGGTCCTGGACTCTTGTTTTTGGGGAGGTTTTTGATTACCGTTTCTATTTCCTTACTTGTGATTGGTCTATTCAGATTCTCCATTTCTTCCTGATTCAGTTTGGGGAGATTGTAGGAGTCTAGGAATTTGTCCATTTCTTCCAAGTTGTTCAATTTGTTGGCATATAGTTTTTCATAGTATTCTCTTATGATCGCTTGTATTTCATTGGTATCTGTTGTGATTTCTCCTCTGTCATTCCTGATTTTGTTAATTTGCGCTTTCTCTCTTTTCTTGGTGAGTCTGGCTAGGGGTTTGTCAATTTTGTTAATTCTTTCGAAGAACCAACTCTTTGTTTCATTGATCCTTTCTATTGTCTTTTTTGTTTCAATATCGTTTATTTCTGCTCTTATTTTTATTATTTCCCTCCTTCTACTGACTCTGGGCTTTGTTTGTTCTTCTTTTTCTAGTTCTGTTAGGTGTCATTTGAGGTTGCTTACGTGAGCTTTTTCTTGTTTAGTGAGGTGAGCCTGTATTGCGATGAATTTCCCTCTTAGGACTGCTTTTGCTGCATCCCAAATGATTTGGTATGTCGTATTCTCATTTTCATTTGTCTCCAGATAATATTTGATTTCTTCTTTAATTTCTTCAATGATCCATTGTTTGTTGAGAAGTGTGTTGTTTAGTCTCCACATTTTTGCACCTTTCTCTGCTTTTTTCTTGTAGTTGATTTCTAGTTTAATAGCGTCAAAGAACCAGATTTTTAGATTCATTGATTTTCTTAATTGTTTTCCTTCCCTAAAATTCATTGGTTTCTGCTCTTATCTTTTATAATTTTCTTAATTCTGTTTGCTTTGGGGTTAATTTACTCTTCTTTTTCTAGTTTTTAAGGTGGAAACTTAAGCATTGATTTGAGACCTTTATTCTTTTTTATTATATACACTTAATGGTATATATTTGCCACTTATCACTGCTTTAGTTGCATCCCAAAACTTTTGATATGTTGTGCTTTTTATTTTCATTCCACTAAAATATTTTCTCATTTTCATTGTGATTTTGAAGCATTGTTTATTTAGAAGTGTGTTGTATAATTTCTAAAATTTGGGGTATTTTCCAGATATCTTTCAGTCTTTTAACTTTAATTCCATATTGTTCGATAACATATTTGGTATGATTTCACTTCTCTTAAAATTCTTAAAAATATGGTACATCTTGGTAAATGTTCCATGTGCACTTGAAAAAATATATATTCTGCTGTCGTTGAAGGAAGTATTCTATAAATGTCAATTAGTTCAAGTTGGTTCACAGTATTGTTCAGCTCTTCTATATACTTATAAGTTTTCTGCCTATTCTATAAATTACTGAGATAGGAGTGTTGAAGTCTTTATACCTTTGGGTTTATCTATTTCTTCTTTCTGTGCTATCAGTTTTATCTCAGTACTTTGAGCCTCTGTTGTTAGGTGTGTACATTTCAGCATTTCTTATGTCTTCTTGGTGAATCTATGCCTTTATCATAATGCAATGATACTCTTTATTTCTAATACTTTACTCCCTTTGCAACAAATGTAATTGCAAAATACCTCTCTCTATGGTACAAGATCATTGGTCCACTTCTTAAACATAATTTCTATCTCATCCCAAATTAAACAAAATGCTTTTGGGGCTTGACAAAATAGAAGTTGACCTATTATTAATTTCAAAGAAGAATCATAATAGTTAACCTTTCATCAGGTGCTTGACTGCTTAGGAAAAATTAAACATTAATGTGTTAGTTTCAGTGAACTTTGCAATTCTGGAAAAACATCCAGTGTTGCATAACATAATTCTTGGAAGGGCACAAAAGAATGTTTTTGGGTCATCACACAGTGAAGATCATAGTGTTCAAATCATAGTCTTACCACTCACTATTGGTGTGATCTTGGTCAAGTCGTATAACTGAACCTCCATTTTATTTGTGGTTCCATCGATATAATGCACCTGCCTTGCAGCAAAGTGATGTAAACTAAATGAGATGCAAGATGAGCACCTGGCACAGAATAGGTGTTCAGCAAATGCTCATTCTCTTTCCCACCTCTTTTATAGGCAGTTGCTAGCCCTTTCTTTGCCTAAGAATGTTCCACTCTCACCTTTAAGGACTCAGGGAGGCTCTTCCTCAAGGATTTCTCAAGCATCTGCAGCACTTGTGGGCCTTGTAAGTGAAACATCTTGGCAGTTACCTTACCTAAAGAAAGAATCAAGAAACATCAAGGAATGAGAAGTACTGGAAGACATACAAAGACACAGAACAGACACAATTGGCAGTTCTAGCTAACGGCCTAGCCTTCATCCCTGCCATTTCGTTGGTGCCCCATTCACTAAACTTCTCACTAACTTCAAGGAAGAATAAGACTGGCAGAAAGCACAAGTGCTTCATTCTGAAATTATTTTTTAAACTTTAAAAAAATCTCGCTTAAATTTTCATACCACTCAGAATTCAAATACTTAAAGATGGACTGATATTAACATGTATATATAATCTAAGCATGCATGAGTACCCTTTGAGATTAAATTTCCATCCACGACAAGGCTGACTGCCACTTAGAAGCTATACGACATTGAGCAGGTTACCTAACTCCTCTGTGCCTTGGTTTCTCATCTGTAAATGGCAATGACTATAGTAACTGAGCCATAGATTAGTCTTGACACTTAAATAAATCAATATATGTAAGGTGCTTGGGACAGTGCCTGGAACATAGTAAGCACTCAGTTAATGATTAATATTATTATTACTCTTTTTATTATTATCTTTTGCAGAAGCAACAGTTAACCCATACTGTCATCCAAAAAAGTCCATTGGGTAACTTTTCTTCTGCACAACAAATTGTTGTGAGGATTATTGGGGGTAATTCATGTAATCTGGCACGTGGTAGATAAGATAATGAATTTTAAGTCTTTAGCAGAGTGCCTGGCACAGAGTAGTACTCAATATGTGTAAGCCATTTTAATTATTGCTATCATTACAACATAAATAAAGCATGTCTTTTCTTGATTCTAGAGCTCCTCCCAAAAAGAAAAAAGATTTTGCTATGAGCCCTTATACAGGGAACAAATAAATGATGTAGCACAATATTTTCCAAACTTGACTACATGCTAGAACCATCTGAAGAAAAATTTTATTTAATCCTGCCCCTGCTATATATTTTTTAGAAGGTCTTAAGGAAGTATGAGATCTAGAAATCTGTATCTTAAAAAAGCTCTCATTTATTATTGCTGTTCAGCTTATTTGGGTTATAATTTACATACAATAAAATTCACCAATTTTAAGCGGATACTTTGATGTGTTTTGAAATATATATATATATTAGTGTGACTAGCACAATAATAATGATATAGACAATCTGAATATCCCCAAAAGTTTACTTACATCCCTTTACAATCCATCTCCATCTCTTACTCTCAGCCCATAGCAATCATTAATCTGATTTCTGGCCTATGACTTTTCCCTTGACAGAATGTCAAATAAAAGAAATTATTTAGTATGTAACTTTTTGAGACTATCTTCTTTTGCTAGCAAAATGCCTTGAGCTTAGTTCAAATTCTTGCATAATCAACAGTTCATTTCTTTTTATTGCTAAATACTATTCCATTGCTTGGATCTAACAGAGTTTGTTCATCCAGTCACCCATTGAAGTACATTTGGGTTGTTTCTAGATTTTTGTGGTTATGAATAAAGATTCTGTGAACATTCACGTACAAATCTTTGAAAATATGCTCTTATTCCACTTGGGTAAGTATGTAGAAATGCATTTGCACGGTCATATAGTAAGCATATGTTTGACTTCATAAGAAGCTGCCAAACCGTTTTCTCAAAGTGGCTGCACTCTTTTACACTCCCAAATCAGTGTATGAGAGCTCCACTTGCTCCACCTTCTCTCCAACAGTCCCCCAGCTGATTTTCTCATGCCACCATATTCAGGAATTGTTGATATAGTAGGTAAAATGTTCAACAACACTCTTCAAATCAGTAAAGCTGGAAGATTTTGAGAACTAATTCTCAAGGCAGGACAGAAAGTTGAGGCCAAAATGTATTTCAATAGATGCACTTCTCTGAGGGACTGACCACGTAAACTTTACCCAAGACCTGTTAACCTGTTCAGTTATATGGGGACAAAAACAGTCCCTTCACTTAACCTGAGTTCCCTTCATGATGTAAGGGGAGGACAATCTTGAGAAACACTAAGGTGTGATTGTATCTTTTTTTTCTTTTTTGCCAGCTTTGTTGAGGTATCATTAACATATAACACTGTGTAAGTCTAAGGTTTACAATATGATGATTTGATACATATATATATTACAAAATGATTGCCACAGAAAGGTTGTTTAACACTTCTATCGCATCACATAATCACTCTTTTGTTGTTGTTGTGAGAACATTTAAGATCTACTCTCTTAGTAGCCTTCAAGTATATAATGCGGTATTCTTCATTATAGTGACCATGTTGTACATTAGGTCCCCAGAACTTATTTATCGTGTAACTGGAAGTTTGTACCATTTGACCAACATCTTTCCATTTCCTCCATCCCGAAGCCCCTGTTAACCGCCATTCTACTCTCTGTTTCCATGAGTTCAGCCTTTTTAGATTGAACAGGTATGTGAGATCACACAGTATTTGTCCTTCTCTGTCTGACTTATTTCACTTAGCATAATGCCTTCAAGGTCCATTGATGTTGTCACAAATTGCAGGATTCCCTTTTTTCTCATGACTGAATAATGCTACATTGTATAGATATACCACAACTTCTATATCTATTCGTCTGTCTATGAACACTTAGCTTGCTTCCACAACTTGGCTATTGTGAATAATGCTGCAAAGAACACGGGAGCACAGATATCTCTTCAAGATAGTGATTTCATTTCCTTCAGATAGATACCCAGAAGTGGAATTGCTGGATCTTATAGTAGTTCTGTTTTTAATTTTTTGAGGAGTCCCCATTTGTTTTCCGTAGTGGCCACACCAATTTACGATCCCCCCAAAAGTGCATAAAAGTTTCCTTTTCTCTACACTCTCACCAACACTTGTTACCTCTTGTCTTCATGACAGCCTTTCTAGCAGGTGTGAGGTGATACCTCATTGTGGTTTTATTTCAAGTTCCAATTTCTATTAGATTTAAAATACATTCAATAGTATAATTAGAATAAACATAACACAGATAAGAGAAGATTTTTTTAAAGGCATTAATATTTGTTGAAAATGTACATATGGCTGATTAATGTGGAAAAGCACTCTGACTTTTGCAACTTTTCTTTTTGCCTGCCAAGCATAATTTAACAAAAATCTAGTAGCCAAATAGTAATTCCCCATACTAAATACCTATATACACAATTTGAACAAACATGATGTATAAGATTCAAAATTTAAAACAAATTTTGTGTTTTACAATCAAGGTACAGTTTATTAGTTTTCTCTGCTGTCTTCTTCCATACTAGACAGAATATTTTTTTTCTTTAATTTTATTTATTTGTTTTTAATTGCAGTAACGTTGGATTATAACATTATATAGCTTTTGGATGTACATCATAATATATTTTGAATTCTGTGTAGATTACATCATATTCATCACCAAAAACTAACTATAGTCCATCTCCTCACATGTGAGCCTAATAACCCATTTTGCCCTCCCCTCCTCCTTCCCCCAAGGTAACCGCCAATCCATTCTCCGTTGCTGTGTGTTTGTTTGTCGTTGTTTATATCTTCCACTTATGAGTGAGATCATACGGTATTTGACTTTCTCCCTCTGATTTATTTCACTCAGCATAATATCCTCAAGGTCCATCCAGCATATTTTTTTAACTCAGTATCTGATTTAACACCTCTGGTCTGTCTTCATTTTATCTATGCCCTACTTCAAGACAGCTTTCAGAATCTAACTTTTACTACTCTGTCCAAGTCTTACTTAAATGTCAGTTTTTCCCCTATAGACTCCCCTACTCCCTCAATCCAAGCAGAAAAAATCACTCTCTTTTCTGCACTCCCCTAGGATTATGTACATATTTCAGTTACAAAACTTGTTACAGCGAATTACAGTTTTTTAGCCTCTAGATTGTGAATCCTCTGGGCGGAGATTCAAGTTATTTATTCTTTTATTATCAATGTTTACCACACTCTTTGACAGCCAATAAGGACTCAGTAAATTTCTGTTTAATGATTGAATGTATGAAGTATTTATATCAACATAACCATCTATTTAGTCAATCCACTTACCAACAGCATAGACTCATTCGTTCATTCAACAGGTACCTATTGAAGGCTTGCTATGTGCTGTGCATGGGAATTTGTACCAGAGCCTTCTTTGAAAAAAGCCCCCGACCAAAATAGAGGGACCTGTGCTGTGTGTTGAAAGATCTCAGACAGTAGCAGTATAATATTTCTGAAGATTTATCTGACATTTTAGCTAGAGGTATCTCACAAAAAAGTTACATGAAAATAAGCAGCAAAACTGAGTCTGATGCCAGATCACTGGGGATTTATATTGATGTACTGCCAAGTACGTTTCGGACAACCTTCTGCACATGCGCGCGCACACACACACACACACACACACACACTGAAAACACAACCATGATGCTCAATAAATGCAGTTGACAAAAACTGAGGAGACCCAAGGGAGCTTGCACATTTTGGTGGGTTGCCAGCATTGATAATGGGCAAATTCCTCTAAAGGGCAATTTGAAACCATTGACATAGTCATTCCAGTACTTGGAATTTATCCAAAGAACATAATTCAAAGGACATAATTCAAAAGAAAAATGCTCTGTGAAAAATTTTTTAAAGCAAAATTAACTTACTGGGAGGTACTGGATGCAATCCCAGTGTCTTTCTGTAAAGATAACTTACATAAGCAATGAACTTATTATTTTACTACTCTAAAACACATTACTGTGAAAGTTATGATATATATGTTGCTATATGGGAGTGTCTTGAACACGAAAAAGGTGGAAAATGGTAGTACAGATGAGATTTTTTAAATTACATTTCTTTTTCTTTTTTTTTTGTGAGGAAGATTGTCACCGAGCTAACATCTGTGCCAATCTTCCTCTACTGTATGTGGGACTCTGCCACAGTGTGGTTTTGTGAGTGGTGCCAGGTCTGTGCTTAGGATCGGAACCTGTGAACCCCGGGACATGGAAGCAGAGTACACAAACTCAACCACTACACCACCCAGCTGGCCCTTACATTTCTTTTCATGGTTTTAAATTAACAATCTCATCTGTATTGTAGTCTTTGTACTAAAATCCACTTTGTCTCTTTGAAACTTTAAGCAGGGCACTTAATTTCCCTGGTCATCGTGTATCCAGAGAAAAATTGACTACCTTAGAATGTTACTAGAGCGTTAAATAAGACAATACTTGCGTAGTCTACAAATTGTGTTATATAACTATCACCAGAGCAAGCACTTTCCTTCCCAAAGGCTATTGCATCGTCTGTTCCCCTTCTGCCAGTGGCAAGCTCCCAAATCTCTCCACATTTATTTATCAATTCAGTCAAAAGCCTGGCTTTATCCAGTCAAGAATTCCTCGCAGAACTAGAATATTGCTGTATACACAGTAGGTGCCTAACACAGGTTTCTCAAATAGAAGAGTTTCCTTTTCCCCTAGCATAATTCTTGACACAAATGAGCTGACCAATTCATATCCACATCTAACAGTAGCATTTTGACTCATTCCACTTCAGCGGGGAAGCAAAAGGAGATGAGAGGTCCCAAAGCAATGATTCTCCTTTGTTCTCACCTGCAAAGCTGTCTTCTCATTCAGTCTCTGCAGAGATCCCCAGGCAAAGACAAGAAGAGCAGACTTTTCTAGAAGATGAAATATACTGCCTGGGTATAGTGATCTTGAAGAGTGTACTTTGATGTGTTTTCCCCAAAAACTGCTGAGCCAAAGTTTTTAATAGAACACATGCACCAACCTGTGAGAACTTCTGGCAACAGGGTGTGAGCTGGAGCCCCTCCCTTCGAGTCCTATTTAGGGAGGTGGCTCTGTAATATTAAGAGATTGGCAGCATGTCCTCTGAGGCTTTTTTTCCAGAAGGCTGAACTGCTTTCTGGTTCCAAAGGTCCTGCCATTATTCAGCAACTTTGAGCTGAAAAATCAGCTGGTTAAGAACAAGGAGGTAGGTGGATTTGTATAAGAAATACCTCTTTCATTCCTTCTCTGTTCACAAGTACCTGCAGCAGAAGCAAGAGACAGCTACTGTTCAGATCTGATGTATAGAATCAGAGTTCTCTTCTTAACCATAAGCAGAGAAATTACTTATTTAGAAAGACAAAAGGGTTTGGGACCCTCCTGTTTTAGAATAAGCTCAGTGAACATCAAGCAAGATAAACAGAAAGAAAACCACACTCAGACACATCATAATTAAACTACTGAAAACCCAACATAAAGAGAAAAATCTTAAAAGCGGCCAGAGAAAAAAGATGTATTACACACAGGGAAATAAAAATACAAATAATGGCTGACTTTCAGAAGATATATAATAAGGTCTAGAAGATAATAGAATAACATGTTTTTAATGCTGAAAGAAAAATAACTCTCAACTCTCAATAAAATTCCATATAGAACAAAATATCCTTTCAAAATGGAGGCAAAATATAAACGTTTTCAGATAAACAAGGCAGACTGCCTCACAAGGAAGAAAGTCCATAGGCAAACAGAAAATGAAATTCAGTGACATTTTTGGAACCACAGTTAGGAAGGGAAAGCATAAAAATATTAAATAGTTTAAAACTTATTTTTCTTTCTTTTCTTAAATTGTTTAAACACAATTGACTTTTTAGTTCAAACATAATAACTGTATACTACAGAGTCATAGCATACGTAGAAGTAAATTATTTAATAATAGCATGAGGGGGAGCAAGTGGAATTATCTTGTTGTTAAATTCTTATGTGTGAAGTGGTGTAACATTAACTCAAGATAAAATGAAATAAGCTAAGAATGCTCATTCGTAATTATTAGAGGTCTAAGCCATTAGACTGTGACATTTCCCTGGGAAGTGTAAGACTAGTTGGAATTTCTCTCTCTGTGTCTCTCTTGCTGCATGTTAAGAAGCCCTATACTGGCAACCAAATCACAACCATAAAAAGAACCAGCCTTAGGATGAAACCAATGGTGATCAAAGAAAGAGAAAGAGGGGCTAGCCCCATAGCATAGTGGTTAAGTTCAGCGTGCTCTGCTTCAGTGGCCCACTTTGCAGGGTTGATTCCCGGGTGCAGACCTATACCACTCATTGATGGCCATGCTGTGGCAATGACCTATATACAAAATAGAGGAAGCTTGGCAACAGATGTTAGCTCAGGACAAATTTTCTTCAACAAAAAAAAAAAAGAGAGAGAGAGAGAGAAAGAACCCGACTCCTTGATGACATCATTGGGCTGCTGATAGGCATCAGCCTCAAGGCTGATCTACATTTAGACTTTCAGTTTTGTGAGATAACAAATTTCCTTCTTACTAAGACCATTTTGAATCAGGGTTGTTTTTTTCTCGCTTGAAGCCAAAAGCATCCAAACTAATATACCATATGATAATATCATGGAATCATTAAATTGTTTATCAAAAGACTTTAACAATATGGGAAATATGTAAGCCATAACAGTGAGTATAACAAAGTTAAATATAAAATGTCAGTATTTTTCTTTCAAGGTTTTGAGAAACTGAAGGATCTAATATTACTTCATAAACTTCTATTATATTCCAGACACTGTATGTATTAGATTTATTTATATCCTTTCTTACTTTATCTTCACAACTACCTTATGAAGTTTCATTCATTCGTTCATTCACTATTTATATTCATTCACTACTCATTCATTCAGCAGGCATTGACTGATAAATCTCTGGCTAGGTCTTTGGACTAAAGTTTCAATATGCTCTTTGCTTTCGTGCAATTTACTTTCCAGTGTCAGGGAGTGGACAAACATTTAACAAATAATTGTACAAGTATTTAATTGCATTTGAGACAAGTTATATGAGGGAGAAATACAGGGTGCTAGGAGAACATACACATCAGGAGAAACTGATCTAGTTGGGATATTAATGGTGGATGGGTCAAGGAAAACTTCCCCTTGGAAGTCATCCTTAAGCTCATATCTGAAGGCTGCACAGGTGTTTTCAGGGATGGAGTAAGAGGAGGCATAAGGAACCAGAAGAGCTATAGACTGTATAGTTTCTGATGTCTGTCCCAGCTCAAACATCCAAAGATGTGGCGTAACAGATTCAAGGTTTGACATGCATGTAATAGGTCTCATTAACTTATCAAACAAAAGCAAGGGGCAGGTATAATAGAAATTGTATGATAAATATTCTTGGACTCCAACAGACTAAGATGATTTGGGGCCACCAGTGGAGCCAACCTGAGTAGGGGTACATTTCCATTAATGCCAGCTACAGGATGCAACTCAGAAAATTGAATGTTCCATGATCCTTAGGGGTTGTTCATTTTCCTGTCACATGTAATAAAATGGGATGACTGTTCAAAGACGTGTTTCACTGTGTGTCCTGTGACCTGCCCTGAGAAATTCTGGAGGTGGAGATCAGGGTGGGTAAAAGCCATTCTCACTTCTCAGGACTGCTCCATCACGCTCTAGGAGATGGGATATCCTTTTGGGCCCAATAGGCTGGGAAATTTCTGACGCAGTGTTGGACGTAACTCAGGCTGCATTCATTCTGACCAAATGTCCAGTTACTGTTCACCAGCCCTTCATGGAAGACCTCTAGAGAAAACATTGTGAAGCCCGTGTTTGCTTTGCAAAGAAAAATTCCCAAGTGAGAACCAGGTAATATAGAGATTAAGGAAGAATATTTTCATTCTGGCTCATTCTGCCATATATCCTGCACATATGCCCACAGGTTCCTCCTCATATCTGAACTCCATCACCCTATATCCAAATTCAACCACAGTCCTCAATTCATATCTCAAACTGGCCGCTCACAGGCATGACAATCCAAACCAGTTTATCCCTATACCTCCCTCCTATCCAACACACCCCAAGCAACTCTACCCTCTGGTGCAATTTTAACTCCTCGGGCTATTGAGCAATGTATTTATGGTAAACAGAGGTGCCCAAGATCTATTCTCACCTCTTTTGTTCTCCATCATTTGGGCTGTGTACCTCAGAGGAGGTTCCAACTTGAATTTTTGGGAATCCCTGAGTTGGTTTGGGTAGCATCCAGTAAGCAGTAGATTTTTCACATAGTCCATTTGAATTAACTTTAAAGATACAGTTCTTCTTATCACCTGATCCAAACTCTCCTGACAACCCTGACAGATAATAACAATAAACAATGACATGGAACGTTGAATGTTCACTATGTTCTAGGCACTGTGAGAAGCACTTTTCATGCATTATCTGTTTTAGTCATCATTATCACTCCATAAAGAATCTTCCATTATTGTCCATGTTAAGATGTGATAACTCAGGCTTAAAGAAGAACCTTCAAAAAGAGAAGAAATGTAGCCTAGGTATTAACTCAAGACCATTCTCTGTCTCCCACTCCACATACTCCTACAGCTATTTTATGGGCCAATAACTTAATTTTAGTGTATCTGGAAACTTTAAAAAATAAAGTCCAGCCCAATTCTGCCACCTTACTATAACTGCTTCCAACCACCCCCACTTCCACCTCAAACACACATGTATTTGTTCTTTGCCTCTTTCCTTGTCTTAATACTAAAGACAAGGATAAGTATGTGTATAGGTGGAAAGGTGTTCAGCAAACTCAGACAGGACTGGTACTAGTGGAAAATCCAAAATACTTTAACTTACTTTGTTATGTTCCCTTTCAATGCTCTTTTCCTAACTCATCTTCTGGAAAACCATCCTCTCCCTTTCTTTTGCTCCTTTCTCAGAAATAATTCCTTGTTCTCTGGTTGCCCCATCATAGTCCACTGTGTCCCCTGTTCCAAATGTTTCCAAGTTACCCTAAATGTCCCTTTTGCACTAGATGTTAGGAATGCAAACTAATCACATCACACTATTACAACCAACTGATAAGGTAGCTGTTTGTATCCCACTAATTGGCTCACCCTCGTACCCCCATCCTCTGTTCTCACCAGCTGCCACTTCTAAACTATCTCTTTAAATGTTCTTTTAGATAGATTTTGTTTGTTTGTTTGTTTCATTTAGCTTCTATTATTAGAGAAAAATATTATTTGACACAATAGACTCAGAGCATTTGTCCATTTTTACTCTCTTCCTGGAACTCCTATAATCTCAGTCATTTCATGCTTTTGGATATTGCGTCCACCTAGCCAGCTTACAAAAAAGAACAGTAAGGAAGAGGGGACAACTAGTACAATTTCTGAGGGGCCTCAGCTTCTTCTCCTGGCATACAATTTTTTAAAGCTCGGCCCATTAATGCTTGGTTTGGCTACACTGAGATAATACTCATTGTTTTCATTTGTACAAATTAACATTTATGCCAAATGGCCATGCAATCTTGTGAACAACATACATACTTTAAAATAGATGTCATTTTCTTTTGTTGCAGGTTTATTTCAACACCAGACTCCACATAATGTCAGTCTTTACAGTCTATAGTACATGGCGAGCTGCTCACAATACACAACAATTTGAACAAACACTGAGACTGAGATGGAGGACTCTTTTTCTTCTCTCTTTCTCTGGTTACCATGGATTTGGAAGGCTCATTTCAGTTGATAACCCTATGAGAATCCAGGGTTTCCTGGAGTTTTTGAGGAGCCCTGATGAAGATGTGATATGTGTTGTAATAATGGTTCAAATTATCTGTCATCTCCTGTATGGAATGGGGAAAAAGTAAGGGAGATGTGAGTAACTGCTGCTTCTCTCTCACTCCTACATCTATGCATCCAAGTCTATCTTGTCTTATTAGGTGGCAGAGCCAAGATTTCAAGCAAAATAAACATAAAGAGATTATAGAGAAAGAACTCAGTGTAAGGAAGCAGCATGTCCACTCCTGTCCCCCAGACCCTAGAACACTGTCTGACACATAGTAGGCATGCAACAGGTATTTGTTAGATGAACTTAAAACATTTACACTAGTAATAATAACTGCCATTGATTGAGTGCTTGTTATATATCAGGCACTGTGCTGAGTAATTTTTACATTAAACAACATCCAAAGAAGTATGATTCCCATTTCTCATTTGAGAAAATCGAGACACAGAAATTATAAAAGACTAGTTCAAGGCTTGTAAAAGTATTTGAAACCGCCTCAGTTTGACTTGAAGAACTCACCTCAACACTGCTGTCCCCACATAGGCTCCAGGAGACATTTCCTTTCTCTTGAAATGAATTCCTTCCACTTAGAATCTTTCTATGATAATCACTTCTTCCCAGTTCCCTCATGGTTCTCTGAAATTTTTATCATAATCATGATGGCATTGCACAAAGCTAAATATATTAACAATAATTTCTTGGTACCTTCTCATTTCCAGTCAATGTTGAATTTCTTAAAATTGTCCTATAAATATCTTGATAGTCAGTTTGTCCATTTAAGGGTACTTTTAATGATGTGTCATTTTCACTGTATGCACATACTTTGGGGAATAGCCATCACATAACCTGTAACTTTAAGATAGAGATTTTCCCTAAAACTCTACTTTGCTAACAGAATCAGATCTTTTCCAAAGTGGTAATGCTCAATGTCATTACTCATTATGGAAATGCTATTCAAAACCACAACGAGATAACACTACAAACTCACTAGTATGGCTATAATTTAAAAACTGTAAAATAACAAGTGTTGGAGAAAATATGGAGAAATTGGAACTTTTGTACATTGATGGTGGGAATGCAAAATGAGGCAGATGCTGTGGTTAAATTTTGTGGTTACTCAATAAGTTGAACACAGAATTATCATATGACCCAACAATCCCACTCCTAGGTATACACTCAAAATCATTGAAAACAAGTGTTCAAATAAAAACTTATACATAGATGTTCATAGCAGCACTATTCACAATAGCCTAAAGGTAGAAACAACCCAAATGTCCATCAACTGAAAATGAAGAAACAAAATGTGGCATATCCATTGAGTGGTAATAAAATATTGCTTACTCATAAAAAGGAATGAAGTACATGCTACAGCATGGATGAACTTGAAAAAAGCCAGACCCCAAAGGCCACGTACTGTATAGTTATATTTATCTGAAACATACAGAATATGCAAATACATAGAGGCAGAAAGCAAATTATTGGTGCCAGGGGCTGGAGGGAGGGAAAGAATGGGGAGTTACTGTTTAATTGGTAAGGGATTTCCTTTTGGAATAGTGAAAATATTTTAGATCTAGATAGTGGTAATGCTTGAAACCCATTATGTATATTCTAAATGCCAACAAATTTTACACTTTAAAATGGTTAAAATGATAAGTAACAATAAAAAAATATTGTCACAAAAGCTTCACATTTGAATAATGTGCTCAAGGAACTTTATACTTCTGGATTACTCAAAACTGGATAATATATCCTAGCAATACACAATACTCTAGCAATACTAGCAAAAACGCAATTTGATTTTCACTCTCCTCATAGAGGATCTTCCAGTTCTTTAACTGAGATGAGGTCTTGTCTGTATGGCTTTCCTGTGCATTCAGTGAGGGGAAGCTAGGAATTTGAAAAGTTGGCAACCTAATAAAACCTATAAAAATCTAATGTCAACTCCCAAGTCTCTTTGTTGTATGCTTCTGTGTACAAACAAAGAGCTTTCTCTATTGAGCATAAATTAAGGAAAATTTAATTTCTTAGAGGGTAGGGAAAAGGAACAATGAAGGTAAATTTTTCCCTTGGGTGAAGGAGGTTAAATTAACAAAATCGTAAAAAGACACATTCCCATCTGTCAATATGTTGCTTGCTGTGGAGTCATTGATTTGGAAAGGAACCATGGATTGGTCATTAACTCTCTTTTTTAAATTACTATTGTTTACTATCAAAACTAGACAAAGATATTACAAAAAAAGAAAATGACAGATGAATACCTCTCATGAACATGGATGCAAAAATCCTAACAAAATATTAGCAAATCAAATCCAACAATGTATAAAAAGAGTTATACACCATGACCAGGTGGGATTTACCCCAGATATGCAAGGCTGGTTCAACATTTGAAAATCAATTAATGTAATCCATCACATGAACAGACTAAAAAAGAAAAATCACGTAATCATGTCAATCAATGCAGAAAAAGTACTTGACTAAATCCAACACCCTTCGTGATAACAATTATCAGTAAACTAGGAATACAGGGGAACTTCCTCAAGTTGATAAATAATATCTACAAAATCCTGCAGCTAACATCATACTTAACAATGAGAAACTTGAAGCTTTCCCACAAGGTAAGGATGTTCTCTCTCACCATTCCTTTTCAACATTGAGCTGGAAGTTCTCGCTAATGCAATAAGACAAGAAAAGGAAATAAAATGTATGCAGATTGTGAAGGAAGAAATAAAATTTTCTTTGTTTGCAGATGACATGATTGTCTATGTAGAAAGTCCAAAAGAATTGACCGAAAAAAAAAAAAAAACTTCCTGGAACTAACAAGTGATTATAGCAAGGCTACAAGGTTAATACACAAAAATCTATTGCTTTCCTATATACTAGTAATGAGCAAGTGGAATTTGAAATTAAAAACACAATGCTATTTACATTAGGATCCAAAAATTGCTATTGTTTGACTCATAATAATGAGCATATATTACTTTCTGATTAAAAGAAATATAATAACAATATGTAGGTATACTATATACTTTTAATTTTATAGACTAAAAATTCAAAAAAGGATATTTCAGTCCTATAAGTAATCTAGTTAGATTAGTTTGCAAAGCCCTGAAGAAGGAGAAAGACAGGATGTGTGCAAGATGGAACTTCTAATCTTCCCCTTAGATAGTAGTTTTCCCTAGACTTACCCCCATGGAAATCTGATATTCCAGATTTATTGTGACCCCTCTGAGAACCATATTATGTGAACACCCATTTATGAAATGAACAAGTAGTGTGTTAAATGCTTATGACTTTATTTGAAGGTAACCATAAGGGGAAATGGGATGGTCAACATTTACTTTTGTTATAGCAATAAACTGATAATAGTTGTTGCCAACCAAATTTAGTTGGGAATGGGGTTTGGGTATGAAAGATATCAAAGTGAGTGGAAAATTTTCTCAGGAAACACCTTGCTAATGCAAAAGAGGTTACCAGATAGTGATAAGGAGGCAGTGAATTTCTCCAAGGTTTTTGAACTTGTAGACAAGCTGTCAAGACCACATAAGCAGGGAAAGGCAGAAACTCAATCAGGCTTCTATGTAATGATTTAGAAAGTATCTCAGAGGCACTAAAGACAAGTCTCCTGCCAACTCAGAAGAGAACAGATCTTAGGTTAAGTGTTCTTATTACACATATACACACACTAATAATAATAGTAAAAAAGGGGACGGGAGGAAACTTTTGAAGGTAAGGGATGTGTTTATAGTACTGACTGTGGTGACAGTTTCATGAGCATTACTTATCTCCAAGCTCATCACTTTGCATACACTAAAGATGTACAGGACCAGCTTTTTATATGTCAGTCATGCCTCAATAAAGTGGTTTTAAAAAAAGAAAGTTAAACACAATGAAGAAAAAATGTCTTTGGTCTCTTTCTTTATGAAGTATGGCTTTTATTTCAGATTTCTGATGCTTATTGAATATTTCAGATTTTGTGATGCTAAAATATAATAAAAAAAAGAATGCTTTGCATTAGAGAAGACAAAATACATATTTAAGGATCTATCAATCAACTTTTCCCTGGGCAGGAGAGCAGGACTTGTTCAAGTTATTTAAGCCAAGACCAGGCTAGAGGGAGAGAAAAAAAATTTTTCCAAATCAAATAATTATGCAGATTAATTAAACTAAAACCTCAAGGGAAGAGGCTCATGATAAAATATTGAAGGTGCGTTTTGAAGCCACCACATGCAAAATACATCAAGAAGTGGGAGCCAGTATCCTGCAAAAAAATGAAGAGTTGCCTGGATTCAGAGTGCCTGGACTTTGGATCCAGTTTTTGCACATAACTCTGCAATCATATATCCATTTTCCGGAATTTAGTTTCCACAAGTGAAAAAAAGATGTTGAGACTAGGCAATCTCTACTATACCTCCTTTCTGATTCTCCTGTCTTAGCGAGAGGGCAGGCAGGGGCTGAGATCAGTTGCTTGGTCCCAAACGACAAAGTAGAAGGCATTTGGTCTCTCTTATCCACAGTTACAGAACATGGATTTAGAGAATGAATAGTTGTTCATCAGAAGGGACCAGGCAAACAATGAAAGCTGAGTTTGAGAAAGAAAACTGGGGAATAACTGATCAAAGAATCAGGGAGGAAAAGATTTAGGAGCAACAGAAAAGATCCCCTGTTACTTTCTAGTAGAGCTAATAATGTATTTTCTTTTCCTTTCTTTAGATTCGACAAGAACCAGAATACATCAGATAACTCCAAAATATAGAGCTCTAATATAGAGAGCTCAAAAATGTTCTAAGATGCCACATGACATGGAAGCATGACCTGTAGAGCCCACATTCTACCAAGTCCCTAACCTATCCAAGATCATATCCTATTTCCCTATTTCTCAGGAGTCACTGAAGCCTCATCACCTCCCAGAACAATTCAGAATGATTTGTCCTCTCTGTAAAGTCCCCAAACATCCCTTTTCTTACCTTTGTGAAGGCCTCAGAATTCCACTGTGGGGTCTCAAGTTTTTCTACAGGAGAAGGTTGCTGCTTGTCTCAAACTCCAGGACTCCCACCCCTTTCTAGGACTTATTCAAATTGGTGCCATCAATCTCTTGACCCAAAGGACTCTGCATCTACTTGGCCCTTTTATACTTTGCTACCAGCCACTTGTCAGCTGGAACAGCTTTCTTTTGCCACAAAGTACCACCATGTTTTAAGCCACGAGCAATCCAAAGTCCCCTGACTGGTTGAACAACTCCTCCTTGAGTGTCCAGAGGTGCAGAATCTGCTCATTCCCCAAAGCTCCTGAATTGAGAGTTTTGCTGCTCCAGTGGACCATCGAGAGAAACCTTGTTAAGAATTCTGAGACAGAGCAGATATATCAGGAGGGCCCCTGGCCCACATGTCCTCCTGTCATCTCAGAAGGCAGTCTAGTTTTCCTAGAAAGACTCTCTACACAAAAACCACCTTCAGGTTTGATAGTAGGAGGATCTCTTGGTAAATTTCATGATAAACCAAAACTAGGAATTCACTGACACTCAGAAGAGGTGTGAAAGTGTTCAGTCATGGTCTCAAGGTAAGTTTTAAGGAGTCAGTTTTAACCTAGGTTGGGAGAAGAGTGATCCTTTGATGTTTAAGTCCCTCCACAGTCCTCCAAGAGATCTTACAAGGTCAAGACACCTCAAGATTCCTAAGAATGTTATAAACAAATACTGACCGCCAGCAGATGGGCACTCCTATTCCTAAGGGAGCTGCTACATCCCAGTTTTACATTGTTAAGGGTTGATGAAGGACATCTATATGCAAGGATATAGATAGATGGATATAGATCCATATAGAAGGATATATATCCACATATGGAAGGAGCCTCCAAGAGATCCTTGACACATTCTGAGAGAATGAAGAGGGTGAGGCTATACCAGCATCCCACAGTCACTCAGCCAGTAGTCTCAAAGCTTCAAGAGTCAGAGTCTCACAGAGGTTCAGAGATGGCCAGTTCATGGTCATTCTTTGTGGTACTAAGTATATTAAAGAGTAAAAACAGACAAAACTTTGGTTAAAAATCATTGTAGCTTTATTATATAGCTGCATTTTGCAAATTTATGGCTATAACAACAAAAAATACCATAGAATATAATTGTTCTACTCATAAGATCAGCACAGGAATTATAAAACATTAATTCAGAGTGGACTTTTGGCAGTGTATGATTTACGGTGAATATTTTATTTCAGTTCTGTAAGAGTCCCTGTATATATTACCACACTGGGAGATAATATCAGAAGATCAAGTCTGGGGCCCTTTGTGGAAGTGGGGCCATGTCCAAATGGCCCTCTCCATCTTCCACTTCACCATCATTCCATGATGGGCTGGCAAAGCCCCAAAGGATGGAAGAAAGTTCAGGGCTAGCCAGCTGCAAGGGTCCCAGAATCAGAGAGGAGAGGAGTCTCCTCCAGCTTTTCCACTTCTGGGTATTTATGCAAAGAACACAAATACAACTAATTTGGAAAGATAGGTGCACCCCCATGTTCACTGTAGCTTTATTCACAATAGTCAAGACTTGGAAACAATCTAAGTGTCCATCAATGGATGAATGGCTAAAGATAAATATGTAGTATATAAATACATAAACAAATATAAATTTATATATATAGTGTGTATAGACACACAATAGAATACTACTCAGTCACAAAAAAGATGAAGTCTTGCCATTTGTGACAACGTGGATGGATCATGAGGGTATTACGCTAAGCAAAATAAGTCAGATAGAGAAAGCAAAATACCATATGATTTCACTCATCTGTGAAAGATAAAACAACAACAACAAGCAAACACATAGACACAGAAAATAGATTAGTGGTTACCAGAGGGAAGGGAGATGGGGAGAGTGTAAAAAAGGTAAAGGGGCACATGTATACGGTGACAGATGGAAACTAGACTTTTGGTGGTGAACACACTACAGTCTATATAGTGTATATAGAAATTTATATAATATTGTCAATGAAAATAATCCATAACTAATCTATAAATGAAAATTTGGGAGAGTTTATTCTGAGCTAAAATGTGAGGACCATGGCCCGGGCTCTTCCGTTGGGAAGAAAGGGCACCAAAGAAGTGGGGTGCACAGAGTGGTTATATACCCCCAAACAGGATGTTTGACATATGATTGAAATGTCCCTTTTACAATAGTCAAGAGACTGCTCTGTCAGCATAGCGATTGATGGACACAGCAGGTAGGTCTGCTGTCTCCGTAAACACAACAGGGCGGAAGGTCTGCTGTCTGGAGCTGGGTGATCCAGGTGAGCTCAGCAATCAGTTCCTAGCCTAAAGAAAGATGCTTATCCTTAAGGAAATGCCAATGTGGAGGGAAGTTGCACCTTTAACTTAAGGTCATTTGTTTTTGCCATAGGAAATGTTTAAAGCAGATATGCAATGCGTGCTCAATGGTCACAGTCAGACCCTTTTGGAAAAAACAAAGTCAGGCCGAATTAGGTTTGCACCAAATGGCTTCCTCACACAATCCAATATATTCTATTGCTTGCCATTTCTATTTGTCAATGTTATAATCTAATGTGACCTTAATAAAAAAAATAAATAACATAAAATAAACACGACCTGAAAAGACCAAAGCTGATTAGCATGGATGAGCACCTGAGAAACCAGAATCCATTGTCACCTTTCAGAGCCACCATGAGTGTTTAAGGAAGTTACCCTGTGACTAATACCAGTATGATGGAACTGATATCAGAACATTGAAGGTGTCAGAGAGCCCTGAGGCAGTGACACATAAAGATAAACCTTTCTATTTTAACTCACAGGCTAGATGCATCAGGGAAGTTGATTTGAAATCCTTCCGAGTGACCACTCCCCGACAGACAGCAGATGTACCTGAGGAAGGAGGCATGGGGGTCTGGGTTGAGCCCTAGCCCTCTGTACCCCATGAGCCTGGGCTGAGTTCCAGAAAGACTCCAGAGCTGATTCTAAACGCTGTTGCAAAAGAGACTGGTTTGACCAAGGCGTCAAAGGAACTGGCAAGGTCAGCAGCCCTACAAATGGGAAGGTAGCCCACAAGGAAGCCGACCTCCTGGCCAAGATCTTGAGACAGTCTGTGCAAGAAATCCAGGTAGACTTGAGGCAGACTGGAGCTAGCACTGGAACTGGAGTTAGACAAGAGGGTGGAGATCTTGTGTCTGCCACTGTCTCAGCTGAGGGACCTTAAATAAATCAACTTTTGAGCCTTGGTTTCCTCATCTGTGAAATGAGAATAACTTGGGCTATTGAGAGTACTAAATAAAATATCGTATGTGAAGGTAGCTAATACAGAGTAGTAGTAAGTAGAAGCTTAATAAAGGCTGGCTCTTAACACTTTTCTGGAACAAAATATTAACCATTCGTGTTTCTCAGGTTTAATTCTTGAAATGTATTCTAAGGAAACAACAGTGGCTATTCACAAAGATGTGAATGTATGGAAGATTAATCAGAAAGATATTTGGAAAAGTGAAAAGTCGGAAAAATATTTAAATGCCCAACCACAGGGAAATGGTTAAATAAGCTTATGTTATACCTGCTCTGTGGTACTGAGCAAAAATGCTCAGTGTCAAGAGAGTATGTTCATGAAAATACTGTTAAATAAAGAAAGCAGATTGCAAAACAATATGGAGAGTATTAGTCTTATAAAAATGTTATCTATGTGATTTTTGTTCCTCTCTGGATCTTGTCCCACACCCAACACATTGTCTCTCCTGCGAGATTAGGCAGCTGCCCAAGCACAACTGGACCCCAAATATACATGTGCTTCCTGAGCACATCTTAGCCCTATTGCAGAGATCAATTTGTGGACATTTCTTTCTCTTCCACTGGAGGACAGGACCACCCTGACATTTGTGGCACTTAGGGAAAAAATACAGGCCTATATACCATACTCTAAATATTCAAGCTATAAAAAACCCTGAAAATGTTAAATATGTTCTACCCTCTATCTTGAAAAACATACTTTCATAAATAAATTATCAATCATAGAAAATAACATTGGAGGAATATACCTTAAAATGTCAGCAGTAGCTCTCTCTCCATAGTGGGACTGTAGGTGATTTTAACTTTCTTCCTAGTGCAAGAGTATTTTATAAAAAGTCTATAAGGTAAATGCAGGACTTCTGATATCAATAACAGTGATGTGATATTCATGTATTTATACTTATTGAGTGCCCAGTTTATACCAAGATCTTTTCTGAACATTTAGTATATAGCAAAACAGATAAAGATCCTTGCCCTCTTAGAGCTCATAATCTCATGTTGGGAGGCAGGCAATAAAATAAATCAATAAATAAATACATTGTACAGCATGGTTGAAGGTGATATTTACTATGGCAAAACAAAAGAAGTAGAGAATACCTATGGGGGACAGAAGCATGGCAGTAAGCAGGGGAGCAGTTTTGATTTCTAATAGTGGGGTCAGGAGAGGTCACATTGAGAAGGTGGCTTTTAAGTGAAGACTTAAAAGAGGCTAGAGAGTTTTCTGTGCAGACTAATGAGAAAATAGAATACAAACAGAGGGAAAAGCCAGTGCAATGGTCATAGGCAAGAGTACACCTGAGCTGTTTAAGGAAATGCAAGGAAGACAAGGAGCTGAAACAGAGTGGCCAAAGGCAGTGAAGTAGGAAAGAGGTAAGGGAGGTTATTGGAGGCTGTCATGGAGAACCTAGTGGGCCATTGTAAATAATTTGTGTCTTTTTTTCTGAATGAGATTGGTAATCATAGCAGAAGTTGGACAAATGAATGACAAGATCTGTCTTTTGTTTTCAAAAGAACATTCTGGTTTCTGTGTTGAGGTAAGACTGGGGGGGGCAAAGAGAGAAGGAGGGAGGATTTAGGAGGATATGGCAGTAATCTAGGCAAGAGTCATTGATAGGTGGTTATAGAGATCAGAGCGAGAGTGGTTGGTAAAACCATCAAGAATTGTTAAGGCATTAAAATTGTACCCTACTTACAAGCTAACAAGATAGCCTGGCACAATTTCATAAATGCTGGCAGAAGGTATATGACTCCTGGGTCAGAGACAGGATTTTATTACTCGTGCTCACTAAGGAGAATGAATTCTATGTTTGTGTCAGTTCCCCTTGTCCCACAAGATTGATAAAGGTGATGCAGAGTGGCATGGATCAATGTTGCAAATGCAATGGATTTGTGCTGCAGCTGAGGAACCCTGAGTTTAGGGAACCTGAATGTTTTATAATAACTACATGTAAATCTGCCTGACTTTTGCTCCAGAGAGAGACATTACCTCTTTTTACCTGACAGGAAACAAACTTGCTCTCTGCTTCTGAGGAAAATAATATCTCTAGCTTCCAAGGCTGTTCCCTAAACAAACATCTTTGAAAAAATCAGCAGGAACAAAGGCTATCAGTGTCTCTGCTCATAAGACATGCAGAAATGTGAGAACCATGGAGAATTGTCTCCCAATAAGAATCAGCAAGATTTTATAATGAATTGGATATAAAGTGGGAAGGAAAAAGGAGACTCAAAAGAAACTCCAAGATTTTTGACCTTAACAACGAGAAATATAAAGTTGCTGTCAATTAAGATGAGAAAGCCTACTGGTGGAGCAGGTTAGGTAGAAGGTGGGATCAGGAGTTCAATTTGGGATATGTTGAGTTTGAGATGGCTATTGAATGGATATCCAAGAGGAGGCAACAAACAAGCCGTTAGATATGTGTGTCTTGAGTTTGAAAAAAGAGTCTGGGATGGGGATATAAATTTATTAATCATGGGCATATAGACTTTTTTTTTTTAAAGATTTTATTTTTTTCCTTTTTCTCCCCAAAGCCCCCTGGTACATAGTTGTATATTCTTCGTTGTGGGTCCCTCTAGTTGTGGTATGTGGGATGCTGCCTCAGCGTGGTTTGATGAGCAGTGCCATGTTCGCGCCCAGGATTCGAACCAATGAAACACTGGGCCCCCTGCAGCGGAGAGCACGAACTTAACTACTCGGCCACAGGGCCAGCCCCGCATATAGACTTATTTTAAGCCACGGAATTGGATGGGATCACCAAGAGAATGAGTGTAGATGGAAATGAAGACTAAGGATTGAGCTCTGAAGTGATCAAACATAAAGAGATTGGTGAGAAGACAAGGGTCCACAAAGGAGACTGAAAAGGAGTAACAAATGCAGCTAGAGTGAAGAAAATCCATCAAAGGATGATCAACCATGTAACAAGCTGCTGAAAGATCAAGTAAGAAGAGGAGCAAGAATGGACCACTGGATTTAATAACGTGGAGATCACTGATGACTTTGACAAAAGATTTTCAGTGGAAGATGGCAGTAAAACCCAATTAGATGAGATTTAGGAGAGGGATTGGAGATAGTGTGTATAGACAGTCTTTTCAACGAATTTTGTTGCAAAGGGAACCAAAAAAAAAGGGAGAGTAGCTGGTAGAAGGAATCGGGACCAAGAGAAGGCTTTATTTTTATATAATAGAAAAATATACCATATCTCTATGCTGATGAGAAAATCCAATTGAGGGTGAAAAAAAATGATGATGCAGAAGAACCATGTGAGACTTGCTGAAACCATATCCTTTATCAGTGGACAAAGGGGATGCAATATAATACTCAAGTAGATGGATTGGCTTTAGATAAGTACATGGAGTGTTTGTTCATGGATGGTAACCGGAGAGAAGGATGGCTATGTGGGTGAAAATTTGATAACTAGGAATTTGTGGCAGAGGCAGTCTATGGAAGTTCTCTTCTGACAGTTTAAATTTTCTCAATGAACTCAGAAGAAAGTCATCTTCTAAGAGAGAATATGGGGAAGAGGTGTGGGTTTGAGGAGAGGGGAGGTATGAAATAGTCATCTAAGTCATGAGTGAGCGAGGGTACTGAGTATATATATACTCAAGTGTAATATGATTGCCCAACAGTCATAAGAACTCACTTGACATGCGTGGTCATGAATTAGAAGACTATTCAGTGTGAATGTGTGTTTTTGCTCCAGTCACACTCAGCTGTACGAGTCCAGGCCCAAGGTATGAGAGTAGTTGAATTTAACCAGGTTTGTGATTTTGCCATGTGAATATGACAATGTGTGGAAAAGGGACCAGGTGGTTGAGGGTAGATGAAAAGGAATGATTATAATGATTGCCCATGGGATTTATGCTTATGAAAAAGAGGAGAAAGAACATGAAATGGGTGAAGGAAAGGGAAAAAGTGATAGGTTTGGAGGTCCTGGCATGCCTGCTAAAATATTGGAGTCAGAGTTCTTAGGAGATAGGCTGAAAAGGAGGTGACGGTCAGAGAATGGAGATCACAAAATCATAATTATGGAGGGGTTGTAATTATTGGTAAGGACAAGGTCTTGGATATGACCACGAACGTGGATAGCTGGAGGAAAATGGAGGAAAAGGATTATTGAACAGGCTAGGTTCAAGGAACTGAGAGGCCAACTGTTGAAAATATCCTTTACATGTTTATTGAAATCACCAAGAATTAATACATTAACTGCATTAGGGCAAGTGTCTGAAACCCAAGAGCCAAAATCCTTGAGAAATGAGGGTAATAACCTTGGGATCAGTGGATAAAAGTAACAGAGTAGTGGGTGATGTAATCTGATTACATGAGATTCAAACTAGTGAATTTTAGGGAATAATTAGAGGGAATGGTTGAAAGCAGCAATGCGGAACAAGGAGGATGCATACCCCACTGCCAGATCAATGGTTTGAGGGCTGTGGAATAAAAATCACTTGCCGTTTGAAGGGACTGAAAGGGAAACAATGTCCTCAGGGAAGAGCCAGGAGCAAAATGATGACATGTATGTTTACAGAAGAGGTGAAGGTTTTGGAGATGTTGCTGATAATGGATCATAAATTACAGAAGTCTCAGTGGAAGATGTTTGGGAGTTGGAGAGAGGTGGGATGAGGGACAGAGCCTTAAAAGGATTAGAATAGAGATATAGGGGCTGCTCTGGGAGTCTGGACTCCTTGAGGTGACCAACATAAACAGGGACAAAGGGCTTCATATGATTAGTTCTGATGTATTCAAGGCATATAGTAGTAATTGGCTGAGTATTTTGAGTTAGAAAGGAGTGGATTTCTGGAGACTCCAATGAAGCCATTAAAAGTAGTTTGTCTGAATCTTAACATCTGAAAATATTCACTGTACATCTGCATTATCAGAGAAGTTGAAGACAAAGATGTATGTATATGCCTAACACTATGCAGAAAACATTGCTGAAAGAAATTAAAGAAGATCTAAATAAATGGAAAGACACTCCATGTTGATAGAATGGAAGACTTAATGTTGTTAAGATTGTAATACTACCTAAAGCAATCTATAGATTCAATGCAATTCCAATCAGAATCCTAATGGTGATTTTGCAGAAATAGAAAAATTCATCCTAAAATTCATATGGAATCTCAAGGGACCCTGAATAGCTAAAACAATCTTGAAAAAGAACAAAGTAGGTAGACTCACAGCTCCTGATTTCAAAACTTACTACAAAGCTACAAAGTAATCAAAACAGTGTAGTACTGGCATAAGGACTGACATATAGACCAATGGAATGGAACAGAGATCCCAAAAATAAACCTTCACATATATGATCAACTGATTTTCGACAACAGTGCCAAGACCATTCATATAAAAAATTTAACTCAACAATGGATCAATGACTTAAATACAAGACCTAAAATTATAAAACTCTTAGAAGTAAACACAGGGGAAAATCTTCATCCATCGGCTTTGGGAATGAGTTCTCAAATATGATACCAAAAGCACAGGCGATAAAACAAAAACTAGGTAAATTGTACTTCATCAAAATTTAAAATATTTATGAATTAAAGGATACTATCAAGAGAGTGAAAAAGACAACACCCAAAATGGGAGAAAATATTTGCAAATCATATATCTGATAAAGGATTAATATCCAGAATATATAGACAGCTTTCCGAAGAAGTTATACAAATAGTTAAAAAGCACATGAAAAGATGCTCAACATCACTGTCATTAGAGAACTGAAAATCAAAACCACACTGAGATACCACTTCCCATCCATTAGGATGGTTATTACCAGAATATGAAAAATAACAGATGTTGATAAGAATGTTAAAAACTGAAACCCTGGGCATTGCTGGTAGGAGTCTAAAAGGATGCAGCCATTGTGCAAAACAGTTTAATGGTTCCTTAGAAACTTTAACATAGAATTACCATATGATCCAGCAATTCCACACCTAGATGTATACCCAAAAAGAAATGAAAGCCGGAACTCAAACTTATACACCAATGTTCATAGCAGCATTATTTATGATAGCCAAAAGGTAGAAGCAATCCAATGTCCATCAACAGATGAATGGTATAAGAAAAATGTGGTATATACATACAATGGACTATCATTCTGCCTTAAAAAGGAATGAAATTCTAATACATGCTACAACTTGAGTGAACCTTGAAAGCATTATGCTAAGTAAATAAAGCTAGACACAAAAGGACAAATATTGTATAATTCCACTTGAATGAGGTATCTAAAATAGGCAAATTCAAAGGGATAGAAAGTAGAATAGAGGTTACCAGGGTCTAGGGAGAGGGAGGATGGATAACTATTGTTTAATGGGTACAGAGTTTCAGTTTGGGTTGATGAAAAAGTTCTGGAAATGAATAGTAATGATGGTGACCCAACATTGTGAATGTTCTTAATGTTGCCAAATTGTACACTTAAAAATGGTTATGGGGCCGGCCTGGTGGCACAGCGTTTGAGTTCGCATGCTCCACTTTAGCGACCCAGGGTTCGCAGGCTGGGATCCCAGGCGTGAACCTAGCGTTGCTCCTCAAGCCATGCGGTGGTGGTGTCCCACATAAAATAGAGGGATATTGGCACAGATGTTAGCTCTGCGACAATCTGTCTCAAGCAAAAAGAGGACGATTGGCAACAGATGTTAGCTCAGGGCCAATCTTCCTCACAAAAAAAAAAATGGTTAAAAAGGTAAATTTCATGTTATGTATATTTTACCATAGTAAAAAAAATAAAGAGTTGAGAAAGGGGTCTACCCAGGTTTTTAAGCAGTTTTCTTTTCAGAAAGAAAAATTTGATGGTGAAGGTAGAGAAAACTTCTATTTTGGTAGATGGAAGCAGAGGCTAGTGCAAAAAGACAAACAGCAATATTCTAACTTGAGGAGGCGGCTCTGAACTAAGGTTGTGGCAGAGGAAGGAAAGTGAAGGAAGGAACAGATATTTGAGGTATGTGGGGGAAGGATACGGAGCAGATCTGTGTGGGGGAGTAAACTTTCATTCTTCTCAAGTGTCAGTCCTGGCCATAGTGTTCTTAGGGCCAATAAATGGCCCAAAAGTTCTTTTGGGGGAGTGATAAAGCATGATGGATCTTTAGTTAAAACTTCTGAAACTTTGATTGAAAGTTCAAAGGAGAAAACAACAGTGAAAGACTCGGGAATAGGCAATTTTAGATAAATTGGGGGAGAACCAGAGAGCAAGAAAAGTACTTGAAGGAGAAAAAAAAGGAAGAGTAGCTTTTTCTGACAGCTACAAGAACAGCACAAGAAGGTAGGATGCAGAGGGTAGACTCGTGTCACAGACCCAGTTCTGTTCCTTAAATATTCAAGCATTCTGAAAGTCTGGGTTCATGCAACAGGGTGCATTTGTTTAAAGATTACCTCATCAAACTACAGAACACAGTGTAGCTTTAGAATGCCTTTAACCACAGGTAAGACAAAATATATTTAACCTTGCCTACCAATTAACACATATTTGTTAACCCTTTCACCTCCATGAATAAAAAAATATCTTAAACATCTATACTAGCTAATTGGTCAATAACTGCTTCAAATGTCTGATCCATGGGTTCTTTCTCTTACATTAATTAACCTGATCAGTTTTTCACATTTTTAATTATTTTTCACATCATTGCATATAATTGCTAAACCTATAAAATGGCATATTGATCATTTAATCAATACAAAAAACTAACATGTTGGTTCCATGTTGGTTAGCCAGGCATCATGCTAAGCATTTTACGTGCATTGCATTATGTAATACCATACCTCTGAAAAATATGCACTCTATTTTCCAGTTTACCGATTAGAAAAGATTTTGAGACTGATTGGTTAAGCAACTTGGCAAAGAAGTAGGAGGCAGAGCTAACATTTGAACGCAGCTTGAGCTTTGAAGGACTACCAGGCATGCCAACAGCCTTCTCTAAATTATTGTTAAGTTCTTGGCACTTTTCCCAGAATTGAGAATATCCTTTCAACTGAACTTCATGGATACGTGTCAAAAATTTTCCTTGTTTTTCAAATATTGTAATGAAACCAAGACAACTTCTGAAACGGCCTGTGGGCCTAAAATATCTGTGAGCTGGACCTTTAAGAAAATGTTTGCCAACCCTTGCTCTCAGTTTTCCTCCTTAACTGCTCTTGAAAGACTGATACTCTTCATTCCCCATAAAAGAAGGCTTATTAGGCATCTGCTGATCAAGATATAGGAAAAGGCTTGTGGTGGTGGTGGTGGAGAACTCTGTGGTGGGCATTTGGGAAGCTCATAGAATGTTTAATGTTCACTTTTAATATTCATTCTATTAGGGAGGAAGAGCATGGGTTTCAGAGTCATTCATACATGGTTTCAAAGTCTAACTCTGTCTCTCACTTCTGGATGAACTTGAAGAAGTTAGTTTCTCTGACCTTTGATGCCTTCAACTTGACCATGATACTAACATCCTCATGAAGATTACTTGGGGGATATGTGTAAAGTACATTTTTAATTCCTTTGGTTCCTGAACAATCTCCCCTTTCTTCTCATCCTTGAAGAGTTAAAAGACTGAAGAATGCCGGTGTGCTTCTGCTGTGTGATTCCCAGAATCTGCAGACCTTATACAAATTCTTGGCTGGAAGCAACCCTCAGTCCCTGAAGGTGAGCGGGTAGTGGGAGGTTGTGGTGTAGAAGTGGGGTATTGAGGATGAGAGAATAGCAGGGTCAAGGTTCTGGTCCTTCCTCCCTGCCTTTCTGCAGAAGGTTGGAGCCACAAAAGAGGATGGAGGGAGAGGCACATTTAGAGCTGATGCTTCTTCTCAGGAGGAGGCAACTGCATTCCGTTTGCGGGTTTTGTCTTTCACTTGGAGAGGCAGTGGAGGATGGTAGCTAAGGGCATAGTCTTGGAGCCAGACTGAATGGGTATATATTACAACTTTCTAGTTGTGCGGCTTTGGGCATGTTACTTTACCTTTCTGTGCCTTGGTCTCTTCATCTGTGAGATGGGAATAATATTGGCACCTTCCTCTTAAACTTGTTGTGAGCACTAAAGTCCATACGATGTAAATACTTAGAGCATAGCTGTGCCCAATTAGTGCACACTGGCTATTCATTATCATGAGGATACCTGTACCTGCTTGCTGGTGACTTCACTTGCTTCAGTATGGTCCTGGAGATATGGCTCATTTATTCCATCACTGACTTGATCCAAGCACCCTCTCCTGGCCTCCATTTCTCTCTTCCTCATCACATCCAGGTCCCCATCTCTGAGGATGCCAGTGCAACCTTCCCAACGTCTCCTAGTCCCTTCTGCTACTTCTTCAGGTTTATGGCTCTGTTTACCACATCAACCATGGAAACCCCTTCAACTTGGAGGCACTGGGGGACTCTTGGCCTGAGTATCAGACAGTCATTCTCCTGCCTTAGAAACAGGTAGGCACACGGATGGAGACCAATGGGAGCAGTCAGCTCCTAAAGGCTTGAGGAACCAACCTGGTTCAGATTCACCACAGCTGCTTGTAGCGTATAACAGAAGTTGGAGTATTTTAAAGACACTCCTTCAGAATGTGGTACCTCAGATGAGCTCCACATCCCCACCCTTCCTGTCAAAGCATAAAACTCATCTGGGCAAGGGCAGGATGTGACGAGAAGGAGGAGGAGAAAACTGGAACTGACAGATCATCTCTGGTCTGATGGAAATTACGGGCCAACTGAAGCAGCAGGGGTCAGTGACAGGGGCTGAAAGAAGGCCAATCTACAGGGAAAGGTGAGTGTCTAGGACTTCAGAACAGCGACCTGGAAAAAAAAAACCAGGGCAGAAGTCCACTAGTAAAAACTGCCTCTCAGGAACCAGAGATGGGACTCCTAATGACTGTGTGTGAACCATGTGGAGGCATTTCCCTTGTTAGCGAATGTCATCCTCAGAACAACCTTATCAAGTGAGGGTTAATATCTCCAATTTAGAGATGAGAAAACTATGCTGAGGGATATTAAATATGTTGCTGCAGGAGATCGTAGGTTAAAGCATTGTCTTTGGCTTTGGCTAGTATGACTCGAATTCAAGTTTGAATGACTTTGTTGATTTTATTAGCTATGTGACCACAGGCACTTATCTGAGCCTCAGTTTCATCATCCATAAAATGGGGATAATAAGAGTACCTTCAGTGATATTTATATTAGAAAGAAAAGAAAAAAGCAAAGAGTACCTTCATAGAATGACACAAAGTGTAAATGAGATACTGTATATGAAAAACTTGGTATATAGCACATGATTGTAAATATTATCATTGTTATGGCTGAAGTCACACAAAGAGTGAGTGATTCAGCTGAAATGCAAATCTAGGTCTATTTTTGCCCTAAAGCTTATGAACTTTCCTGTTCTGTGGACATTTAGTCAGTGAATTGACACTTTAAAGCCAGCTGGCTTTATTGCGGGTACTGAAGCTGAGACCCCAAATAATGATAAACTAATCCAGGTCAAGATGACCTTGAAAACCAGGTTAGGCCTGGGGTGTAGAAGGTGATGAAGTGACCCCAGCTTGAAGAAACGAGGGAACCAGGCAGAGCCGGACAGTCCGCACAACTTCCTCCTTGGCATTTTCCCCAGGGAGGTGTTTTTATCTCCTGGCTTCTTGACAGTCTGGGTTTTAGGACTAATACTCAGCTATTAAATTCTATAGCCCAGTTTTTTCAAACTGTTGTATGCTAAATAACAGTAAGTGGCATATGATCAAATATTTCTTTTTATTTCAATAATTTTATATTTGTGATGTGCGTTGGAGCAATATAACTTTAGCATCAAACCCATGATTGCACATCTTCATTGCTTTGAACAAGGCTAGTTTTACAAAAGTGAGTTAATAAATAAAAATTCTAAATATGTAGAAGTGCCATGGTACATATATATGACAAAAATTGGGAAGAGTGTAAAACAATACAATTTATTTTTTAAGTTAATTTTTATTGAGCTAAGTTTTATTGAGTGTATTGAGTTTAATCTTGTGAAACTTCAGAGGTACATTATCGTTTGTCAGTCATGTTGTAGGTGCACCCCTTCACCCTTTGTGCCCACACCCCACCCCTCCTTTCCCTTGGTAGCCACTAACCTGTTCTCTTTGTCCACATGTTTAAATTCCTCATATGAGTGGAGTCATACAGAGATTGTCCTTCTCTATCTGGCTTATTTCACTTAACATAATTCCCTCAAGGTCCATCCATGTTGTTGTAAATGGGACGATTTTATTCTTTTTTATGGCTGAGTGGTATTCCATTGTATATATGTACCATATCTTCTTTAGCCAATCATCAGCTGATGGGCACTTAGGTTGCTTCCACATCTTGGTTATTGTAAATAATGCTGCAGTGAACATTGGGGTGCATGGGACTTTTGGAATTGCTGACTTCAAGCTCTTTGGATAGATACCCAGTAGTGGGATGGCTGGGTCATATAGTATTTCTATTTTTAATTTTTTGAGAAATCATCAGGGAAATGTAAATCAAAACTACACTAAGATATCACCTTATATCCATTAGAATGGCAAAGATAATCAAAACAAAAAGTAACAAGTGTTGGAGAGGTTGTGGAGAAAAAGGATCCCTCATACACTGCTGGTGGGAATGTAAACTGGTGCAGCCACTATGGAAAACAATACAATTTATTTTTAAATGCATTCACCTAGCCTAATTCCACAGCATATCATATTCCTTTCAATATCAAAAGTCAATCCAATTGTCATGAAACTATGACTGATTTATTTTTTTGAGGAAAATTAGCTCTGAGCTAACATCTGCTGCCCATCCTGCTCTTTTTGTTGAGGAAGATTGGCCCCGAGCTCACATCCATGCCCATCTTCCTCTACTTTATATGTGGGACACCTGCCACAGCATAGCTTGCAAAGTAGTGCACAGGTCCACACCCAGGATCCAAACTGGCGAACCCTGGGCCACCAAAGAGGAACGTGCGAACTTAACCGCAGAGGCACCAGGCCGGCCCCTATGACTGATTTTTTTTTAAAACTAAATCAGCTTTTATACATTTCTTAAATTTTCCTTCAAAGTATAAGGCATGTAGGAAAATCACTTGAACTACTCTGCTGTTGTCACCTTTAACCCTGTTTTGATCCCAAATTGTATTTTGAAGTTGGGCCGTCTTCCCATATTCACCTGAGCAAATTCAATGTTATTTTGTGGTGTTACAGAAATTCAGATTTACATGCAGAAATTTTACTCAGAAACTATCCAAATAAGAGTCCCAGAAACGTTAGGGTTGTTATTCAAAAGAACGTCAAAATTCTGTGGAAAACGGAAGTATTTAAGGCTAAAATAATCCACTGGTGAGAGTGGGATGGTACAGATGAAACAAGATTGGTTATAATGCTGATAATCGTTGAAGCTAGGTCATGAGTATATGGCGGTTCATTATACTTCTTTCCACTTTTGTCTAACTTTTACATTTTCCCTTACTAAATGTTAAAAATAAATTTTTTAAAAAATCACAAGAACCAAAAGACTCTGTCAACTTCCTCGCAACTTTGGAGCATTAGCCAGGAAGAATAGAACTAAATTTGAGCTGGTCCTGTATCTAACTTGGCCACTTGATAGTTGACCACTTTTACACTAAATTTTTGTATTGTTCTTAAAATTTTCTGAGAGCATTTTGAATATTAAGGGTACTAACATTTGAGGTGTATGCTACAAATTTGTTTCTCAATTTATAATTATTTTTATTTTATCAATGGAGCTTTGACATGCAGAAAATTTTAATATCTATAACATCAAATATGTCATCTTTTTCATTATGACTTCTGAGGTCTTTTTTTTTAATTAAGAAGCTTTTTCCTACTCCAAGCTTATACAAATATTGTCCTTTTTTTTCTTACAATAGGTCAATTTTTACTCCTTACATTTTAATCTTAATCTCATTTGGAATATATTTTTTAATAGCATTAATTAAACTCCTTTTATATCTTTCTTTCAGATGGCTAGCTAATTATGCTAATACTATTTATTAAATAAATCATTCTACTGCAATTTAAATGTCTTTTGTCATATAACACAGTTACATATTTTTAAATCTATTTCTGTATTTGTTTCTAGTCTTTTCTTATGCTATTTCAACGGCTTTATGGTAAGTTTTAATATCTCATAAAGTAAATCTCCCTCCACTAATCTTTTTCTCATTTTTCTTTTTCTTCTTGTGGATTTATGAGCTGTATGGATTTACATTAATTTATCCAGTTTCCTACCAACTACCCCAACTACTTATTGCAATTGTAACTGGAACTGGATTAACTTTTTAAAAGAATTGTGGAAGGATTGATATTTTCATGACAGTAAAAATTTTTCACATAGAAACATAATATGTATCTCAATTTTCTCAGTTCCTGTCTTACATCATTTGGTAAAGTTTTGGTGTTTAAGCCAAATGACTTTCCATTAAACTTATTCTTGGGTATTTTATGCTATATGTCACTAGTATTGGTAGAATTATTTTTCCTTTTCTATTTCTGAGTATTATTACTTAGTTATTGGTTCTTATTTGTATTCCTAATTTCAAACATGCCACAATATTCTTTAAGATCCTGCTTATTTATGTGATTTTGGTTAAAGTCTCTTGGATTTTTAAAATGTATAATACTGTAATATACAAACAAAGATAATTTGCTTCTTCTTTTCCCATATCTCTATTGGTTGTTCAGTTCCTTGCCTTATTCCACACAATAGAACCTAAGGAATGGATTAAAAAATGGGTGGATTAATTTTCCTATTAAAATACTTGTCTCACAGATATTGAGTAAAAAACAAAGTCCAATAAATACATATTAATTTGTTCAGGCTGCCACAACAAAATACCATAGACTAGCTGGCTTAAACAATAAAAATTGATTTCTCATTGTTCTGGAGACTGAGAATTCTAATATCAAGGTGCCAGCAAAGTAGGTGTCATTCTGAAGCCTCTTCTCTTGGCTTTTAAGTGGCCGCCATCTCACTATATCCTCATATGTTGGACAAAGAGAGAGAGCTCTGGTTTGTTCTCTTTAGCTTAGAAGCACACTAGTCCCATCATAGGGACCCCACCCTCATGACGTCATCTAACCCTAATCACCTCCCAAAGGCCCCACCTCCAAAGACCATCACCTGGGGGGTTAGGGCTTCAACAGATGAATTTAGAGGGTGGAGGGACACAAATATTCAGTCTTCATAAGGCACATCTGAAACAAACAGCATGTGTGTGTTAAAAGCATGGAAAAAGATATACTAGACATATGTTGAACTGAAATCCAGGAAATAACATCAATATCTGGCAAACTAGAACTTAAAGTGGACATCTGATAAATACAGAATCCTCCCACAGGATAGGTCGTGAATCTTCCTAACAACAAAAGGCAGCTACAAAATATGTAGGTACACAAAGAATGATCAGTAAATCCATAATCATAGTGGGAGAATTCAGGACACTGTCCTCAGAAAGCAACAGATCAAGTAGATTAAAAAAAAAAAAAGGGGGCTGCCGGCCCTGTGGCTCAGCGGTTAAGTGTGCATGTTCCCCTTTAGCTGCCCGGGGTTTGCTGGTTCGGATCCCGGGTGCAGACATGGCACCGCTTGACAAGCCATGCTGTGGCAGGCGTCCCCATATAAAGTAAAGGAAGATGGGCACCAGTGTTAGCTCAGGGCCAGTCTTCCTCAGCAAAAAGAGGAGGACTGGCGGCAGATGTTAGCTCAGGGCTAATCTTTCTCAAAAAAAAAAAAAAAAGACCATTTGGATTTACACAATATCATTATAACTTGTTATTCTGGTGACTTTTGGTGATCTACTTAATTTGCGCTTGAGAACTCCTGTTTATCTGCTTTGCTGTTTATCACAGCAGATCTACAGGGATTATGGTGGAGGGGAGGGATGTGCTTCCACAAGGGGAGTGCTGGCAACTTGTTTCTAAGTCTAGAGGCCCCTGGTCCCTCCTGTGATCATCAGCTACCTATCGGGCAAGCTGTGCATCTCCAGCCCCAGTGGAACACTCACCACTTTAGCCTGTGGGTAAATGCCACAGCTGTCATGCTGCTTAGGACAAACAGGATATGAAGATGGAGGACAGAGGTTGATTAGATGAGCCACAATAAAAGCATGTCCTAGGCTACCTCCCACTCACTTTTTACTTCTGTCATCCCCCAACTTACAGGTTTTCTTACAGTTCCTATCTCCACAGCTGTCTGCTTCCTCCAGTGTTTTGATGTGGAGTTTCCTCCAGGTTTATCTGTCTGCTCAAAATTTTTTTGTTTCTTTTTATTTTTCCCATGATTTCATGTAATTATTGGTGTGAAGAAGACAGACACGTGTATGGCTCACCACCTTGATCTCTCCACATAGGATTCTCTTTCCTCACTCTTTCTCCCAGGCTGGTCCCATCCCTCATATTGCACCGTTCTCTCATATTTGCATCATACAGTTGCCTTTGTAGTCAGATGAACCTGTCAATCAGACTTTCCCATGGACACAAACTCCCCTGAAATATTACCTGAGTCTCGGGCTGTACATATGGATCTTCCCTTGACACAGCAAGCAGTCTTTTCTTTTACCTTCACGAAAAGTTTCAACTCAGAAGTTGATCCCAATGGACTTTCTCAGAAGGTAAACTTGCTGTGCCTTCTTAGGGCACAGGGCAGAGGGCAGATGTTAGGAGGGACCATTTCTTCCTTCCTTACCCTGAAGGAGCTCCTGTTTCACAGGAAAAAATTAGGGACAGTCCAACGGAAGTTGTTGGCAATCAAGTCTTGTCTTGTCACCAGGGGAAGAGCAGACTGTGTGTTGAGGGGTGAGATTTTAAAAAACAACAATGATGCCCAGGAGTGATAATAAAAATACTTTAAAACTGGGAAAGGCACCAACCTTTCCAAACAGTCTGTCTTTCCAAGGGCCTACAACTGGGACCTGGAGATCATGGAACGCCACTAGCAGCCTATGGGCTACCTATCTGCCCCTACCCAAGACACACACACACACACACACACACACACCCCTCTGCTATCCTTTGGTCCCTCATCTCATCTAAACTTAGTCCAAATCTTTATCTCCCTGTGCCCCAAACTCGTGTGTTGTAGGGCTTTTGTGAATTCCTTTTCAAGCATACTCTTTGACCTCCAAAAAATATTCATGAGAAATATATATAAGGTAAAAAGTTTCATTTCAGGCCAGATCAGCCGAGCTGCTTATGTACGAACACTGAACTGCTAACTTGCTGCAAAAATATATCAAAAAGGAGTTACTATGCTTGTGTAGTCATCAATTATCTCTGGAAAGGGATAGAGGATGGGGTGAAAATTAATTTATTTTCCTATACTTTTTTTTTCTTTGGAAAACTGTACTGTGTGTCTATTCAAAAGTTAATGCTTTTTGCAAAGGGATGTTGCCTCCACTAAGGAATCTTATGGATTCACTTATCTATCAAATTCTCTTATTAACTTTGCAATCAATCAATAGTCGTCTTTCTACTGCTCATAGTTGAACAGAAATTTCTATATTATATGAAATAATAATATAATTATATGAAAAAATAATAAGGTGCAGCTTTCAGGCCCAGCCACAGCAAGGAGTGTGCTTGGTTTCCAGACATGAGGCTGGCATGGGTGTGCACCATCTCAGTACAGAGAAACTAGTGCTTGTCTGTGCACTCAGTTTTACACCTCGCTAGTCATGCTAGCTCTTCAGGGTGTGTGACTGGCTCCTGTCCTCTGTGCAGCTGGGGCCCACTGATTATAAATCATATAATAAATAACCTCTACATCCTCTGTAGGTTTCTTAGAATGTTCCCCTTACATTACACAGAAACTGGCAACTGGACAAGATCCTAAACTGAAACCCCCAAGGCTAGTCATCTCCTTCTTACTAGCTGCATGAATTTGAACAGGTTGACTTCTTTTTTGAGCCTCAGTTTCCTCATGTGCAAAATGGAGAGAACAAAATTTGGTCAGCCTAAAATGTGTGCCTCACATTTGGAAGCCAAGCACACCCTTTGCTGTGGCCGGGCCTGAAAGCTGCACCTGGGGCATTGGATCGCTCTTTTCATTCCTACTTCCTTTTATAAACTTGAAGTTGGGTTAAACCCTATTTTACCCTGTGCTTTTGCTTGTTAATCCCAAACTGAAACCCCCAACTCTTCATGCTTTGCTACTTTCCTCTCACAGTCACCAGTGCTGAGGACTTCTCCCTGCCCCTTTTGAAGCTTACATTCTGATGCAAGGAGACACAAACTAAACCAATCAAAAAAATCATATCTGCTATACAGTGAAATGGAGTATATGAAAAATAAAGCAGGATAAGGGGATAGAAGATGATGGTGGGGAGAGGATAATATTTTAGAGGAAGTGGTCAGGGAAGCCATCTCTGAAAACCTGGCATTTGACAGAGAGCTGAAGAAAGAAAGGAGAGAGTCAGTCCCATACCAGTGGTGGAGGGCTCCAGTCCAGGGACACACTCCAGGAAGTGCCCAAAATGGTCCATTGGGATGAATAAAGGAAATAATTGAGCTTCCATTTATATTTTTATCTAAAAAATAAGAAATTATGTGCAGCTAACAGTTAATCTATTGATTATAAAAGAATATATAAATAAATATATACGTGGTGAATGCTCAATTTGTTAAAAACTATAGGAGTGGGAAATTAAAAGTTTAGAGATTACTACTCTAAAGCAATTATCTTCTGAAAGGCAAGGGTAGGTTTTCTCCCTGTCTGTATCTTCAGATCCCATCATATTATCTGGAACAAAGTATGCATCAATATCCTGTGTATATCTTTTCTACCTCCTCTACTTTAAGCAGAGTCCATATCCTACTGTATTTGTAATAGCAACTAGATCCATGCCTTGAAGATAAGCCCCTAATAGATGAACAGATAGGTGGATGGTCAGAAGGTTGGATCAGTGTGGGCAGAGGTGACTCACTGGATCTGGGTGCATTGAAATGCTGCAAAAACAGCCTTGGCACAATAAGACCTTGGGTTTTGCTGTCTGACATGAGTTAAAATCATTCAAGGACTGCTTTTGAGAAATTTATTTACCTTGTTTCCTAATCTGTGAAACAGGAAATGAATTAAATAGGAAGATGATGAAATGAGGCCGTCCTATGGAAAGTGCCAAAGCACAATGCCTGGCATTTAGTGGACACTTCCTGCATGTTATCTCTCACTCTACTCTCTTCACCTTCACTCTCACGCAGCCTGCTCCCCATTGTCAGTGCCGGAAATACTTAGCTGCTAAGAGAATGACAGTTATCATGCTGGCTTCGCCCCTAAGATTCCTTTTACAAAAACTCCAAGGACCCAGCGTGATGGAGATAAGTCTGCCTAGAGACAGATGAGGCGGGCCTTAGTTAACTGAGAGGAAGGTAAGTTGGAACAAAGGGTGAGCCAACATGAGCTATAACAACCTTGGACTCATAGGCGTACCTTCAGGGAGCACGTGACGCGGTATCTCCCATTCCCACCTCTCTGTGTTCTGTGCCACAAAGGAAGCCTCTTAAAGGGGTGGGAAGCTCTTGGCCGCCAGAGAACCTAAGAGTGGGCAAACCACATCGTGCTGCCATTGGCCATAAGGAGTGTCAATCCTCACTCTGCCCGATTTTTCCCCGCCTCCTTGCCTCTCCCGGTTCCAATAGGTTCATCCTCTGGCGACATCTACTGACGGTGCGGTTCACTTCATCCGTCGTGAAGAAGCCTTAGCCAGGAGAGAGCACGGGGTGAAGACAGGGCGCGGTTCTTAGGGGTTGTGTTCGAGTGCCAGGGCGGTCCTAGAAGGAGGCTGCCCCCGCTGATCTCGTTCCTAGGACTGACCCGTGGGCACTGAGTGAGGGAGTAGGGAGAGTAGTGACGGAGTAGGGAGAGCCGGGTTCAGACCAGGAAGGGAGAGAGAAAGGGTGGGATGGAGTCGTGGAGGCTCACTGGAACAAGAGAGAAGAATGCCTCTGAGCTAAGGTCACTGTGCCTGACTGCTCGTCCTGTAATCCTGGCTCTGCTAATAGCTGTGTGTTTTTTGAGGGCAATTGCTTGCCATCTCTATGGCCACAGTTTCCTTTGAAGTGGGGATAACAGTAGCTGCCTCTTATGGTTATTATGAGGATTAAATTAGGTAATATTTGTAAGGTATTTAGAATAAGTTTTGTTAGATAAAATTAACCATTGGCTTTGAAGAGGGTCAGCAGCAGCATTGGCATCTCTCTTGAGACATGCAAGTTATGGGGCCACAGTCCAGCCTTAAGTAATCAGGATCTCTGCAGAGGGAGCTCAGAATGTGTTTCCATAAGCTCACCAGAGGATTCTGATGCATCCTAAACTTTGGGAAGCACTGGTTTGAATTTCTCAGGTGGGTCTCTTGATGCCTCTGCTTGTTAAAAGACGCAGATTACAGGCCTCACCCCAGAACTATTGAACTTAAATATATTGGGGTTAATTCCTAGAATTGGCCTTTTAAAAAAACAAGTACTAAGTTTAAAACAATTGGACTGGGATCACAAACGAACAGATCTCTTTAATTTACAAATAGGGAACTGAGACCCCCAAGAAGGAAGGGAACTTGCCCAAGGTCTCCATGCAGGATCCTAAGAGGCTATGAGGCCCTAAGGTTAAACTCCTGGACTTCTCTACTGTGGCCCCAACTAGTCCTGTGGTTTCCAGCTAACTATCCTGTTTCCTAATTTGTGAAATGGGGGCAAAAGTCACAACTACCCTAAAGGGTGACTTCAATGATCAAATGAGACCAAACTGAGTCAACTACCAAACACACCCCTTACAAGGGTTGAACTAAAGTATTCATCCATCTCCAGGCCCTAGAACCTGAAATGCCTGTAGGCCCCTTGGCCCCCATAGAGAAGGATTTCCCTCTAGGAAGCGCTTGATAAAATCAGGCTCCTTCAAAATTCGAGTCACCAGGGGAGGGGATTTGGGGAGAAGTTCCAATCTCTGGGCCTCTTGGTTTGGCCTGAGTCTGGCCCAGCTGAGTTCTGAGCTGAGAGACTCAAGGCCCGCTGTAAGAGGGTGGAGATCAAACCACCCAGCTCACTCCCTCTGTCTCAGCCCCAGGCTAAGTCCACGTGGGGTGCAGTGGATACTTCTCTTACTGGCGAGAGAGAGAGAAAATTCCTTGCTGATTCCTTGAGCACTCCCTATTCTGTCACTGGGTTTGCATTAAAGCTCTCAGAGCACAGCCTTGAGTAGGAAAGCAAAGCTGGAGGTCTATTGCAAACCAATAGGTTCTGACCCAGCCAACTCTAGACGGTTTTCTTGTAAGGGTCAGTTTTACATTTAAGGCAGAAATAGAAGACCGCCACTTAAAATAGCATCAGGCTAATTATTCCAAGAATGTGGTTCTGTGCTTATTCCAGTGATGAGTAAATGAAGAGGGAGTAGAAGCATCAGCTATTAGCTAGGATCAAGGAGCCATGACACTAAGATTGACAGAAAGCATGTGCTGGTTGGGATGCCATTACAAATAGACAAAAGTAGTCTACTGGAAAGTAAAAATCCACACATCCCTTAAGAAACAGGGCACCTGGGAAGCAAGGCAGGATTTTTCTTTATCTTCTGCTGAGATATCACCCTGTGGAGTTCTTTTCCTTTTAATTCTCACTGTAGTTCAGATATACTTCTCAGTTAATGGCCAACATCATTACCATCCTAAGTCCAAGCTTCTCCTTCTCTGCCTCTCTCTCTCTCTTTCTCTATTTTGGGCTACGTTCTTCCCTCCCATGTTGAGTCCCTGTCCGTTCTTGACCCTCCCTGGGGATTCACCATCATGTGTTGAATGTGAATCCTTCCACTTCACTCCTTATCTTTCAGTTGGAGTGGATTAGCATCTCTAAGTCAACATGTCAAAAGTAGAATTATTCTCACACACACACACACACACACACACAACCATTCATAGTACCCACAGCAGCTCCTTCCTCAGATTTCCCCATATCAGTTAATGGAGACTTTATCCTTCTAGTTGCTCAAGTCAGAAGCCCAGAAATCATCACCTAGCCCTCTTTTTCTCTTGTTTCTGAAACACCCTATCCATGAACAAAGCTTGTGGACTTGCCCTTCCAAATCTATGCAGCATCCAACCACTTTTCACACCTCCACCATACCACCCAAGGTCATGCCTCCCACATCTTTGGAGTGCCAGGATAGCTTCTTAACCACCTTCTCCTTTTGTATCTACTCTTGTCCATTCAGCGTTTTTGTCCACACAGCTCCCAGTGATTTTTTTTTTAAATCAGGTTATATTACTCCCTTGTTTCAAATTCTCTGTATAGAATACTTCTCACATTTATAATAAAATCCAGACTCTTGACTATGGCCTTCAAGGTATTTAGTGCCAATGGCATATGCAAGCGCTCCTTAAGGTATGTTCCCTTCCAGGGCAAATTCTCAGTCCCCAGAGATGTCTGACAATTTCAGGAGCACCCTTCTCCACCACCTCATGCTTTTCATAACTTTTTAGTGTCTCCAGATTCTATAAAGAAAAGCGAATCAGCAAGACCCCTTGTGCAATAAGTTGTTCTCCATCTAGATAGATATTGGTACTGGTCACCAACCGGTCACCTGTGACACTTTAGGATGATTTAAGGAATAACAGTGATTTGGTAACCTATCATAGTTTTTCCTCTTTTCTCTTTTAATTTTTTGATATTATTTTTACCGTTTGCTTCTAAAGTTTACTCTCTCCAAATCCCACAGATCACCTGGAGTTTAAGCAGTGATTGTAGCTTCTCTGTGTATGTTTTATATCAAGACAAGTTCGGGAAAGCTTTCACAATTCTTCCACCAACACCATCAACTTTTACATAAACATCTATTCTTCTATGAATTACGAAAGAAATGTCACTATCATCACCCACCAATCATATTTTCCCCTTCTTTGACCAGCTTTTCAAAAATAGCACCCAAGAGGCCAGCTGGTGGCATAGTGGTTAAGTTGGCACGCTCTGCTTTAGCAACACGCAGTTCACTGCTGAGATCCCAGGGCGGACCTACACACCACTGGTGGATCTGTGCTGTTGAGGCATCCCACATACAAAAATAGAGCAAGATTGCCACAGGTGTTAGCTCAGGGACAATCTTCCTCACCACAACACACTCACAAAAGTACCCAATACTGAAGGTTCTTAAGAACCTAAATTTAGGTTCTTAAACTGTAAGATGTTTTCTCAAGCCCCTTGCAAAGCACTTCTTTGATGGTCAGTTTGGAGATACCTAACTTTGGCGTCCTCCATCAGGGCGGTAAAGTTGTGCCATGTCCTAATGCAACGTCTAGGAAACCAGGCGTGCAGGTGCTGCCCTGTCCTCCTGGTTGACAGAGTCTATGTGCATCAGCCTCTCGGCGAAGTTGGCTCATTTGCAGAGGGGAGCCAAGCCCGACTAGACGCCACCGCAGAAGCTGCTTGCTTTCGGCCATTCTGGCCGCTGGAAGCTGGTGAAGCGAGGCACGCGGACGCTCAAATTTCCCGGCAGGAGCCTCCGCCAGGTCTCGGGGAGCTCTGCAGCAGCTGCAGGCTTCGGTCCTGGATCCTCCTCCCACCGCTGCCGCCCACCCCGCAGCGGCTGAGGGGCATCCACCACCGCGCACAAAGCACCGGTGGCCGGACTGTTAGCCCTGCAGCTTCGACCCCGGGCGCGCTGCTCCTGCTCTGCGCAGCTGCCCCGGATCGAGAGCCCCGCGGAGAGCACGAATCCGCCAGCTCCTCCTATTCCCGCCCAGCACTCGCTCAGCTCTTCTCCTGGCGACAGCCGAAGCGGATAGGCGGAAGGGATGGAGGGAAGGAAGCGAGTGCTCCAAGTTTGCCCCCGAACACGGAAGCTGGCCGTGGACCGAATGTGGGCAGGGAGTGGAGGGGTGGGACCAAGCCGGATCATCAGGACAAGTGGGGCGGGTGGATATGCATCTCCTGCGGGCCCGCCTGTAGCGGCAGCCCGCCCCCTGAGGTCCATCCCCATCCTTTCTCACCCCACTCAGTGGTCCAATGAGCGCGGACAGCTCCTGCAACCTTGCCGTCCGTTGGCCAGATGATGTCATATCCCACACCCATTCCTGTGAGCCCGCGTAAATTCCGGGAAAGAGCCAGCTGAGCGCCATCTCTGCAGTTCTTGCGAATCCCAGTGTGGCCTTCGCCGGCACTTTTGGGGCAGATTCTCCGCTTCTGTGAGTGGTTCTTCTGGTCTTGAGTTGAACGTGGAGTTCTTACGGGGTGGTTATCAAGGGCACTGCGCAGAAGGACCTCAGGCAGGAACCAAAGAGGTTTTCGGGGGAAGGGAAGAAAGGCAGCTTTCGGTTGTGGGAATCTCCTTTCTGCTCCCCAGCTTCGAAGTAAAACTCCCCAGAGATTTACTCCTGGAAAGACACTTTGAGATAGTCTTGAGGGTAGAACCTGGTATCTTCCTCTTTTTTTGTGTGAGGAAGATTGTCGCTGAGCTAACATTTGTTGCCAATCTTCCTCTTTTTGCTTGAGGAAGATTGTCGCTGGCTAACACCTGTGCCAATCCTCGTCTATTTTATGTGGGATGCTGCCACAGCGTGGCTTGACAAGCGGTGCCAGGTCCACACTTGGGATCGGAACCATGGACCCTGGGCCATGGTGGTCGAACTTAACCACTACACCACCTGGCTTCCCCATGGTATCTTCTTTTTTAACAAGCTCAGAGGAAGTAATTCACAGGAATATTAAAAGTTTGATCTGAACCAAAGTCCTTAATTTACAAATGAGGAAGCTAAGATCCAAGAGGTGTGTAGGGAGAGAGTTTGACGTTTTGGGGTAGTTCTTTCCAGGCCTTAGGTAGTTTCCTCCATTGTTGCTCTGATCTGTTCTCAGCTGAATGTCAGAAGGGAACCCTCTTCATATCCGGAGTTCTCTCTTTGTGCAGGTCTCTTCCTTCTGTGTCCTGTTAACTCTTGCCACCTTGGTCTCTCAGCTCTGTCTCTTCAAGTCAGGAATCCCAGCTGACTCTTGCCGCCTCTCGGTGCGCCCTGGCCTGGAATCTCTCAAGCAGTCAGCTGGAGTAAGTAGATTGCACCTCATTTGTCACTGTCTTTAATTGCGTGATGTCCAGTTCTTTGTAAATTATTGTTTCACGTATCTTGCCCATTTTGGCTTGTTTTGTTTTCAGACTTGAGGGAAAATCCGGTTCCTGTTACTCCATTTAGCCAGAAATCCAAGGTAATAATTGTTCTAATGTACTTGTCTACTTGTTTCATCTGTGTCACTTCTGGGATCTGTTTCTATTCATTGATTTCTCTCCTCATGATGCGTCATACATTCTTGTTTCTTTTTATACCTGATAATTTTTGATTGGATATTAAGCTTCATTAACTTCACATCTTTGTGTGCTAGAAATTGTTATATTCCTATCAATATTCTTGAGCTTTGTTGTAGCACACAGTTATGTTATTTGCAAACAGTTTTATCTGTGCAAGACTTGCTTTTATTTTTAATGCCTTATTGTTATTATTATTGTTTCTAGAGATTGGCACCTGAGCTAGCATCTGTTGCTATTCTTTTTCTTTTTTTTCTTCTTCTTCTTCTTCTCCCCAAAGTCCCCCAGTATATAGCTGTATGTTCTAGTTGTGAATGCCTCTGTTTGTGCTATGTGGGATGCCACCTCAGCATGGCTTGATGAGTGGTGCCACGTCTGCGCCCAGGATCTGAACCGACAAAACCCTGGGCTACTGAAGCGGAGCACGGGAACTTAACCACTTGGCCACAGGGCCTGCCCCCCAATGCTTCCTCTTAAACTTTGTCTAGGTGGGACCAGAGCAGTCTGTAGTCTAGAGCTAATTTTGTCTCACTATCGAGGCAACACCTTTCTGAATACTCTACCTGATACCTCATGAATTATGATGTTTTCCAGTTTCACTTTTGGGAACAGAAACTATTCTCAGCCCTCTGTGAACTTCAGATTCGTTCCATGTTTTTCCTTTGGGTGGTTCTTCCCCTGGCTTCCATTAGTTTCATCACACGCCTGCACTCCTCAGTATTTAGCTGAAATTTGCAGGGTACCCACTACAGATCTCCGACGCTGTCTGTATAGCTGTAGCTCTCTTCTCTATTGTACTCTGCCCTACAAATTCCAATCATGTAGGCATCCCACGACTCACAGCGTATCTTCTCAACTCAGGGAAATTGCCAGGCTCTATTGTGCTTTTTCTCTTTGGGCTGTAGCCTAGAAACACTCCCCAGGCAGTAAGCCAGACATCCATAAGGCTTACTTCATTTGATTTCTCTCTCGTAGGGATCAGAGATCATTGTTCTATGCTGCCTGATGTCTAGTGTTTGAAAGCTATTCTTTCATCTGTCTTTTCTTATTTTTTTAGTCATTTCAAGTAGGAGGTTAATCCAATCTTTGTCTGTCTAGCTTAGCCAGCAGAGGAAGTGACTTACCTTCCCTTGGATATCATCATGAATTCCATGAAGCCTGAAGAGAACAAGTCATTCAGTGCTACAGGAAATGACCAGAGTACCAGACCTAAAGTTTCAGAGGTAAGTCTACTTTTTAACAACCCTTCGCGGGAGCAGCACTCTGACTATAGCGCTATATTAGGATCCTGGAAGGGGATAAGTTCATAAAGAATGGCAGTTATAATCCCTTCTTTTGTGTGGTTTAAAATATATTTGGAGAGATCATACACATAAGTGCCTGTAAAACAAAATGATAGTGTATAAGTTATTAATGCAAAAAGTGCCTTGTTAGACAACATGGTAACTGATAAACAGTGTAGACACTTACTATCATTGACAATATAGACAGACGAAAAATAATAACATAGTTAATATTTACTGAGAAGTTACTATGTGCCTGGAATGATGCTTGTTACTTCCTATGGATTATCTCATTTAACGTTTAATAAAACTCTATACAATAGATGTTATTATCATCCTTATTTTACAAATGAAGAAAGTGAAATCCAACTTCCTTAAAGGTGAAAAGTAATAGACTTCGGAGTGAGGATTTGAATCCAGGCAATCACACTTTGGGGTCTGGTTTTTGATCAACACACTATTTTACTCAAAATTTGAAAAATGAGGGGCCAGCCCCGTGGCTGAGTGGTTGGGTTCGTGTTCTCTGCTTCAGCAGCCCAGGGTTTCACTGGTCTGGATCCTGGGCGTGGACATGGCACCACTCCTCAAGCCATGTTAAGGTGGTGTCCCATATAGCACAACCAGAGGGACCTACAACCCAGAATACACAACTATGTACTGGGGTGCTTTGGAGAGAAGCAGAAGAAAAAAAAAGAAAAATATGGGCAACAGATGTTAGCTCAGGTGCCAATCTTTAAAAAAAAATATGCAAAATGATAATACTAAGTGGAGATATCAACAAGAGCTTTTGGACTGCAGAGAGGAGGATGCTTAATTCATACTCAAAAAATTAAGGCAATACCATACGAGAAAGATCTTAATGATTAAAACTTCACCAGGGAAGTGGATGAAGCATGAGGGAATAGTCTGAGTCATGTACACATGAAAACAGAGTTGAGGAACAGTATAGTTAGACTTGATGGTATATAAGGAGAATTCAAGAATGTGGTAGACAAATAATGCTGGCAAGATAGTTTAGTACAAGATCACAATAGGCTTTATATCAATAAAAAGTTTTCATTTTGTCAGGGAGAAAAATCCTGCAATTGTGAAATAATAAAATGGATTCATTAGATTAAAATTAAATAAAATTTAAAATTAATTTCCTCCATGCACTAGCCACCTTTCAAGTGCTCAGTCACCATGTGTGGCTAATGGCTGCCATATTGGACAAGGCAGATATAGAACATTTCCATCATTGCAGAAAGCTCCACTGGACAGTGCTGCTCTGGATTAAGGAAGTCTGTGGCCTTGCTGCTCAAGGTGTGGTCCATACCCCAGCAGCATTGATAGCACCTGAGAGCTCATTAGACCTGCGTGATCTACATTTTAACAATATACCCAGGTCATTCCTATGCATATTAAAATTTGAGAAACACTGTTTAAAAATATGCTTCCATTCAAATATTATATATGGTGAAATCCATCGTTGGTATCAGCATTATTTGCTAATATTTATTTAGCTTGTATAGCATTATTACAAAACGAGACACTTTTAGCCCCATGGAGGGAAAAAAAAATGGATTTCATTAGTTCATGCATCTGGAAAGTCCAGAGATCAGCTGAGCTTTAATTTAGCAGTACACAATTATTTTCAAGGACTTATTTATGTTTTCTTTTTCCTTTTTTCTTTTTTGAGGAAGATTAACCCTGAGCTCACATCCTTCACCAATCCTCCTCTTTTTGCTGAGGAAGATTGGCCCTGAGCTAACATCTGTGCCCATCTTCCTCTACTTTATATTTGGGATGCCTGCCACAGCATGGCTTGATAAGTGGTACATAGGTCCATACCTGGGATCCAAACCAGCAAACTCCAGGCTGCTGAAGGGGAGCACATGAACTTAACCACTACACCGCCAGGCCTGCCCCAACTTATTTATGTTTTCAATCTCTACACTCTGTTTTTCATTTCAAGCCTCTGGCTGGCTTTCTACATAGTGACCATGTAGGTTCAGTAATTTCAGGGTTCATATCTGCATTTTTGACCATCCAGATAATGAATCTATCCTGGTAGCCTGAGAAAACTTCTCTTTGTCATCTGATTGTTTCAAGCTAGGTAGCTCAACCATTCTTGCACAAAAGCTTGTGGCTAAGGGGGCACTTAAAGCAATCAAGATCTATTCTGAGCTGGCAGGAATTCATTTCTATACACTTTAAAAAAAATTTTTTTTTAGTGAGGAAGATTGGCCTTGAGCTAACATCTGTTGCCAATCTTCTTCTTTTTTGCTTGAGGAAGATTGTTGCTGAGCTAACATCTGTGCTAATCTTCCTCTATTTTATGGGGGATGTCACCACAGCGTGGCTTGACAAGTGGTGCTAGGTCCATGTCTGGGATCCAAACCTGCAGACCCAGGGCCACTGAAGCGAAGCACGTGAACTTAACTGCCACGCCACTGGGCCAGCCCCTCTTTACACATTTATAGCACTAAAAAATGAGAGAGGTAGAATAGCTTTTTGGAAGATAGCTGCAGTATCTTTTACTTCCTTGAACTTCATGCTTAGGTATTTGGATTTTATTCTGTAAGTAAAGAACAAGTATTTACAGTTTTTATTCTTGTATTATTTAGGAGGAGGGGTTTAATTGAAACTTTAAGTTAAATATTCATGTTAAAATACCTAGCGCTACACTGTTCAATACACTAGCTACATGTGGCTATTTAAATTTAAATTCAATTTAATTAAAGTTAAATATTGAAAAAAGTGAACAATTCAGATTCTCAGTTGCACTAACCACATTTCAACTAGTCAATAGCGACACGTGGCTGCCATGTTGGGCAGTGTAGATGCTCAACATTTCCATCATTGCAGAAAATTCTATTGGACAGTACTTGTCTAGGGCATCCACTTACAGAACAAAAGTATAATGTAAAACTTCCAAATTATTTGGAGGGAAAATAGAATGAGGAAGAAAAATCGATCTGAACGAAGACAACAAAGCAAGAGAATATAAATTTAGAAAAAATGGGAAGAATAGTTGAGCAATTCCACTCTTAAGTCTATACCTGAGAGACGCTCTTGCACATGTGCACCAGGAAACATATTCAAAGATCTTCATAGCCAAACTGCATCACTATTTTTAGCAGAGAAACCCTGGGAACAACTGAAATACGCATAAACAGTTCATTTCTTCAGTGGATTCTGTTTAACTGTGAAAGTGAATATAGGACTCCGTCAACTGGAATGAACCTCAAAAAAATAGCAAATGAAATCAGAGAAGTACACATTCAGTAGGATGCATTTATATAGAATCAAAAACAGGCAAAACATATGGTTACTTATAATTTTACTAGGTATGTGTATGTCTCTAAAGAAACATAATTTTTAAACAAATTCAGGAATAGTTGTCTATGAGAATGAGAAAGGGAGATATGAAGGAGGGGCATACTGAAGGCTTCTAGTGAAATGTAATATGCTATTTCTTAAGCTGGGTGGCAGATACATAGATGTTTATTATTATTTAAAATATAGGATATGTCATATACTGCTTTTGTATGTGTAGTATGTTTCCTAGTTTTAAAAAAGTGGCATACAAGAGATAAATTAGAGGAAGAAACTCAGGATGAGGATGATTCATAGGGTGCTAGCTTGGGTGGTTGAGTGGGTGATGGCAGCATTAACAGACTCAGGAAACACAGGAAGCAAGGAATGATGAGCAGTAAGTTTTATGACTCTGGTTTTGAAAGGGTTTGGTTTGGTTTTGAAAGTGTTGAGAGTGAAATGCCCCTATGTGTTCCAGAGTAGACGTCAAATAGGCAACGGAATCTTATATCTGGAGCTCAAAAGAGAGGATATTGTTGCAGATAGAGATTTGGACAATAAATAGTAGTTGAAAACATGAAAGAATAGGAAAGCACCATGAGAAGAAATTCACATGCCCAGAACCTAAGCCCATTCCATTGCACTTTCCTCCTAAATAAACCAAGCTCAGGTGTCCTTTCTGACTTTACTCTGTCTAGCTTTATTCCTCTATTCATATAGAGTAGGTCTAAGACTTCAGATTCCACAATAATTCCCAGGCAAGTTCTCTTGACTCCCACGGTGTAGTATTTTTCATTTACATCCTTGTTTTTCATTCCTCTTGCCATCAGGTTATCAATACTTTTTCCTAGGCTATTGCCAACTGATTGTATATGTATATGTTTTGAATATGTATGTTTGTATATGAAAATGTAAATTGATTTGTATACATATCAATCCTGTGATTTATCAATCATTTTAGTACATTCCCAGAGTGCTGTTGAATCATGTACAGAATAGAAGCTAAACAGATACTTAATGGGAATTTTTGAAAGGTGATGTTTCAATTGTGCAAAAGATGTGTTAAATAAGTCCAACTTCACTAGTAAGTAAATAAATGCAAATTTAAAAAACAGTTAACTTAGATGGCATTTCATCTATCAATTGATGAACATTTAAAATAATAGTACTGAAATCCTTTTGAGGAGTCAGCCATGTGGTTGATCTCCTTGGGCAGCAGGGGAGAAGGGACAGTGTGAGTTGACCCAACTTTCCTGGAAAGCAGAGTGGCAGTATATATGTTGTGAAGTACTCTTATAACCTTAGTCTCAATATTTCCACTGCTGGGATTCTGGCCTAAGGAAATATTCAGATATGCAAACAAAATGTTTTATGTATAGAGATTTGTCACATTTAGAGCAGTAAAAAATTGGAAACAAGCTAAATATCCAGCAATAGAAGAATGGATTCGAAATTATTGTACAGTGAAATATCATATGGACCCTCAAATTGTGTTTTCAAAGGTTGTTTAATGACACATGAAAGCATTGGCAGACTGCTTAGTGAAAAATAAACTCATATGCAGTATAGTATAATTTAAGAATCATAAGATTTATAACTGCATGTAAAATAATAGAAACAAATAAAATGTACAGTGGTTATCTCTGGTAATGGAATAATGATTGATATATTTTCTCCATTATACATTGTCTATTTTATTATCCAATTTTTATTCAGAATATCTATTAGTTTTATAATTAGAAAAATATGAAACATTACTATTAAATGTGGTTCTTATTAAATTTTTAATCTTTCATTTTTTAAGGATGTCGTGAAGCAGACATGTTCTGGCACACCTGTTGATCATTCTCTAGTTGACACAAGAGAGGGTAGTGGCACCGTTAAGCTTAAAAGTGAAGTTATTAAGCAAGAAACATCCCATGAAATTCAGAACCCAAATCTGAGCACCAATAAAAAATGTTGTTTCACCTTTACTTTGAATGACAGCTCCAGGAAATCAGACCGTAGTATATTTACAACATATGGTGAACTCAATGAGAATATCTACTCAGCTTTGAAAGCTAATGACAATTTCAGTGAAAGGATGGAGAATCATTTTAATAAGAACATTATTGCTTATGAAGAAAAAACAATAGAAGGATATGTAAATTTAGGAATGCCTCTCAAGTGCCTACCTAAAGGTTCCCATTTTAAAATAACGTTTGGTCAAAGAAAGAGTAACCAGGAAGATGATCAGATATTACGCCAATGTGAAAATCCAAACATCGAATGCATTCTTTTTCACATCGTTGCTGTTGGGAAGTCAATAAAGAAGATTCTTAAGATCAAGGAACTTCATGAAAGAGGAAGTACACTTTGTATCTATGCCTTGAAGGGTGAGACTATCAAAGAAGCCCTGTGCAAGGATGGCCGATTTCGGTCTGACCTAGACAAATTTGAATGGAAACTAATGGAAGGTCATAATAAAATTCATGGAAAACAGTCCATGGTGGATGAAGTATCTGAAAAAGTCTTAGAAATGGACGTTTTTAAAAAAAGATCTGTCAGAAAAGGTACCTGTAGAAAAATTAAACGGGAGAATGAAAATGCCACTGATGAAATCAGTCCCTCGCATCCGATACAGAATAAGATCAAGGTCCATGAACAAGAGAAAGATGCAGTGACTGAAGATGCAGAACACAACAGAGAAGAAATTCTGCCACCTCAGAGTCTAGGGCATGATATTGAAGGTAAAAAATGCCGGACTATTGTCAGAGTTAGGCATTATTACAACAATAATTTCAACAGAAGATATAGGGAGAAAATCTCACGAGTTAGGCAAAGGCCCCATAAGGCTGTGCATTTTGCTATTGATGAGGATATCCAGAGGAAGGCAATTAATCTCTTGATAAAGAATTTCCAAATGTTGGACCAAGTTATAATGCATCAATATCCGAATTTTAATGAAGAGGCACTCCGGATAAGAAAGTATTTTCGGGAAGAGCAGAAAAAAACAAAACTGTCAACGTTTAAACAATTCAACATATATAAAAAAAACTTCGGAAAAGTGACTAAAAATTCTACTTCAGTTGCCACCTGTGAACATCTTATTCATCTTAGTAAGTCAGTTGGGTTCATGACGTGGAACAATAATGGAAACAGGGGCACAGGTACTTGCTTTGTCTTCAATGATGGTTATATCTTTACCTGTCGACATGTTGTACATCTTATGGTGGGAGAAGGCACAGATCCAAGTTTGTGGCCAGATATAATAAGCAAATGTGCAAAAGTAACTTTCACTTATAAAACGTTCTATCCTACTGATAGCAATTGGTATTCCCTTGAGCCATGGTTTGCAGTGTCTGATGCAACTCTAGATTATGCCATTTTAAAACTAAGAGAAAATGGAACTGGATTTCCTCCAGGCCTATTTGGACAAATTTCCCCTCCACCATCTCGTGGTTTGATTTACTTAATTGGTCACCCAGAAAGCGAGATCAAGACAATAGATGGTTGTGCTGTGATTCCTGTAGATCAGCGGTTAAGCAGGTACCCAGAGCATCATCAAGATGAGGTGGTAGGACCCAATGCTGCCACTTACAGTGCTTTCTCTATGTTTACCCAAAGGAGTTTCCCATCAGGAGTTTGGAGAAGTGACACACTTAGCTATGATACTTGTTTTTCTAGTGGGTCCTCTGGCTCCCCGGTGTTTAATGAATCTGGCAAATTGGTTGCTGTACATTCCTTCGGCCATTTTTATAAGTGTGGCAATGTGGTGCATGCCCTCATTGAATTCGGCTATTCTATGCAGTCAATTCTTTGTGATATTAAACAGAAAAATGAGAGCTTTTATAAATTATTAAACGAAGAGAAAAATGAGAATCAAAATGAAGACAAAAATAACAAACAAGAGTTGTCACTTCAAGATCATCAGGTGGAACCCATGGAACATTAGAAAAAAGATTCTGTTTTCAAGAAAATATGCCAATAATTTAGAGTAGTTGGGGCTCTTTCCTTAAAATATAGTGAATATTCTTTTTTAATTAGACAGCTTTTACAGAATCTTGTTAGATATGTAAAACACATATTAGAGTGAAAATAAATATTGATTTTTTTCCCAGATTGAGTTTTTTTATTTGAAACAATCTCAAGCCTCACTTAAAATACTTAGCTCACTGATGACATATGCAAAGAATTTGGTATTTACCACCCTAAATGCCTAGGATGGTACAGCCATCCCATCTTCCTAACTGGTGAAGCGGTTCTTGTTCTCTGAGTAACAAGATACATTTAGAGTTAGAGTTAAGGGAAAAAGGTGTATTGATCCTCTAAAACCCAAAGTTCTTTGCTAATCTTATTTTTTCCTCTTTTCTGCCGCCTGTGACATCAGCCTCTATCGCAGATGCCAATAGAAAATCCCGGCTTTTCAGTTCTTTAATTCTGTGCTTCTCTGGCAGATATAAGGAGTGATTGCTTAGTCTCCATTCCCATCTGCTCATGTTCAGAGTCTGGAAAGCTAAAAGCTGTCTCAGTCTAAGTTGAAACTAAGATTCTGGGCATAAGTCGGATTCCTTTAAATAGATGCACTTGCCTGCCGGAGTCCAGCTCCAGCCGGTAGGGTTCCTGAGGGAGGAACGGTGTTGGCGAAAAGAGAAGTTACGGTGAGACTGGAAGTGAGGTTTCCAAGCCTGATTTATTCGAAGCATTCAAGCACTTATATAGGGTCCAGGTCATGCGTTTATGATTTCATGGAATTATCTCAGTACATAATTTTGGCAAACAAAATGGGTACATAAGCATATCTTGTTAGAATATTAGCACAGTATGTCTGTGAGAAGTAAGCAACCTTTCTTAAATATAGGTATTGACCTTTTTTATATGTCTACTAGGCGTCTAGATGATTAAGAATGATTGCAAAACAGTGTGTAACGTCTAGATTTATTTCCTCATGGGTCGAATGGCCCTAAGCCTCTATCTTTATTCCTGTAATAATGAAAGCAGAAGTATTGCAAAGTGTAAGGGGACCAAATACACACAGGCCCCCAGCTCCGTCTGATCGAAAGCCACACAGGCACAGTGCTTGGGGTTTCTCTTTTACCATTAACTATTTTATAGGGTTCCCAATCCTCATCATAATCCCAATTCCTCTGTGTCAATATATTACGATATTTCTTTGCAACTTTGTCAGGATCATGAGTTGCCTTAGGAAGGGGTAGTTTTTGTATGCCTCTGCTCCTGGGTGGGTGCCACCATTTACCTCCTGTCCTAACAGGCCTAAGATAATATCTGCCTCGTAGAAGGACCTGAGGAGGGAATGTTCTCCTTTGAGGCTGATTATTAGAAGGCTTCCTCCTGGAGGGCTGTCCAAGCTCCCCCACCGCCTTTCCAGGAGGGGGTCAGAACGTTTTTTTCCCTTCAGGCTGTTGTTTCCCTGAACCCTCCCTAGAAGGCCAGGTTACATCAGCTTTTTTCCCCTGCTTGGAGAGATTTTTCCCAAGATATCCCATGTACAGAAAAAGAACAGCAAGAGCAATATTGCTAAGATTAGTAGCATGAGTAGGATCAGGAGCGGCTGACCGCCAGCTTCTGAGGGTCCGCCGTGCGTTCCCTCATCTCTCTCCTTGGGTAGAGGCTTAGCTGACTGGTGGGCGGCTCCCGGCACTTGCCTATTATTTGGAAGATGGAAATAAGATGTAGGCCATGTTTCTTCTTGCTCCATCTTGTGGCAAACTAAGTCATAGAAAAGTGAGCATCTGGAGATAGTAGTTTTGGCCACATTCAGTGAGGTCTAGTCATCAGCTTCCTGGGTACTCAGGAGTAATCACAGCAATAGCAGCAGCCAGAGTCAGCATTGCAATGTCTAGTCATTCACTTTGATGGTGTGGAGAGGCGTTTGTAACAGCTTCCTATCCAACCAGCTTCCTGATTCCTGGTTTGCAGCTAAGACTGTATTCTCAAACCCAGCAACTCCAGTGTTGGTCTTCTGAATCCCACTGCTTTTATCATTCTGAAGATTTTCCAGCACTTAATCCCTTCAGTTAAATCTGTTTACTTGCACTCTGATGTACCCTCCTTAACAACTACTAATTGATTAGACTGCCCAAATATGTGGTAGTCTCTGTGTGCAAAAGCCATAAATCTGACTCAGAGAAATTGTTGGTTCAGAAACTCTAGATCTGTATGTCTATTACAAAAGATACAGGAACAACTGCTGAATTTCAAAAATACAATAGTAGCTTAAATGAGAGAAGTTTATTTATCTCTCACCTGATAATCTAAACATACTCTGTGGTTGTGGGAATTCTGGGATGTTAAGATATTGGGTGTCTTCAATCAGGTTACACCACAGTCCTCAACATGCAACACAGTCCAAGATGGCTGCAAAACCTCCAGCCAACACATATACACCACAGCCAGGAAACTGCAAAAGAAGAATGCACCTTTTCCTCTTAAGAATACCATCCAGAAACTGCATGTATCATGGCTGCTTGTACCCATTGTATACAATTTGGTTACAGAGCTCATTTAGCTGAAAATCAGGCTGTGAAATGTAGCTTTTATTCTGGCTGATCAGATGCCCAGCCTAAATGCTATTGCTGTTGAATAAAGGGAAAATGGATATTGGATAAACTAGTAGTGTCAACCACAGACCCACCCATCTGGCCCCTCTAGTATCTATATATACTCTTCTTTTCACATATAAAGCACACTTACCCACTTCCCAAAATAGTCCAGAATTTCTGGATAATGTGCATTTCGCTCTGACACATCTGGATGCGGCTCCTCATAGTCCAGGGATGTATCTGACCATTCCCCCTCACACTACATACACACCCCATATACCATAGTGGAATATGGTCAGAATCCAAGAACTTAAATTTTTATTCAGAAAAGAGAAGAATGGAAACTACAGCAGTCACCATCCCATAGCAGTGGTCAAATTCTGTTGCGCAGGATTTGTCAGGATGCTCAGCTCTGGCAGGGGGAACCATTTTTGGTTAGCTCATACTGCAACTCTTGGTTACCGCTTTTTGGAGCTGGAAGTGCCTTGATCATTGTCCTTCACAGCCCCAGATTTTGTCCTTCAGGGTGGTCTTTTTTGTCCATTGTTTGCTGTGGCCATTCCTTACTCTTTTTTAAAGTCTACTTTTATTAAGTGAGGACTTATGTACAGTAAAATACATACTTTTTGGCAGGTATATGAATTCTGGTATATGAATACAGGTATATGAATTCTGGCAAATGTATATACTTGAGTAACTGCTACCACAATCAAAAAGTTAAGCAGTATTTAGTAAAATAGAACTGCAATGCTGTCATCATGCTTACAAAAATTTAATGATAATTTTAGCCAGTGTATATCTTTCCCTAACTACTCCTAAATTTGCTGTTAATTTTTGTTTTACATCTGGGTTTTTCAAATCAGAATCAAAAGTCCACACGTCATATTTGGTTGTATGAGTCTCTTAAGTCACTTTTAATGTGTAAACTCCCCCTTCCTCTTTATTTTTTCCTGACATTTATTTATTGAAGAAAAGTGGGTCATATTTGTCCTGAAGAATATTCTACATTCTAGACTTTGCTGCGTCATCCCTGTGATGTTATTCAATATGTAGCTGTAGTCTCTGTATTTCCTGTAAACTAGTGGTTAGATCTAGAGGCTGATTATATTCAGTTTGGACTTTTTTCCAAGAAACTTCCGAGGTGGTGCCAAGGAATGCCTTCCGGTTGCATTTACGGGAACTTTTATTGACAAAGGAGATCCATAAAGACGGCAGAGAGGTAGACTTACTGAGGAAAATGTGACCATATTCTTCTATCCAATACTAATATGTGAGACATATGTTGTATTATAATTATTTACTTATAAGCCAATTCAAGGTCCCAAAGTGCTTATTCAAGAGACAAGCCTTCTTTCTTAATCACTACCTGAGTAATAGGAAATCTACTCTCAGTATTAGACGACTCATTTCTCTACCACACCACGTATACTGACATTTCCTGTTTCAGTACTTACTGAAACTGAAAGGAGCAATCGCACAACAAAAGGTGAGGTATAGCTTTAACCAAAAGGAAACCTTTAAACATTTTCATAAAGCTGTGGGCCCTCATGATGAATCCTGGGAGCCCAGTACTGCCCCTGCTACAATCACACAGATAAAAGGTTTCAAATCACTTAATCCTGCTGCTGCAACTAAATCTCCACTTAAGATTATTCATGGAAGCTCCTAATTGGGTGAATCAGATCTTCAAACTTATTTTTTTTTAATAGTAGGCAATTGAAGCCTGCCCTTCTCAGTGCCAATCCTGGAAACCTGGTCATATGCCACTGCTTGAGCTTGGCTGCCATATGATCTCTGCCCCATCCCTCTGAACCAAAGATGGGTCCAACCAGATGGGCCAGACAAACCGTGGTTCTAAGTGGTTATAGTAAGAGGCACTCTCCAATGAAATTTTAGGTATAGCTTATCATTGGGATTTGCGGGACTCAGATACATAGACCCTTGGATTTTGTGACAGTAAGCACATCTGAATTTGGGATCTATAGCTCAAATGTCACCACCTCTGTGCTAGCATCCTTGAAACCCTCTTCATGCCACCGCTGCATCCTATTTATTTCTGTATTACAGCCCATGAGTTATAATTTCCTTTTACTTGTCTTTCTCATTTACTACATTGTAACTTATTGGATGGTGAGGACAACGTTACATTCCTTTTTATAGCCCTTCTTAACACTATACTTGGCACACATATAAAAGTTCCCCCAAAAAGAATGAATAATGTTTTTAAAAAGAAGAATTTAGGTTTATCATTCTCAGACAAAGTCAATGAGATATGAGTAACAGCTCTCTCATACAGCATATGCACAGGACTTCTACTCCAACAGATACTTGTATTGGGACCATACAAATCATTAAAGATGAGGCCCCACTGTGGCGCTTCTCCATCACTTTCCTTTCTGTCTTTGCTGCTTTGTCATCCTGGGCTTCATCTGACCTTGCAAAGGGCAGCCGAGAAGAGAAAACCAGAGGCTGGTCCGCACCTTGCTGGTGAGATGACATGCCCATCCATCCACATCAAACACATTGGTTTCAGCCTGTTTTGTTGTTGTTGTTGTTTATTGTGAAGGTCACTTATACAGTTAAAGTAAAACTAAAACACAGCCACTCAAAATGAAATCTGGCTAATGATTCTGGTCTGTTTAACCATCTGGTTGAACCACGTGGCTGAATCACTTCCCCCAATTGCCAGCAAAAGAGGAGAGGGTGGGTAAAGAAATTAATTGCTAAGCTTCAGGGAACAGAAAGAGTCTGCAATTGGCTCGGGCATAGCAGTGGGCTTTTGCTGTGGCTGCTGCTATAAAAAGGCTAGGGAGGAAACCTAAGGTAAAGGAATTAAACTTCCTAATAGGTAATACATTGATTTACAAAAGAAAACTATATAACTTAGAATATATTTAAGGGTCCAGCCTGCTTTCCCCTTTTCAGGGCCAGAAATATTTGGTAGCTGAATTAATAATAGCATACTCCTTAGCCTTGCGCCAAGAATCCCTTTACAGTTTTACAACAATGCAGGGGATCACGAGTGAGGGAGAAAAGGGCATTTGAGACTGCCAGGGAAGGTGAAGCAGATCATTAGCAAACTAAAGGGGCAGTGAGGCAGCCCCAACAAGCCAAGCTAACCTCAGTTCTAGTACCTTAAGACCAACAGATGGATCTCGGAGGAGCACATGAGAGAACGACCAGCTCCGCAACTTTACAGATCTCTTCTAACCTCTCCCACCTCTCCAACGCTCAGCGAGGGAAATAGTCTCCTAAGCGCTGCAAGCTCTGCCCCAGAAAACTGAAGATTGGGTAAACTATCTCCCTATCGTGCTGCCATTGGGTATGAAGGATGTCAATCCTAGCTCCGGCTCCGCCCCCGCGCCCTGTACCGGTTCATCCTCTGGCTCCATCTGCAGGCGGCGCGCAAGACTCCGCTCGTGGTGAAGACGCGCCCTCGCTGGGTGAGGTTCACAGGGGCTCCGCTCGCTTGGCAGAGACTGTCCCGGAATAGGGCTGCCCGCGCCGGTGTCATACCTCGGAGCTGCGAGTCGAGGAGCTCCATGGGCGCCGCGAGAGGATCAGGGAGAAGCTGGTGAGGTCGGCAAGATGCGGAGGAGGCGGAGCGGGGAAGAGCTGAGGTGAGGAAGACCTGAGGTGGGTTGGATCACAGAGACTGATCTAACAATAAATTCCTAGAGGCTAAAATCATGAGGCCAGGTTCCTCCTCTGAAAAATAGGGGTGATAAAAATTGTCCCCACTTTGCAGAGGTGTTGTGATGATTTAAAATTTGTAAAGTGCCTAGTTAGCAATTGACTTTAAAGATGATCCAAACCAGAGTTTCTCACCAGGGCGATTTTTTAAAGATACAGATTATATATTTACCTTGCATGTAAAAATTAATTTCTTCCAATCAAGGAAGAAGTTTTCCTCCCAAAAAACTATTTACTGACTGCAAATTAAATATGGAAGAAAAAATACTTTGGAGCTAATATTGGAAAAGACATATCCTCTGGAGACCTAGTCTAAGAATTTTGAAATAGCCTTTTTGATAAAACATTGACAAGGAACCCAAACCATTTTCTTAGAATGGGAGTTTCATAGTAATTATAAGAACTTTGGTCTTTAGAAGACAAAAGAAGTCAGATTAAATAAATAAGTTTAATGGTCAAAATAGCTTTTTACAACTTATTTGGTTGATGGTCTTGAGAATGTGAATTTTATTTCATTTTTGGTCTCACTAGCTATGTTTTGTAACTTGAAATTGACTTCATTTTGTCTGAAATTTGAAGAAAAAAACAATAACCAAAGTTTGCTACAGAAAAATATGTTAATCTTAGTCTTTTGTTTTAAAGATAAGGAACTTTAGTAATATAAATCAAGAAAATGCCAAAGATGTAGGGATGATGAGGAAAAAGTGTGACAGTAATCTTTCACCAAAAAAGTTTATTGTCCTATTACCTTAAACCAAAATATATTTTATTGCAAATATATTTAAGGTTTAAGAATTATTTATTTTATACCCTTTCACCAATAAGCTAAAAAATAACTTAGCAAGCCAGAAATGTTTTTAATATAAGGATGATTAAAATTATACAAAATTATATAAAGATTTAAGAAAAAACATGATAGATATCTTGCTACCTAGTAGATTTTGTTGCATAGATGTTAGAGGAACACATTTTATATCCTCTGTAATAGTAACTTTATTTAATCTTCTGTGCACTATTTCAATAAACAAAATCTATCAGTATGTTGAATTCTTAACATCCATGTTTTAGAAAGTGCTGTTAAGCCTATTGTCTGTTAAATCACTACTTTGTTTATATATTGAAATGTACAAAAGGCAAAAAAAAAAAAAAAAGAAGGAAGGAAGGAAGAAAGGAAGAATGGAGAGGGAAAAGCCACAGAAAACACTTCAGGTCGGCACAAACATTCTCAGTGGACTAACAACTTGTGTTTATTCTGTCATTGTAAGTCTTCTTATTCAATACTGTCTCCACATGCAGTGGCCTCAACAATGCCTGTGTTTGTTCCAAAAAGGACAACTTCACTCTTCTTCATAGCTTTCTAAGGTCCATTTCTTAATTTCCAGGCAGTATCTCAAAAGCCTGTCAAAGGCTATGAAGTCAGGTGGAGATGGCAAGATGCTGTCCAGGTTTGGGAGTCACCAAGCTAGCTCTCCAAAACAGGATGGCTCAGACTGTTGGGCACTTTTCAATCCCAGTATTCTTTGCCACCCTTTGCTTGTCACTGAAACTTTTACTGCTTCAGAATCCATAATGAAAAACAGAATCAGCCAAATCCTAATTCCTTGGTGATTGTTGCATGCACTACTCTCAGGGGCGTAGAAACCTCTCCGTATTTTCGGAGAATGAAAAGCGATGAAACGTACCTATAATTTACTGTTGTTGTTGACTTTTTAAAGATTTCTCTAGCCAAACCCTAGAGAACCCACAGAAGAGGAAGCAGTAATTTTAGCTACTTTGGATGTCTTGTATGGATATTAAGGCCGGTTCCCCCGAAGTGCCACCTGTATTGTAGTTACCAACACACTTTTCAACCCTATCACTTTATATACATCATCTTCTTCTGTCAATTGCATAAGAGCTGCCACCATTGTGACCTTGATCCCTTCTCTGACACAGCATGAAATACTTGCACATTGCTCTTGATGCAGATCCTTAAACAGCTGGCTGCCTTTGCAAGCCCCTTCCCATGGAGTTCTTTGATTGTCAGCTTTGAGATGCATCTTCCTGGAGTCCATATTGTCGTCTTCATCCGGATTGTAAACTTCTCCACATATTGGACATTTGGAGAATCAATATATGACAAGGTCGTCCACTCCCACCGCCTGCATTCGCGGCTTCTTCCTGATTGTCATACTCGTGGGGGTGTCCCAACTGCTGGGAATACTGCCTCCGGGGAAGAGCCCGAGTCGTCCAAGCCCTCTCCTACCCACCCACCCACCCGCAGTGCCTCCTGTGCGCTGGAGCAGGTGACGTGTCTCCTCCACCATCCTCCCGCCCCACTTCCACAGCGGGTTCCCGTGCGTGGGGCTGGGGCTCCTGGAGGGGCCCGCTTCCAACGTTCTCGCTCCTTCTGCTCTCGGGCCTCCTGCTCCCGCGTCTCTCAAGCCCAGCCCACCGCGACCCACCCCTCACTGGAACTCTCGAATTTGGGACTAAGGAATCAAAGAAAGATGAAGCAGGCATTGATGGCAGTGAGCAATGGAGTAATGGGGCATGATCCTGATTAGGGAGGGACAGCGGCGGGCTCCCCTCTACTCGCAGCCCGGGCATTTGCTTCCACTAGCGGACGCGATGGCTCTGCGCTCACCTTTGTCCGCGCGCCGCTCGCTGGGTAGCGCGCGGCCAATCGCCTTCCGTCGTAGGCGTGTTGCTATACCATGATCTGTCTGTCATTGGTCAGATGCCCCATTCCGTAGGTTGCTGCCCCAGAGCGCAGAGTCCCCGGCTGAAGCGAAAGGTTCCCTCGAATTTTCAAGTGCAGGCGGGTGACAGCTCGGTTTGGGACAGATTGTCCTCTTAGGTGAGTTACTCCTTTGTTCCTGGGGCTGACCTGGAGTTTGGGGAAAATTCATTGGCAGGGCATTGTGCAGAAAAACCTCAGGCTGGTGAAGAAGGGGTGGAAAATAAAGGACCAAGAGAGATGGTGGTGGGCAGAGGTGGGTGGGAGGCTTAGGCTGGAAGAAGTCGGGTGGATAATATGAAAGCGAAAGTAACGAAAGGGCCTGATGCACAGCAGTTCCCAAAAGGCGGGAAATTTTTTCAACCCTTAGCCCCGCCTTTCCCCTTCTCGCAGTAGGATCTGACGTGGGCGCGCCCTCCTTGGCAGGCTGTTTTCGGAGGAGCTCAGAGGCCTTCACTTCCTCTAACAAGAACTGACCTCGGTTGGTCGCTGGGTTCGAGTCCCGGGTGCTGTGGCGGGCGAGGTGCGCAGCGGAGTAGGTGAGCGCCGAACAGGTGCGCGGGAGCCTTCGGGGCTGGAAGGGTAAGGAAGGGGCTGCGGCGGGCGGGGGGGGGGGGGGGGGGGGGGGGGGGGGGCGCTCCGAGGTCTGGGCCAGGGGGCGCGGCCCACCTGGGGGGACAAGAAGGCACAGGTTTTATTTCAGTGGCTGCTTGTTGTCACTCTGTGTGCTGAGGGGAGCGGGGTGGTAGGTTTGGAGGAAGTCTAGGGTCGGTCGGGATCCCTCTGATCCCTCAACAGCTTGGTTCAGCTCAGGCTTGGGAGTGCCTGAGAGGAGAGAGGAGGGAGAGAAAAGAGAGGGAGAGGGCATTGTAGGAGGAGGAGAGGGAGGAGGAGAGAAAGGAGGAGGACAGAGGAGGGGGAAAGAGAAGGAAGCAGAGAGAGGGAGGCGGACAGACAGGAGGGGGGGAGAGAGAGAGAGAGAGGGTGGGATTTGATGGGGAGAAGAATTCCAAGGGGGAGCCTTTGGGTGGGCTGGAAACTGAGATAGGACAAGTGTATTGCCTTATCTCTTTACTGTAGGACATAGGGCAAGGCCCTCAGGTCACAGAGCCTCTGCTTCTCCAGCTATAAAACAGAACTTGGAGTAGGATAGTACACTTCACGTTTTGATGGAACATGGTTCAGACTGGATGCTGGAAACCGTGTTGGAGGAGGGTATTGGGGTATTAGTTTCTTACCCTCTTGCTCCTCTCCACTGTGATTGCTCTAGTTCATTCCAGTGGAGTGCAAAATTCACATTCGTTTCTGCCCACTTTATATTCCTTTTTTGGTCCATGTGTAATAATCACTCTTAAAGCATCTGAGGCCTCTCTCAATTCCATAGGATGGGTCACCATCAACAGACCCACTGAACCCCCAAATTCTCTTTGTTGTTAGGCAGTAAGTTCCTGCCTTCAAGGATCTCTCAACATAGCCCAGCTCCTTAATTTTATGTATCTATTTTTGTTTCCCCAAGTTCTCTGCTCCTTAAAAAGTACCCCTGGGGCCAGCCTGGTGGTGTAGTGGTTAAGTTCATGTGCTTCACTTTGGTTGCCTGGCTTCCCTGGTTCGGATCCTGGGCATGGACCTACACAGGGCTCATCAAGCCATGCTGTGGTGGCATCCTACATAGAAGAACTAGCAGGACTTACAACTTTGGGGCTTTGGGGAGAAAAAAAACGAGGAAGATTGGCAACAGATGTTAGCTTAGGGTCAATCTTCCTCACCAAAAAGCTTAAAAAAAAAAGGTATGCCAGTGGTAAGGATATTGTTGTTGATAATACTAACAGCAGCAATATTTACTGGGCAATCTGTCATGTGCTAGGCCTTGTTCTAAAGGCTTTACATGCTTTATATTTTTTAATCTTCACAACAACAGAGGCTGATTCTGTTGCTGCTTCCATCTTGGAGGTGTGGAGAATGAGGCAGAGAGTGAAGATAGTAAATGGTAGCCTGGTATTTGAACCCAGATGGTATTATGAAAACAAACATGGATACAGCACTTTCTTATTCATTCTCTCATTTAGAATCATTGCCTCATTTTGCAAAGAGAACACAAAGGCTCAGAAAGGCTGAAGTGAGTTTCCTAGCTAGCATATTACTGGTAAATGATGAAGCCAGGTTTCCTGCTCTGTAGTGAAATGGTTAAGAGAATAAACATAGTCTTTAGATAATTTCTACTTGACAAGAAATACAGGGGCCAGAGCATAAATTAAAAAAACATCAAAAAGCAACCCAGAAGGTGAACATTCTACAACTTCTCTGTTCCCTTCAACAAATCAATGCTTTTTCTAGAATAAGAGACTTAAGAGCCATACTAATTAAAGACAACTTGTCTACTTCAATTAAATCTTGTTCTGAATAAATTAGTGGTATAATTCTTTAAGAAAAAGTCTTAAATTTTTAGAGATGGAAGATTATAATTAGGGTTAAAATATTATGATGTCTCTAACTGTAAAATAGTCTAGTAAAATAAAAAGACACAAATTTGCAAAAAATGAGCAATTATTAACTGTGATAAGTATAGGGAAGTTCATTATACTATTTGTTTTTTTTTAATATTTGAAAATGTTCATAATCAAAAGTCATTAAAAGTATACTTTCTGGGGCTTTGTGACCTTGAGTAAATAGTTTAATTTCCCTAAGTGTTCAAGTTCTTTATTAGTAAAATGGGACTAATAATGTCTATCTCACAGGGCTGTAAGAAGTATGTGAAGTAGTTTATGAAGAGCACTGAGAACCGGGCATAGTACATCATATGCATACTCCATTCATTCATTGAATGTATCTTTACAAATGTATCTTTATTGAGGGCCTGCCGTGTGCCACACGTTGTGTTAGATACTGAGATACTGAACATAGACAGCTGCTGCCCTCTGTGGTTTTCCTTCTAGTGGTATTTATCACTATTGAGGATTTCACTATTTTATTTACATTGTTCATTTTCTTCTGGGGAGACATCAGAGGAAAGATAGAGGGCAAGCTGTCATTTTGATTTATCTTCATGGTATCACCCAGTTCCTTTTCCATCTGTTTCCCTGCAATTGTACTATCTCCATCTTAAACGGAGGCTAGATTTTAACATCAATGTAACTAGAACACGCTTTTGAGTTCTCCAACTGCAAACCCTTCTGTCGGGTATTTATACCTGCATTTGAATTCCATCTCTGCCGTGTAGCTCTGGTCTTGGGCAGGTCATCTACATTCTCTGAGTTACACTTTCCCCATCTACAAAATGCAGCTATACCTGCTTTGCATAGTATCTGTGGGCATGGGCGATTAGAGATAATTTTTGTAAAGTATTTAGTATAGTGCTCTATAAAAGGGAGCTTTTATTGTTGGGGTGATTGTAGTTGATAGAAAAACTGTCTACTTGCTCAGTTAACATCTCTGAGGAGAGCAAAGCTGGAGCTGAAGGAAAAGGTGGGCTATGGGGTCCCTGTTAATCTTATCCTCTGTACAATTAAGAATAGCTATGAAGATACTACTGTAACTTGAACCTCTTTGAAATTAGTATTTCAGCTGAACTGTCTATTCGTCTTCAAGCCATCATGAGCCCTAAGAAGCGCAGGTCACAGAAGATCCCATTTGATGAAAAGAGTAATATGAAAATTGATAACTATTTTTCTCAGGTATGTTTGTAACAATTTATAGAATATCTTGATATTAGACTTAGCCATCCTTCACATTGATTCATAGTTCTTCCTGTCAAGAAATTATCTCATTGTATGTGGGGAATGTTAAGTAAGTTTCTCATCCATTTTATTCTTTCTATTTTGGGAGGTGGTGGCGGGGAGGAGTTTTAGTAAAAATCTTGGCCATATCAAAGCAGCCTTTAATAAAAAGCTATTGTGGGGGCTGGCCCAGTGGCGTAGTGGTTGAGTTCTTGCACTCCGCTTTGGCGGCCCTAGGTTTGCAGGTTCAGATCCCAGGTGCAGACATAGTATCGCTTGTCAAGCTACACTGTGGCAACATCCCACATAAAATAGAGGAAGATTGGCATAGATGTTAGCTCAATGGCAATCTTTCTCAAGCAAAAAGAGGAAGATTGACAACAGATGTTAGCTTAGCGTCGATCTTCCTCACATGCACAAAAAAAGCTATTGTAACATTTCCTGAACAACTGCAAAATATCAAATATAATGTATTAAACTATGTAATAAGACAAAATCAATGCTATTTCAAAGCATGAAAATATATACCATCCCAAATATGGCTGATCTATTTGATAACAATAATAACCTACATTTATATAGTGCTTTACAGTTTATAAAACAATTTTTTAAATGTTTACTCTTACTGTAACCTTGTTAGGCAGTCAGGAAGGATTTTATTATCCTCAATTTGTTTATAAGAAGAGAAGAGAAGTGAGTTGTTGCTTAAGGCAGAAGTGGAGTGAAGTCTTGGACTTAAGTTTATTTACTGACATTAAGTCGGAGCTCTTTCTATTAACTGGGCTTTGTTATCATATCAAACCATCACATCCTTTTCTGAGTCTAAAATGCTCCTTGAATTTATCAAGGAGTCTGAGAAATGGTGAACATTTGAGAATGCAACTTAAAAGCCTTTAACTTTTCTTTGACCCTGGTTTTAACTAAAACATCCAAATATCTAGAAAAGCCAAGAGAAGTCTAATTCTGTTTTTCTCTATTCTGTTCCACAACAGAGGGAGCTAATAATCAGGTACTACACCAGATCCCCTTTTGAAAGTGTCCATATCCGCCCAAGAATCCTTTGAATAGTTGGAAATCCATTACATTGTTCTGATGGGGTGTATGACAGCATTTTTGGATGTTTTGGCAGCATTAGGCTGAAGGGGTACTCTTTGAGACTTTGTATGAAGTCCCAGAGTAAATTTGTATTATGTTACATTCCTTTTTTTTGATCCAGAATATTAATACCATTACAAAGAAGGAAAGTAAAAATTAACGTATAATGTGCAGGTCATTGTGCCAGGCATTGTCACATGTGATGTTATACTTAATCTGTACAATAATCCTGGCATTATTATTCCATTACCAGCAAGTGGCATCGCTGGCATATGAACCCATATCTGTTGGCACCCCTGCCATGATGAATCTGACTTGGGTAAAATGTATCTTTTAAATATAGGAATCAGATGCTCTTAATTTTTCATTGAATTTCTGCTATTTTATTAATTCTCCTTACGTAATTCCTCTCCCCTCCCCCACCCCTGATTTTTAAGATAATGCCCTATGATAATGGGAATCAATGATAGAAAATTTACAAAAAGAATATATAGTCTAATGGAAGAAATACTAGACTAGGTATTGGAGTTCTGATATTCACTTCATTCATTGGTTATTATGTGACCCCAGAAAAGGCACTTACAGGGAGAACTTTCTGTGCTTCCGTTTCTCCACCAAAAGGACCGAGAGGCCATATTTGTTCCTCCTCATTTCCTAGGATTTAGGAATTAATTGATATAATAGAGGAAATAATTTGCACTCTTTTCATGATAGATGCCAGGTGAATCAAAGTTTTTATTATAAATAACTATATTATTACGACCAAATGATTAGTTAACTAATCATGGTTTTTTTTAACATTTAATGCATAATAAATCCCGATAACTTATTCTTGCCGAGTTTGGAGCTTTAAGAAGACATTTTTGGTGCAATCCATCACTATGCTCAGAAAAAAATAAAAACTATACAGCTGAAAATAGTAAACAAGACCTGAAATAACACTGTAAGAGAGCTGGCAGACTTTTAAGCATCTCTGTTTTTGATGCAGTTGAAAAAAAGTTATTTCTTTCCTCATTTCCCAGAAAAATGCACTAGTGTGGCAGTATGAAGAGCTTATCTGACTGATGGGACAGGAAACTCACCTTATATTTTGAATCCCAACTCAAACTCTGATTTCTTTGTATTCACTGGCCTTTTGAGATTGGTTCTGAGTTTCCTATAGAAATTTTTTGAATTATGTACTAAAAACAGAAACAAAAAACTAGAGTTGCATTCAGAGTTTTAAAGTATTTAACATTTATTTTTAGGTCAATAAAAAAGAACAGAATAATTCCAGTATTTCTCAAATGAAGACGGGCTCTAGAAAAGGTCCAAAAGATATCTCTAACACCCAGGCTCAAGGACCCAAAGACCAGACTGTGCCCCTAAATAAGACAATTTATGTTACCTTGGATGTAAATCACAAGAAAAACAAAAAGATGAAACACGAGCTCACACATAATGAGAGGGATAGCTTATACGTGGCACTCAACACTCTTAAGGCTGTCAAAGAAGAGATAGAAACTCAGCAAGGCAAAGAAATGCTGGTGCGAGGCACAGAAGGAATTGAAGGATATATAAACCTGGGAATGCCTCTCAGTTGTTTTCCGGAAAACTGTCACGTGGTACTTACATTTGCCCAAAGTAAGCAGAAAGAAGAGAACCAGGTATTTGGCCGGCATGACGAGGTATCTACTGACTGTGTCAAATTTTATATTCATGCAATTGGGAAGAGGAAAAAAAGGATTGTCAAACGCGGGGAACTTCACAAAGAAGGGTGCAAACTCTGCATCTATGCTTTCAAAGGAGAAACCATCAAGGATGCTCTGTGCAAGGATGGCAGGTTTCTTTCCTGTCTGGAGAATGATGATTGGAAACTCATTAGAAACTTGGACTCCATTTTAGAAAACACACAGCCTGTTGATGACTTAGAAGGCAAGCTCTTTCAGATCGAGGTTGAAAAAAGAAGGGGCTCCAGGGCAGCAGCAGCTCTGAATCCTGAGTTAGAGGAAATAAACATTTGTGTGTTGAGTGAAGAAATTGTGGACCAGTACCCCAGTTTGAAAAGAGAACGTGAAAAAATCAGAGAAAATTTTGAGAAAGAAATGAAAAAAATAAAGGGGAAAACTTCATTATTTAAATTGCATAAAACAAACTTTGGGAAACTGACAAAAAACTCTACTCTGGTTAAAGTACACAAACTTCTTTCTCATCTCAGTAACTCAATTGGGTACATATCCTGGGACAACAATGGAAATATGGGTTCTGCCACCTGCTTTGTTTTTAGAGGGTTGTTCATTTTCACTTGTCGACATGTAATAAATAACATTGTGGGACAAGGTATAGAGCCAAGTAAGTGGGCAGACATAGTTGGTCAGTGTGTGAGAGTGACATTTGGTTATGAAGGGCTCCCAGAAAAAGAAGAGAATTGCTTTTTTGTTGAACCTTGGTTTGAGATATCTGATGAAACTCTTGATTATGCTGTTCTGAAACTGAAGGAAAATGGACAGAAAGTACCTTCGGGACTGTATAATGGAATTTCTCCCGCACCTCTTAGTGGGCTGCTGTATATTATTGGCCACCCAAATGGAGAGGCAAAGTCTACTGATGCATGTGCTGTGATCCCTCAAGGTCAGCGAGTAGAGAAATGTCAGGAAAATCTTCAGGCTAGAGAAGCACAGGGTTGTGATTATGCTAGGGAGTGGATCCATATGTTCACTCAAAGTAGTTTCCAGGAAGTAGTTAACAACTGTGATGTGATTACCTATGAGACCTCTTTTTTTTGGGGGTCTTCTGGCTCCCCAGTGTTTGATTCAAAAGGTTCATTGGTGGCCATGCATACTGCTGGCTTCCCTTATTTGTACCCAAACACAGTTCCCACTATCATTGAGTTTGGCCCTACTCTCAAATCCATCCTCCTTGATATTAAGCAAAATCATGGAGCATGGTATGAAGAACTATGTATAAATCAGCAAGATGTAGAAATGATGAGTGATGAGGATTGAGGACAGTGAGAATTTGGTCTGTTTACTAGTTTTAAGCGGATTACCTGTGGAGTTGCTATTCCGTAGGCAATGATGATAGTTTTCTAAATTCCAAATGGTCAGTTTCGTCAACAGTAATAATAATTAGTGCCAGCTCTGATGGCCTAGTGGTTAAAGTTTGCCACTCTGACCACTTCAGCAGCCAGGGTTCATTTCCTGGTCACAGAACCACATTACCTGTCTGTCAGTTGCCATGCTGTGGCACCTCACATAGAAGAACTAGAATGTCTTAGAACTAGGATATACAACCATGTACTGGGGCCTTGGGGAGGGAAAAAAAAGAAAAAAGGAAGACTAGCAGCAGATGTTAGCTCAGGGTGAACTTTTCCCTGCAAAAAAATAAAAAAAAAAAAAAGAAAATTTAATCAGGAAATATGTAAAGTGTGAGGGCAAAGTCTCCTGAAATGACATTCAGAAATAACCATTCTTAAGTATGCAAGCTAGAAATTAAAATAATAATAATTATTGGTGACTTCCTAGGTGCCAAGCATTTTTCTAAGCACATGAAGAAGCTAGTCCTTATTATCCCTATTTTACTTTTTTTAAGAAATTTTCACTTTTGCTAATGATTACTTTTTTTTTGCAAGGGAAGATTAGCCCTAAGCCAACATCTGTTGCCAATCTTCTTCCTTTTTTTCTTCTTCTTCCCCCATCCGCCGCCAAAGGCCCAGTACATAGTTGTGTATAGTTGTGAGTTCTTCTGTGTGACCCACTGTCACAGCGTCGCTACTGACAGACAAGTTGTATGATTCCAAGCCCAGGAACGGAACCTGGGCCGCTGAAGCAGAGCGTGCTGAACTTTAACCACTAGGCCGTCAGGGCTGGCTCTCTGTTATCCCTATTTTAAAGTCAAGCAATGTGAAGAATTGATTAAGATAAGATTAGGTAATAATCAGTTTTATACTCTAAAAGTAGTGTAACCGTTATTTTTTTTAACCTTCCATATCTTCCCCTAAATTCAGTTGCTTGAAGGCAGGATCTGAGACTTGTTCATCTCATTATCTGCAATATCTGGCACATGGAATGTACGTGCTTAGAAAATGTGTGGGTTGAGGCCAGCCCGATGGCGCAGCGGTTAAGTTCGCCTGTTACACTTCTCAGCAGCCTGGGATTTGCTGGTTCGGATTCTGGGTGCAGACATGGCACCGCTTGGCACGCCATGCTGTGGTAGGCATCCCACGTATAAAGTAGAGGAAGATGGGCACAATGTTAGCTCAGGGCCAGGCTTCCTATGCAAAAAAGAGGAGGACTGGCAGTAATTAGCTCAGGGCTAATCTTCCTCAAAAAAAAAAAAAAGAAAAGAAAATGTGTGGGTCAATCAGTAGCAAAACTTAGGGATGCAGTTAATTTTTAGTGAGGAACTAAATACTTGGCTAGAAATGATCTCAAACAAAATTGTTATTGTTCACTGTACTTGGATGGGAAATAACTTTATCACCTTGAGTACAGTGTTTATGGGCAGGTTCCTTTGACTTTCATCTTAAAGACTCATTCTTAGGTGAGCACCTTTTCCCTCATCTCCTTCAGTGAGGTTGTTTCATAGGTTTTTTTAATACAGTTAAGATTTTCTTGTCACAGCCTGCCTTCTTTCCTTTGGTCCCTTGACCTCCTAAATGATTTCTTAAATTTGCATACATTAAGGTTCACTTTTCATGCTGTAAATTCTATGGGTTTTGACAAGTGCATAATGTCATGTATCCATCATTACAATGTTATCCAGAATCACTTCCCCACCCTAAAATTCCCATGTGCTTTACCTATTTATCCCTCCTCTCTTCCCTGAACCCCTGGTGACCCCTGACCTTTGTGCTGTCCCTGTAGTTTGCCTTTTCCAGAGTGTCATAGAAACGGAATCATATACTAGTTAGCTTTTTCAGATTGACTTCTTTCAGTTAGCAATACGCAATTAAAGTATTTCTATGTCTTTTCATGGATTGAAAACTCATTTCTTTTTATTGCTGAATAATATTTCATTGTGTGGATATATCACAGTTTGTTTATTCATTCACTTTTTGAAAGATAATTTGGCTGCTTACAGTTGGTGATTCTAAATAAATTTGCGTACAAGCTTTTGTGTGAACATAAATTTTCAACTGAGTTGGGTAAATACCTAGAAGTGTGATTACTGTGGTATATGCTAAGATTGTGTTCAACTTTGTAAGAATCTGCCAAACTGTCTTCCAATGTGGCTATACCATTTCGCATTCCCACTAGCAATAAATGAGAGTTCGTATTGTTTCACATCCTCACCAACGTTTGGTATTGTCAGTTTTTTGGATTTTAGGCATATTAATACTGTTGTAATGCCTGGTATTCTTCAGGGAATTATGATATTCATTCAGGAAATTGGGGCTGTTTTGGATGATCTAGCATATGTACACGTAGTTACAGTATCAGCCTGGATTCTGAAGAATAAAGCCACTACAAACACAGTAAGAATCAGGTATTTAGTTATGAATTGGGGTTGTATGAATATGGAAGGAGCACAGGAAGAGAAAATCTGTCAGACTGCAGCCAGAGGATGTCAACCTAAAGCATTGGAAAACAGATAGAAGTTGCTGATTGACGTGGGAAAGTCTGAGAAGTTGCCATGTCTTGTCTCCATGATGGTAAAGTGATAGCTTACAAAGAGGTTGCAAAGTTGCAGCATCAGACATAACGTACAAGTGGGAGCTTATGGAGCCAAAGTCCTGCCTGACTGCCACAATCTTCCAGTAATGACTTCCACTTCATTTCCACCGCCCAATATTTTTATGAGTTTTTCTTACCAATGCAACCCAGAAAACACAGGGATTTGAGGAAAATAATTCTCAGCTTTATAAGGAAGTAGTGATGCTGCTAAACTGACAATAGGTAGCCAGCACACACAAGCATGCGATACATGCACATATATACAATCATCAGTTATCATTGTAAGCAAGGCTGTAACCCAGTGTTTATCATGAAGTGTATGTTACAACTGATTACTAACTGCAAGTCACCTGCGTATTCACCATGTCCTACAAATAAATTATGCTATAAACAAATCCTATCACCAGGTGTTTTTGTTCAGCTGAAATATTCGGCCATGTTTAATATCTGATGCCATCACAGAGAATTATCAAGTGAAAACTCAGGCCAAAATTGGACACAGCTAGGAAAAATTCTACTTCTTCCTGCCGCCTTTTGATTTTTCATACAGCCCATCTCTTTTCTGTCTTTCCTTATTTTCCTCATGAGAATTCCAGGTGAGCTCACAAAAGCTTTAATCATGGCCTTTCACTTCTCATTTCTACCTTGGTTTCTCTTCCAAAACATTAATTTCCTTATTTCATCCCTTCCCGTCTTTCACACTGAAACACAAACTCTTGTTTTTCTATCACGCTCTCTGCCTGTTAACACCTTTGAAGACATCCAGAAAGGATTTTGAATTTCAGATTTTGAAAACTGCCCAATATATACAGCTGATATGCCTTGGGATAGTTACTTAAAATCCCTGAGCCTTGATTTCTTATCAGTATTTTAAAAAAATTATATAGCTTGATAATGGGCTAAGCACTGTCTTAAGTACTTTATGATAACTCTGCATCCTCACATCAGCCCTCTAAGGTAGGTACTTTCATTAGCCCCATTTCACTCATAAGGAAACTGAGGCACAAAAAGGTTAACGAACTTGGCCAAGTTTGTACAGCTCTTGAGAAGAAGGGAAATGGATGGGAAATCCAAAAGACAGGAGAAAGGACAGTTGCTCCTTGGAACCTCTGACCTCTGATCAAATCCATTGACCTTGTATCAACTTTTCTACAGGCTGTCCTTTTTATTTCTTAATTTATATACAGTAATATGCACTCGTATTTTATTTCTTTTTATTTATTTTTTTAGGAAGATTAGCTTTGAACTAACATCCACCACCAATCCTCCTCTTTTTGCTGAGGAAGATTGGCCCTGAGCTAACATCTGTGCCCATCTTCCTCTGTTTTATATGTGGGACACCTGCCACAGCATAGGTTTGCACCCGGGATCCGAACTGGGGAACCCCAGGCCGCTGTGAAGCAGAGTGTGCAAACTTAACCTCTACGCCACTGGCCCAGCCCCTGTGCTCTTTTATTTTTGTCACACAGTCCTATGAGTTTTAAACACATGCGAAGATTCTTATTATCACCACCATTATCAGGATGCAAAGCAACTCTAGCACCCCAAAGAATCTCCGTGTATCACCCTATTTTAATCTGACACTTGCCCCTTCCCTACTCCCTGACAAATGCTTGTCTCCCGTCTTAAAGGATCTTTTTATTCTTAGCTTTTTATGGCACTTGACTTTCCTTCCACTGTTCAAGCCATTCCTCACTCCTCTTTCTCTTCATACTATCCAAATATTCCTTTGGAATCCCATCTTTCATCCTCTTCACTCCCTTATTCTCCACTTGGCAATTGCAGTCATGGGTCAGCTTCCCTAGTACCTGTCTCTGGATCATTCCATGATTATTAGTTCTAGCCCTGATATGTCTCAGGAGCACAAATATGCAAGTCAAACTCCTGGACAGAGTCCCCTCAAACCCAACTTGTTAGAAACCAAGCCATGAAGAACCCCCACCCTGCACCCCCTGAATCTGCTTTTTCCTGGTGTCTGTATTCTTTTCACAGCCTCGCCACCCACCTAGCCTTCCAGACTAAAATCTTTGGAAGTATTTTTGGTCACTCATTTCCCCTCATCTCCCATATCTATGTTATCAACAAGTCTTGACCCCTCATCTCCAGTTCTTCATTTCTTTCCATTCTCTTTCGTCTCTCTTCCATTGATAACGTTATCACAGTAGCTAACATTTTACGCAGTGCTTAATATTTAGGGCCATGTTAAAACTTTAAATGCAATATCACATTTACATTTTGCACAATCTTAGAAGGTAAATTTTGTCATCATCTCAATTTGACAAATGAGAAAATAAGGCATCTAAGGTGGAAAGTCATCCTGAGCGGGGAAGCAGGTTTTAGACCACCTCTGGAGCCTGGATAACCATTCCAGATCACCAGGAGCCCTAAACGCAATTCTGTCTCCTGGCTTCCCTGGGGACAAAGTGTCAGAAGACATGAAGATCTGGAGCATTCCTTTCTTCCCTTGCCATGCAAACTGCTGAAAACACTGGGCAAAATCAGCCACCCACCTCTACGCCACCCACCCCAAATCTTATTTTAACATGTTGAACTGAATTATCTTTATGGTACTTTTGAGCTCTGAACTTCTGAAATTGAGAGAGGAGACCACGGACTTAGGGGAAATGTTAACCAGGGCTCTTTTATGGGGCAGAATGTATTAATATTTAGGTTACATAATAGAAAAGTTACAGAGGTTGTAGTGGGTTGAACTGTGTCCCCCAAAAAGATATGTCTGAGCCTTAGCCACTAGTACTTGTGAATGTGGATGTGACTTTTTCTTTTTAGAAATTAAGTCTTTGCAGATGTAATTAAGTTAAGAATCTCTAGAAGAGTTCATCCTAGTTTTAAGGTGGGCCCTAAACCTAATGATTAGTGTCCTTATAAGGGAAAGAAGAGGGAAATTGGACACACACCAAGAGAAAGGCCTTGAGGGAATTAAAAATAAGAAGAAGACGACATAAACATCTGAAAAAGCCTGAGAAGGGAAAGTTGGGGTGGTGTGACAAAGGGGTGAAGAGAAAGAAGACCAGGAAGCCCATTAGTTTCCCTCCAGGCTGGAACCCATTTCAAAGCCAGCACCTCATTTGGATCCACCTCTCCCTCCTTTCTTACTCAGCAGCAGCCAACATTTGTCCCCTGTTTGTCAGTCCCCAGATCTCTCCAGTCTCTTTACTTCCTCTACTAAACCTCTGGTTCCCTTCATTTCCTCCACTAAAACTTCTGGACTTTGTCCAGAATGCTCACTGCAAGGAAAGGTGTGGTAATCAATGAGCAGGTAAGGAACCAGGTGCAGGCACCTGGGAGCCCAAGATGTGAGGTGTCACAAAGGCCAAGCAGGGAAGGGGTGCTGTGTCTACTTAGAGGGATACAGATTGAGAGGAGGATTGAACAAAGCCTAGTGCAGTATGTGCCCCTCAGGAGCTTGGCTTCCTTGAGGAAGAAGGAAGGATGTGTGGTCAGGAAGCAATCATACAATCATAATAATAATGGATCAGGGAGTAAGTTTGCATTGAGTGCCAGCCAGAAAGTTACAAGCTGAACTGCCAGAGAAATTGAGAGAAGGGAGAGGGAGTAGATGAAAAGGTGTGGGAAGGTGGATACCAGGAAATGAGACTCACCAGCAATTGCATTGATACACCCACTCCACAAATATTAATTTATGTGTTGAGCATCGTGTTACTGTTGGCGAGAGAGTGGAGAATAAGGTAATGTAGTCTTTTGCCACAATTTCCTTTTTTTCAACAGGTATCTACCAGTGCTACAGTATGATTGGATCTTTCCCCTATTCAGTGCATCATTCCCTAAGGGGATGCCTCCTGGGCGAAAATTCAAATTCAGTGTGACCCTTGGAGTAACATATGAAGTATAAAACAGAACAAAATGAGTATCATTTCTCAGCCTGAATATTCTCGTTATTTTCAGACTATATATTTGCAAATTTGCTTACTCCCTAAAATTAATTTGAACCCCCAAAATCAATACACATGGTGCTTTTGGTCATGTGCGATTGTGCACAGAGCAGCAAAAAACTGAGTTGCTTGATGCATACATTCCCAGCTGAGGTGGAACAAGACCATGCACTGGCGTTTTTAGCTCTCGTATTATAATTGTATCCTTTTCACTGTAAATTTAGCATCACATTTTTTGCATTTTTGTGCGTTTTTTGGGTGGTGATTTCGCTGTTGAAAATGACCTCCAAGCATAATACTGAAGTTCTGTCTAGAGTTCCTAAGCATATGAAGCCTATGATAAGCCTTATGAAGAAAATGCATGTGTTAAATGAGCTTCGTTCAGGCATTTTATAGCACTGTTGGCTGTGAGTTCAATGTTAATGAATCAGCAATATATGTTAAATAAGGGTTTTTTTTTAAAGCAGGAATACACATAAAACAAGGCTCTGCAATGACTGATCAATGAAAATGTTGTGACCAGAGGCTAATAAGAATGTAGCCCTGTGTTTCCCCAAAGAGCAATGGTTCAATATTCCATAATCCAGTGTTTCCAGTGACTTTATAGAATGAAACTACTGCAAGGAACAAGAATTAACAGTGTGCAGTACTCCCCCGTTATCACAGTTTTGCTTTCCAAGGTTTCAGTTACCTGCGGTCAACCTCGGTGTGAAAATATTAAATGGAAAAATCCAGAAATAAACAATTCGTAGGTTTTTAATTGCACGCTGTTCTGCATAGTATGGTGAAATCTCATGCCATTCTGCTCCGATTCAACCACGGTGTGACTCATCTCTTTGTCCAAGGGATCCACACTCTATATATTACCCGCCTATTAGTCACTTAAGCTGCCTGGGCTCTCAGATCGACAGTCAGGTGTCGCAGCACTTGTGTTCAAGTCACCCTTATTTTACTCCATAATGTGCCCAAAGCACAGGAGTAGTGGTGCTGGCAATTCAGATTTAACCCTTTGAGTGAAGAGGTAAAAGTTCTTAACTTAAGGAAAGAAGAAAAACCTTATGCTGAGGTTGCTAAGATCTACGGTAACTATTATTACAGTGTATTATTATAATTGTTCTATTTTATTATTAGTTGTTGTTAATCTCCTACTGTGCCTAATTTAGAAAGTAAACTTTATTATAGGTATGTATGTATAGGAAAAAACATAATCTATATAGGGTTCAGTACCATCTGCAGTGTCAGGTATCCACTGGGAGTCTTGGAATGTATCCCCCTGTGGATAAGGAGGAACTACTGTATATCATTTCAAACATAGTTTATTATAGTGAAAGGATATAGATTAAGATCTTCAAAGGAGTGGGATTTATTCCAGGCATGCAAGGCTAGTTAAACATTCAAAATGCAGCAATGTAATGCATCACCTCTACAGGCTAAGGAAGAAAAATAATATGATCACATCAATAGATGAAGAAAAAGCATTTGACAAAATCCAACACCCATTTATAAAAACTCTCAGCAAAGTAGGAATAGAGGGTAAGTTCCTCAAGTTGTTAAAGAAGATCGACAAAAAACCTACAGCTGATATCATACTTCACAGTAAGAAACTAGATGCTTTCCTGCTAAGATCAGAAAGAAGACAAGGATGTCCACTCTCACCACTCCTATTTGATATCATACTGGATGCCCCAGCTAATACATAACACAAGAAAAGGAAGTAAAAGGGATACCAATTGGGAAGGAAGATATGAAACTAACTTTGTTCACAGATGGCATGATTGTCTATGTACTATGTAAAAGCTCCCAAAGAATCAACAGCAACAACAACAAAACCCTCATGGAACTAATAAGTGATTATAACAAGATTGCAAGGCACACAGTTAATACACAAAAGTCAATTGCTTTCTTATTTACTAGCAATGAACAATTGGAATTTGAAACTTAAAACATAACACCATTTTCATTCCATCCTCCAACAGTGAAATACTTAGGCATAAGTCATATAAAATATGTACAAGATCAGCATGAGGAAAACTACAAAACCCTGGTGAAAGAAATCAAAGAAAATCTAAATAAATAGAGAGATGTTCCATGTACGTGTCTGGGAAGACTCAATATTGTCAAGCTGTCAGCTCTTCCCACTTTGATCTATAATCAATGTAATCCCAATAAAAATCCCAGCAAGTTATCTTATGGATATTGACAAACTGATACTGAATTTCATGAGAAAAGGCGAAAAAACCCAGAATAACCAACACAATATGACGGAGAAGAACAAAGTTGGAGGACTGACGCTACCAGACTTCAAGACTTACTATAAAGCTGCGGTAATCAAGACAGCATGATATTGGTGAAAGAATAGACAAATAGATCAGTGGAAGAGAACAGAGAGCCCAGAAATAGACCCACATAAATATAGTCAACTGATCTTTGACAAAGGAGCAAAAGCAATACAATGGAGCAAACACAGTCTTTTCCACAAATAGGTCAAGAACAACTGGACATCCTTATGCAAAATTTTTAAAAAATGAATTTAGATACAGACTTTACACCTTTCACAAAAATTAACTCAAAATGGATCATAGACCTAAATGTAAAGCACAAAACTATACAATTCCAAGAAGACAACATAGGAGAATCTAAGTGACCTTGGGTTTGGTGATGTCTTCTTAGACACAACACAAAAACATGATACGTGAAAGAAAAAATAGTTATGTTGGATTTTGTTAAAATTAAAAACTTCCACACTGTGAAAGACACTGTCAAGACAGTGAAGGCTGCCCCATCCCCACTGCTGTGAGGTGCAGAGATAAGTGCTGAGCAAGGTCAGAGAAAGTCCATGTGAGCCTGACCACTGGGACACCAAAGCACTTCTTGCCACCCCTGGGCCCTGTGGGCCCTGCAGCACAGGCCAGATGGGGCAAACACCAGTTATTTTAAAAACAGAGAGAGAAAGAAAGAAAAGACAAGCCATAGATTAATATAAAATATTGTGAAAAACACGTCTGATAAAGGAATGTTAACTAAAATATACAAAGAACTTTTAAAACTCAACAATAAGAAAACAAACAATTCAGTTAAAAAGATGGACCAAAGACCTGAACAGACATCTCACCAAAGACAGGTGGCAAATAAGCAGGTACAAAGATGCTTAATGTCATATGTTGTTAGAAGATTGCTATTTGAAACAGCAATGAGATACTATTGCCTATGTTCTATGGGTTCTATGTCAAAACCCATAGAATGTACAACACCAAGAATGAACCCATGTAAAATATAACTTTAGTTGACAACAATGTATCAATATTAGCTCATTATTGTAGCAAATGTACCATAGTAACACAAGATGTTGATAATAGGGGAAACAGAGGCAATGGGGCACTGGGGGAACTCTATGTATTTTCTGCTAAATTTTTGTTTAAACCCAAGACTGCCACCCAAAATAAACTGCATAATTTAAAAAAGATCTGCAGAGGGAGAAACCATAGAATAAGACCCAGGAGAGAACGAGTGTGGAGCTTCCAGTTGTCCCTTTGCAGTGGAGTTGTGTGGTTAGCATTTATTTCTCCCAGTAAAGATGTATGACAACATGCATGGGGTATTGCCAACAAGGGAAGCTCACCCAAGTCTTTGTGTCTGGAGTTTTTATTAGTGGTTGATCATATAGACATGGCTGACCACCCGTGAGGCTGACCTTAGTCTCCAGCTCCTCCAGAAGTCAAGCTGATACTGTACGTCTCAAGGCCTCTATAATATATGGCATTGTTAGCTTTAACTATCTGTTGTGGCTCAAGGACCCAGGTAGACAAAGACACTCTTGTCAGGCAGGACATTCCAAAGGCTTAGAGGTTACCTCCCAGGAGTCAGGGGCAAAGGGCCAAACTTTTCTTTGGACAAGATTAATTCTTTTTTGCCCACAGGGCCTGAATTGCAACACAACTTCTCCCTTTGCCCAATTCTGCTTTTTTCCCCTTCCTTGCTTTCTGGGTGATGAGCCAAAGGATGCTCCTTTGTAAACATTCTGCCCACTAAGCTCTGTCTTAGAGTTGGCTTTCTGGAGAACCCTGCCTGCAACAGCTGATGCGATGGGACAATTGATCTGTAGTTTAGGTCCTAGACTTAACTCTGAAGAGATTTTATTCACCAGGTTTTGAGATTTATTCCAAACTTTCCACAGAAAAATCACACACCATGCACAAAAAGGGGAAGCAAAAGTTTTAAGTTGCTTTAAGAATTTTTAAATCTGTAAATTATTTATTTTTAGAATCCCAAAGACAATTAGGTTAATTTAGATACTCTGAAAAAGAAATAGTTTTCTAGTCAGAGGGGCTTTAGGAAAAGTTGAAGAAAGACAGCTGGCACCCAGTTTCAAGTGTTACATGCATCTGAGGAAAATCCCATAGGCCAGACAACTCCCTAAAAGGAGAAATTTGCCATTACTTTGGATGTAAACCTCAAGAAACACTACTTAAATAACTAACCAGTAGATTGTGATAAGCTGTGAATATATAGTGTAATACCTAGAGTAACCACCAAAAAAGCTATTCAAAGAGATACATTAAAAAACTATTTACAAATCAAAATAGAATCTTAAAAATGTGCAAGTAACCTTCAGAAGAAAGAGAACAGAGATCAAACAGTAGACCAAAACCAAAATGGTAGACTTAAGCCCTAACATATCAATAATTACATTAAATGTAAATGGTTTAAATATACCAATTAAAAGGCAGAGATTGGCAGAGAGGATTAAAACATAACCCAATTATAAACTGTCTACAAGAAATTCAGTTCAAATATAACATTATAGGCAGATTGAAAGTAAAAGGATGGATACTGCAGACATTAATAAAAGGAAAGCATAAATGCCTATCTTAATAATAGATAAAGTTGACTTCAGATGAAAGAAAATTACCAGAGACAGAGAGGGATATTATATAATGATAAAAGGATCAGTCCACCAAGAAAATGTAGCAATCCTAAATGTGCAAGCACAAAACAGCAAAGCGGCAAAGTAGACAAATCCACAACTACAGCTAAAGACTTCAACACATTTCTCTCAACAATTTATAGAACAACAATACATAAAATCAGCCTGAGTACAGAAGAACTACACAAAGTCATCAACCAATAGCATCTAATGAAAATTTATAGAACACTCCACCCAATAACGACAGATACACATTACTTTCAAGCACCCACAGAACATATGCAAAGATAGATCATATCCTGGGCTATAAAACAAACCACAACAATTTAAGATTTGAAGTCATACCAAGAGTGTACTCTGGCCACAGTAGACTCAAACTAAATCAGTAACAGAAAGACAACGGGAAAATCTCCAAACATTTAGATACTAAACAACACATGTAGATAATGTATGGGCCAAAGAGAAAATCTCAAGGGAAATGTAAAAATATATTGAGCTGAATGAAAGTGAAATAAAATATCAATTTTTGTGTGACACAGCTAAACAGTGCTAAGAGGGAAATTGATAGCACTAAGTGCTTGCATTAGAAGAGAGGAAAAATCTCAAATCAATGATCTAAGCTTACATCTCAAGAACCCAGAGAGAAAGAAAAGCAAAGTATGTGACTGAAGGAAGAAAATAATAAAGGTAAGACCAGAAATAAATAAAGAGCCGGTTCTTTGAAAAGGGCAATAAAATTGAAAAAACTCTAGCAAGTATGGCAGAGAGAGAAAACACGAATTACCAATATCAATATAAAATATGAAACAGAGGATATCATTACAGACCTCGAAGACATCAAAAGTATAAGGAAATGTGATGAACAACTCTTCACACACAAATTTGACAACTTATGTGAGATGGACCATTTCCTTGAAAAGTACACACTATCACAACTCATCTAATATGAAACAGATCAGTTGAATAGTCCTGCAACTGTTAAGGAAATTGACTTTGGAATCTAAAATCTTCTGGAAAAGAAATCTCCAGATCTAGATGATTTTCCAGGAGAATTCTACTAAACTTTTAAAGGCAAATTAATACCAATTCTGTATAATCTCTTCCAGAAAATAGGATAGGAAAGCACACTCCCCAACTCATTTTATGAAGCTAGTATTATCCGGATACCAAAACCATACAAAGACAGTACAGAGAGAGAAAGAGAGAGAGAGACAGAGAGAGAAAGAGAAAACTACAGACCAATATCTTTCATAAATATAGACTCTAAAATTCTTAACAAGGTATTAGCAAATAGAATTTAGCAACTTCTTTTGTTTGCTGTTGATTCAGTAGCAAGCAAAGTTTTAAAAGAATAACACACTATGACTAAGTAGGGCTTATTCCAGGGACGCAAATCTGGTTCAATATTTGAAAATCAATCAATGCAATCCACTGTGTTAACAGACTAAAGAAGAAATATCACATGATCTTATCAGTTGATGCAGAAAAAAGCATTTGATAAAACTCAATAGCTGTTCATGATAGACAAAAAGACACAGAAAAACAGGAATAGAGAAGAATACACCTTCTTCAACTGGGTAAAGAACATTTAAAGTAAACACCTATAGCTTTTATCATATGTAATGATGAAAGACTGAATGCTCTCTCTCCAGGAACAAGGCAAGAATGCCCATTCTCACCATTGTATTCAATATGGTACTGGAAATTCTAAGAATTGCAATATGGCAAGAAAAGTAAATAAAAAGCTTGAAGATTAGGAAGGAAGAAATAAAATCCACAAAAGAATTCCTAGACCTACACCTGTACTCTTGCAACGTCACAAGATACTAGGTAAACACACAAAAATCTATTGTATTCCTATATAGTAATGAACATAAGGACTCTAAAATGAAAAATACAATTCTATTTATATTCACTCCAAAAGGATTGAAATATTTAGGCACATATTTAACAAAACATGTACTGGACAGGTGTGCTGAAAGCTACAAAACACTGATAAAAACAAATCAAAGATCTAAATGGATAAGCATATTGTATTCATAGATTTGAAGACTCAGCATAGTAAAAAGATGTCAGTTCCCCCCAAATTGATATACAGCTTCAATACAGTCTCTATAAAAATTCCAGCATTTTTTCACATATAGACAAAATTATTCTAACATTTATATGGAAATCAAAGGAACTGGAATGGCTAAAACAATTTTGAAAAAGGAGAATAAAGTTGGAAGAACCAATCTACCCAATTTATAACAAGACATTGGACAGCCTATTAATCAACACTATGTGGTATTGGTGGAAGGATAGACACAGATCAATGGAACATAATAGAGAAACTAGAAATAGACCCACATAAATATGCCCAACTGATTTTTTGACAAAGATGCAAAAGCAATTCAAATAAGGGGGAATGGCATTTTCAAGAAATGGTGCTGGGGCAATCAAATATCTATAGGCAAAAGAAAAAAAAAGAAAAGAGAAGAGAGAAAAAAAGAAAAAACTCAATTTAAACCTCACATCCTACACAAAAATTAACTCGAAATGGATCATAGGTTTTAAATGTAAATTGAAAACTCTAAAACTTTTAGGAGAAAATATTCAAATCCTAGGGCTAGCCAAAGAGTTCTTAGAATTGACATGGAAAATAGAAACCATAAAAGTAAAATTGGATAAGTTGGATTTTATCAAAACTTAAAATATTTGCTTTGTGAAAGACTCCATGAAAAGGATGAAAAGACAAACTATAGATCAAGAGAAAATATTTGCAAACCACATATGCATTAAAGAGTTATTATCTGGAATATACAAAGAACTCTCAAGCTTGAAAAATAACAAAGTTTTTTTAATGGCAAAAGGCACGAATAAACATTTCATCAAAGAGGATATACAGATGGCAAATTATCACACAGAGAGATGTTCAACATCATTAGCTGTTAGGGAAACACAAATTAAAAGCACAGTGAAATATCACTACACACTTATCAGAATGGCTAAAATAGAAAAAATATCGACATCAAGTTCTGGTGAGGAAGTAGAAACGACATCGCTCATACCTGGCTGGTGAAAATGTAACATGGTCCAACCACTCTGGAAAACTGGCAGTTTCTTAAAAAACTAAACACATGACCTTGCAATTATACTCCTGGGCACTTATCACAAAGAAATGGAAACTTTATGTTCACATAAAAACCTATACATGAATGTTCATAGCAGCTTTATTCATAATAGCCCAAACTAGAAACAACTCTATGTCCTTAATGGGTGAACAATAAGACAAACTGGTACATTCATACCATGGGATATTATTTAGCAATAAAAAACAACAAGTTCTTGATACATACCACAATCTGCTTGACTCTTTACAGTATTATGCTTAGTGGAAAAAGCCAATCCCAAAAGGTTACATACTCAATGATGTCATTTACGTAACATTCTTGAATTGACAAAATTATAGATATGGAGAATGTATTAGTGATTTCCAGGGGTTAAGGACAGGATGGTAGGGTGGAGGATTAGATGTGGCTATAAAACGGCAACATCCAATGTGGTGAGGGAAATGTATATTGTATATATTTATATACAAAATGTGTAACATATGACATAATGATGTTGTATCAACAAAGGAGCAGAATTATAACTATTCTGTATCTTGACTGTGGCAATGTCAGTAGTGATATTGTATTATATATTCATGTATTATATAGTTTTGTAAGATGCTACCATTGGGTAACATGGAGGAAGAGGGTACATGGAATCTCTCTGTCTTATTTCTCACAAAGGCATGTGGACCTACAATTATTTCAAAATAAAAAACTTAATTAAAAAAAAGGCAATGCAGCTTCTGTCTGGCTCTGTTTATTGGGTCACACTCATTTGGCACCCAACCTCTACACCGTGCAGAAGCCAATCAGCAACACAGACAGGCCGAGCATAGGTGCTTGAGCTTACGATAGCCTGGCTGACTTCCCGATGACAGCCAGCATCAATCACCAGACATGTGAATGAGCAAGACAGATTATTCTGACCCACAGCCATCCTTCAAGCTGCCTTGAGCCCCACGTGGAGCAGAGACTAGCTGTCCTCATCAAGCCCTCCCCGAACTGAACTGCACATTTGTGTGCAAAATAAGTGCTTATCGCTGTTTGCAGCCACCAATTTTAGGGTGGTTTATTTCATAGCTATAGGCAACTGGAAAAAAGAGTGACTTTTGTCTATGAACATTCTACAGAAAAAGAAGAAAATGGCTTTTTCATTGAACCTTGATATTAAGCAATGATGGCACTTTTTGAAGTATCAAATTATACCTTTGAAAATTCAGACTAGCTTCATTCCAATCAGTCAATTAGCATAGCCGCCATATTTCAAATTAGAAATTAGGCACATCATTTCGTTAAAGATTGTTATACCACTTATGGATGCGAACAGGTGACCATTTGGGAGATATACTTTGGATACTAAAATGAAATGTTTGAGGTTTTCAGGGGTTTATAGTACAAATTATCTGAAATTAGGATTGTTTTGGAAGATCTAAGAAATGTGTATACAAATATATTACTATTATTAACATATAATTGTAAATTAATATTGCCAAGTGGGTTATGAATGATGAATTATCATAGCTTATCAAAAATACACATACTCTTACAAGTGTAATCAATTACTAATGTCAAGTCATCTCTATATTCACTTCCTTTTGCAAATGAATCAGGATAGATACAAACCCTCTCATGTGTCATGGGCATTTTAGTTCTGCTGTAGCTGGCAGGTACAAGAAGACCAGATTCAAAATCAGGCTGGACATAGGTAGAGCCATTTTCTTCCTGCTTTGCATTCATCTTTCAAATATCCATTCATCTTTCAAATAGCCTGTCTAACATTTGGTAATAGTCCTCTTATCTGGTTTAGGCTTTTTTTCACCTGGGAATTTCTGGTTTAGCTCGTCAGATGTTGTTTTCACCTTGGTCCTTCCAACATCCTTTCATTTATTTATTTATTTATTTATTGAAGAGGAAGTTTGGCCCTGAGCTAACATCTATGCCAATATTCCTCTCTTTTGTATGTGGGATGGCACCACAGCTCAGCTTGATGACCGGTGTGTAGGTCCATGCCAAAGATCCGAACTGGAGTGCGTGAACTTAACCACTACACCACCAGGCCAGTCCCCCGACATCCTTTTTAAATCTTTACTGATCGTTTCTGGATCTTTACCTACTCAGACCACAAGAAAGTTTACATTCTCTTACGCTTGGAATGAGGAGTCTTCATACTCTTGGTCTCACAATTGAAAGTAAAAATAGCTCAATAAAACTTTACATTACCTTTCTTCAATACTACTTTTGTTCCTCCTGAACACTCTACCCTTGTTTTCTCCCTTTTCTTCTTTCACAACGAGACACTTTAACATTGCTGGATACCCCTTACTGCACAACCTCTTTGTCATATAACTTGTGTTATGGAACCAGCAATTTTTTTTTGTTTTTTTGGTGCTCCACTAAGTTTTGGACACCAATTTCCCCTCTGGCTAAATATGTAACCTGGGGCAAAGTGCTCAAATTCCCTAAGCCTGGTCATTTGTAAAATGGGAATAATAATGGCTCTGGGTAGGATTAATTGAAGTATCCTTTATTTCTTTTTCTTTTGTCCTTCAGACCCTGAAACGTGGTGTTTTAATGAATAGTGTTGATTGAGTTGGATGTGGAGACTGGCCTTAAGGCAGAGGCTGACTGGAGATTCTGGACATCACACTGGGGAGATTTCTGGGCAAGGGCACCAGAAAGAACAAAGCTCAGAGGTAGCCTTGAGCTTGGTGCTTTTGGAGGCCTAAAGAAAAGCATATCTGATATTTTTCCTTTTGCTTTGTATTTAGAACTGTGAGGAGGGAGGCAAGAATAGAGGGATGGAAAAGATATGAAAAATACTAAGGATGGGAGAGATGGGAGAAAAGACAGCTGTAAATTAAGAGAGAGCAAGAAAGAAAGAGGGAAGAGAAATCTCCCAAAACAAAAAAAAAGATTATGTAAGATTATGAAAGAAAACGGTTATTTTCAAAAGGATTCATAATCCCAGTCCCTAATGCATAACCTATTTTTATTTTTACATCTCCTATCTAGTTCTTGATCATATAAATTCATTGTTCTATGTGGCTGCAACCTTGGCAAAACAAGGTTCTGTTCTCTGGTAAGATTGACATGTAATCCTGATATCAATCTGCCCTTTTAGATAATTTTCCACATTAACTGTGATGACCAAAATATCCAAGTCTAGCTTGTGTCTGTCCTAGTGTGTCATTATTTTGGTCATAGGAACCCTGCAGAATAAATCAATTTAACACCTGCTTCTTGACTGTAGCAACGTTGAAGCAGGCCAGAAAAACCACATTTGCTCTTTACTTAGACGATATAAATCCATCATTCCCCAAATTACTGCATCCCTTTGGCCTGAGTCTCCTGAACAGAAATGGGAGTTGAGCAGTAAACGGTGTGTGCTATTGGCCTTGGCGCGTCGCTTTGAGCCAGCAGGGGGCGTTTGAGCTCCAGGGCGCCAGCCAGAGTAGTCAGGGGGCGTGGCTCTGCATCCTTGACGGACAGCTAAGGACGCGGGTGAAGATGAGGTAATAAGAGCTGGAGCAAGGAGGGCGTGGGGTTGTGGGCGCGTGTCTGTTCCACTGTGAATGTGTCAGTGCTTGCGTTAGCCGACGACACTGCGTGTCTCGGAGCTGGCGCTGCAGACACTGACCACACTGTATTAAAAAAAAGAAATTCCATTTCTGGGAGGGAGGCTGCAAAGTTGCGGCCAGGCGACAGCTGCGGTCCTGGGGCTGGGTCATGGCGGGTCGCTTTTCGGCGTCCAGGGACTGGGGAAACCCCCGTGGGCTAGGGTTTGCCCTAGCGCCACGCTTGGGAGGGGCGATTCTTTCTGGAAGCGAGTGAGCAGAGCCACAGGGAGGGGGAGCTCTCACCAAAGTGGCGACAGCATTTCGTGCGGCAAACGGGTTGGGAGGGTGGGGAGAGAGGGGAGGGAAACACAGCGTGCCATTCCGAGCGCAATCGCGCGGCGAGATCCCACCCTAGCGTCTGCAGAGCCCGAGGCGCAACTGGTGCGAGGGCTCGGTCTTCGCCTCGCCATTCCTTTTAGCTCGCGGCCGCCAGGCTCTGGCCGCGCGCCCGCCGAGTGGTTTTGCAAGGCGGACGCCTCTTTGCAGAGAGCCGGGTATTTGCATGAAGCGATTCGACCCCACGGATCAGCGGCAGCAGCGGCGGCAGCAGCGGACCCCGGCGGCGGCGGCGGCGGCGGCGACAGAGGCGAGCTGTCGGAGCCAGGCGGCCCCAGTCTCCTGGCCCCGGTGGATGCGCTGCTGGGGAGCGGCCCATGGGCCGGAGCTGAGGCTGCCCGGGGCTTCGGGGCGCGGGGCGGGGGGCGCGGTCGAGGCCCGGAGGCGGCGGCGCAGGAGGAAGCGGAGGAGGGCGGGCGCGCCGAGCCCGGGAGGCAGGCAGCGCAGAGCCGCCGCCGCCGCCGCCTCAGCCCAGGGCTCGCCATGCTCCTGGCCTCGGCCGTGGTGGTCTGGGAATGGCTGAACGAGCACGGCCGCTGGCGCCCCTACAGCCCGGCCGTGAGCCACCACATCGAGGCGGTGGTCCGCGCCGGCCCCCGTGCTGGGGGCAGCGTGGTACTGGGTCAGGTGGACAGTCGTCTCGCGCCCTACATCATCGACCTGCAGTCCATGAACCAGTTCCGCCAGGACACGGGTGAGCTGGCCGCCCATGCCCTGCCCTGCCCGCGCCCACCTCCCCTCCCTGCCCTGAGATCTCCCGCCTAGCGAGCCCCCGCGGGCCTACCCAGTCGGCACGTCCGTGCAGTGGTGTCACCAAAAGGTATTCGGGCAGGGGGCGTTTTACTCCCCATGATCCTATTAAGATCCCGCCCGCAACGAACGTCCATGCTAGTAGCATCAATGTTCTGGTTATGCAAACCGAGCTTCTACCTAGCTCCTAAGAACCTCTCTTTTACACCCCTTTTTAAGCGCTTGATGGCCCCAAGTCACCCCATACACAAATTGTGGAGCTGCCCAGCCACAAGCGATCCCAGCCTCCAGCACAGGCTTCCTGCTCTCCTCTCACACATGGGTTGACCCTGCTTTGCCTCAGGCACCCTTGGGCCTGCCACATATCACCCTCGTCTAGTCTCCCACTGCCTGTGCCCCTCCAGTGTGAGATGCCTTCCCACAGCTGGGAAAGGAAGAAGGGAATCCCCGGAGGCTCTGGCTGTAGTCGAGTATGGGAAGGGCTGGGCCGCCCCGGGGAGTGGGGAGAGATGGGAGTTGGGGGGTTCCGGGGCATGAAACACCCTGGATGCTGTGGCATTGGCAAGTGCCACTGCTTATGCACTCAAGTGCTGAAGCAACAGGCCAGAGCAGATGGAGAGAGGAGGGGGAGGCACCGGTTCCGGAATGCCTGGCAGGGAAGCCACTCCCTTTGTCCATGGAGGAGGAGGTGCATTCCTAAGAAGAAACTGTCCCCAAGCTTCCTCCTGAAACAGTTGCCTGTCAGGGATACCCTGACCTGCCAGAACACTAAACTGTCTTTTCATGAGAATCAAGTTGCCACTGTGGCCACCACAATCCCATTTCCCAGCTGACCAGCCTTTCCAGGTTGGAGCAAGGAAAGGAGCCTACAGGAAGAAGGTCAGGCTGGGGGGTCATTGGTGGAAAGGGCAGGGCAGGGCAGAGCTGCACCTCTGGTTGGCCCAGTGGGTCCAGGCTTAACTGAGGACCTGAGACAAGTCTATGTGTCCCTCATGGAGGTGGGGAGTTGTTTTTGGAATTCTGGCTAGACTTTCCTGAGCCTGTGACCCAGGAGTCTGGAGAGGCAGGTGTGTTGGGGGGAGGGACTAGAGAGGATGGCTGGGAGAGTCCCAGAGGGTCAGAGAACAGCTGTTTGAGCAGGATATCTCAGCCTCCTTGGAAAGCCCCCACATCCTGTGCACTAATTAGGATTGTCATGGGAAAGGGGTATCTTTCCACCCTCATGTCCCCATTTTGAGTCATAACTCCCAACAACCTCTTTGCCAAGGACTTTGCAAACGCTGGCTGAATGAGTAAAGCTTTCTGGGGAAAGGATTCTAGAAGGGTTACATCTGGAGGGGCTTAAACCTTGGTGGGAAAGGGAGACTGAGAGGAGGAGGGAATAAGGAGGAATGTGGGGAGATTGAGAAAGAAGATTAAGTGTGGCTGAGGGGGAGGGAGAGAAGGTCATTGTACGATTTGGATAGAGGTTGTGGATAGAGTTGTGTGTCTGGAGAGGTGGGGAGCTGAGCCATGGAGGTGGGACCAGGAAGACCAGCAGTTAAGACACCTGACAGGGAAGTCCAGCCCTGTTCAAAATAAACAGGCAGGTGTTAGCTTTTCTATCTCAGATTAAATGTCTGCAGCTGAAGAACCACCCTGGTGACATAAAGATCCCATCCCTGGTCCTATATTTGGGAAGGGAGAAAGTTTAATCAGTGCTTAGGGGTATCTAAGATGGACATGGTACCTAGAAAGGGTCCTAGCCTGAAGGGCCCTTTCTACAGAAGTGAAGTTTGGAGAAAACTGGGTTAAAGGACAGAAGCTACCTCTTCAAGGTCTGAACACTCTTCCCTGAGGATGAGCTGACCACTACATGGTGGTTAGCAATTTAGTCCAAGGCTGGGGCTCCTCAGATTTTAGCCTGGAGGCAGAAAGCTGGCCCGGGGTCATTTTAAAGGCTACCTTAGGGTATGTTTTACATTCTGGTTTGTCTTTCAGGCACAGGATTCGGACTGCTTAGGTTACATCCACTCATTCTAATGGTCAGTCGGTCAACATGTACTGAGTGGCTCCCTCTTCAGTGCCAGGCTCTGCGCTGAGTGCTGAAGGCACTGGGCTGAATTCCCAGGAATGCTGGGTCTGTCAGGGAGCTTGTCAAAGTAGAATAGGATCTCTGGGTTTCTGGGCCCGGAGCCCCCTCCTCTCCCTTCTTCACCAACAGACACACAGTTCCTCTCAATATAGCTCATTGATGAGGCCATAACGGGGTAGGAACTTTAAACCATGGGCTCCCAGGCAACCTCAGCCAAGCCCTGGCAATGTTTAATTAAATTACCCACCCTCCCCATGCCACAGTTTGAAGCTGGGAACCAGAAACATCCCCACAAACAAAGGAGAGCTGGAAGTCCCCTGCCCAGAGGCAATTCCTCTCTCTTTTGTTGCCTCCTCTATGTGGGGACATTTCCTGACATGGGAGCTTTGTTTTTTCAGAAGTTGCTTGCCCTGCTGCTGAGTGAGTCCTTGGACTCTCTGCTCCCCTGGGCTCTGACTTCATCCAGCCTGTCTCCAGGGAGATGGCCAGGAGGTAGCAGACACCCTCTGTCTTGCCTCTGTTTGCCCTGGGCCCTTCTCCTTCCCCAGACCGCTTCGGAGTCTGAGCTTATTTGCATTCTATGCAGGTCTCCTCTGGGCATTTTAAGATAGAGAATCTGGAAGCAGGAAGAAGATGGGACTTTGGCTGCTTCCAAGAGCCTTGGTTGGGTCCTCTCCACCTATGGTCCTTTACCTTGAGTGTGGGCTGAACTTTTTCTGTTGTAGGGCAGTGACTGGAGCGCTTTACTTCAGCATCACTATGTCTTCCAAGGCACCTGATCACTGCCATCTCCAGGGCTCCCGCAGCGGGATGGGGGACGACCTGGGCTAGGAGTGGGCAAACATGACTCAGGCTCTCATCCCAGACTCACTGGCTTACTGTGTGACCTTAAGCAAGTCCCTTAACTGCTCAGATCTCATTTACCTCTGTAGAAAGAAAAGCAGCCTTAAGATTCCTTCTGCCTCCTTTCCTCCCATCCTGCAGATCAACAGGCGAATGGGTTTGGCCCCTGCACCAGTGATGATGGTGTGAGGAAAGGTTCTTTTTAGCTCCGAGTTTTCTGTGCAACTTTTGCTTCTTTTGTGTCTTTAATGAGGTGAGAAAGGTCAGACAGAGAGAGATTAAAGGGTTTGACAGATGCTGATTTTTAGGCACCCCCTGCCATACTCTGCCCTGTGTGAGCACGGGAGTGGAGGAGGCAGCCGTCATGATGATCACCGTATGGGGCATGCGCCAAGCACATGGCAGACATTATCTTGTTTAATTCTCACAGTAATCTTATGAAGGAACGAGTGTTCCTATTTTATAGGACAGGAAACAAGTTGAAAGAGATGAAGTTGTGCAAAGGTTTACAGTTAGTCAATGGCCGAGCTGGAATTCGAATTCAAGTGACCCGTGCTCTACTCCTTGATTCAGTGAACACTCATGGAGCACCTGCTTCCTGCAGGCACTGTTCCAGGCATGTGGGATATAGCAATAACAAAACATCGAAGTCTTTGCCCTCATGGAGCATTCTAGTGGGAGTGAGGGGTGCTGGTAAAGGAGGCCTGGGTTATCTTGGGCACAGTGTGTGCTCCAACACAGGATTGCATAGGTGCAGGTGAAATGCCCTAGAGACCTCGAGGGGTCATACCTGGAAGGCGTTGTCTCCCATTTCCCAGGAGCCGAAGCATCTTGAGTGCTTTGGGATGCAGTGTCTGAGTTGCTAGAAAAAACTGATTTTCTTTTTCTTCCTCATTAGTCTGTGAACATCCTTTATCCCTATGCCATTAGACGCCTTTTCCTTGGGTCACTGCATGTTAGGACCAAATGGATTTCCTCAGATCATCTAGTTTATGGTCTGATTATAGAAAGGCCCAGGACTAGCCCATTCCAGATAGAGGGGTCCCTGAAAATAATCAGAGAATGAAATCCTGCCATCTCTCTTGTCCCCAAACATTGGTTCTGAGGTCTGCCTACTGTCTCTAACTAACCCTCTTGGGCTGAACTGAACTCAGCATCTTTCCCTCCAAAAACCAGCTCTTCCTCTTGATACCCCTCTGCCTATTAAGGCACTACCACTTTACCACTTGTCCATGGCCAAAGCCTTGCGATTCTTTGACTCATTCTGTCATTCTTATTTGGGTACCCCTTACGTACGGGCATGTTGACCGTGTGGCCCAGCAGTTGAAACGTTAGTGTGTATCATGAATGCTCAGTAGTTGTTCACATACAGATTCCCAAGCCCAGTCCCTGGAGATGCTGACCCTTAGGTCTAGAGGGCATTGCTGATCCATCTGCAGGAGATTCTGAAGCAGGTGATTCTGGAACCTCTCTTGCAAAGCATTCAGTTATTCATGGTCAAGTCCTGCTCATTTCCTCTCTGTGTGGTCCCTCCAGTCTGTTGCCTTTTTTGCTTTTCACTGCCAACACCCTCCTTACTTCTCACTTGGAACTAATGAACAGAGCAGCTCTGGTCTTGTCACTTCTCTGTGTCACAAACCTCACTGGCTCCTCATTGCTTACAAATAAAACCCATCACAACCTAGTATTCTAGACCATCTATGCCCTGGCTCTCACATACCTTTCCAGGATTATCTTCTTCTATGCCTTATATTTTCCTCTACTTCTGCCAAACAGATGTCACTTTTATCCTCATGCATTACCTTAGAGTTCTTTGACACTCCCCCCCCGCCAACTATTCAGACAGTCTGTTCTACTGAAATGCCCTTCCTTGCCATTTTTGCCTGTTGAAATTCTCCTATCATTCAGGTCCTATGCTGTTTGTCATCCATTTCATGAAATGTTCTCCAAATCATCATTACTTCATTTATATCTTTATAGTTGATATTTATTGAGCCCCTATGACATGCCAGGCACAGGGGATACAGCCATGAGCAAACACCCGGCTGCCCACTTTTGTGGGATTGGGAGTCCAGTGAGGGAGACAGACATTCATCAAATTAATCACACAAATAAATGTGTTACTGCACATCAAGATAAGTGCTATAAAAAAACAAGAATGGGAATTTGACCTGGTCAGGGCAGCCTAGAGAGGTTTCCTTAAGGAAATGAGCTGAAATATGAAGGGTGAGCAGCAAGAGGATGCCAGAGTGTTTTGAAAGAGGGACCAGCATTGTGAACAGGCCTAGAATCAAAGGAGCATGGTAATGGGGAAAGACTGAAGGAGGCCAGTGGCAGAAATATGGGCAGAGTGCATTAGGGTATGAAGGGGCCACAGAGGTTGGTGGGTGGAAGGGATTTTGGTTTTGACCTAACGGGGAGTCGTGGAAGGGATTTAAGCACATGGGGATGTGGTCAGATTTTCTGCCAACATGCATTTTGTTGGCACCCTTCCTGTGCTTCTTGTGGCATATTATGCCTCGTAAAGAGTCATTCACACAGTTGTCTTGTTTTACACTGTAAGCTACTCAAGGAGAGTGTGAATCTTTGTTTTCCTCATAGCAGCTAGTGGGTACTCAGCAATATGTGATGCGTGATTAAATTTATCACAGCATGTTTATGGAGCCCTCATCACTGCCAGACACTGCATTAGGGTCTGAAGTGCAAAGAACTGTACAGTGGCATCTCTGCCTCCACTGAAGGCACCGATACGAAGTGCCGAGACACTGGTACACATCAGGCACAAGCAGATATGCATCTCAGACTTCCTAAGGGAGGGGCCTGGACTAGGAGAACATTTTAAGATATGGATGGCAAATGGCATGGGACTTGAATTATCATTCAAGGAGATGGCAACAGTACAAATGTCAAAGAAGGGCATTTCAGTAGAAGGGACCGGCAAATAGTAGGGGACTTGGACAGAGAACCCTGAGGGAATGCACGAGGATAAAAGAGGCATCTGGTCCTCAGGAGTGGAGGAAGATACAGGCATAGAGGAAGGTAAGCCTGGAAACGTATGTGAGAGCCAGGGCATAGCTCCCAGACGTTCTGGGGGACCTCTCAGGCATCTCTGGGATTGATGACTGTCATAAAAGATGTCTTTTAAGCACATTCTCTCTTCCTCCTCCTCGTTCTTTCTTTCTCTCTCTGCCTCTCACACATTGCATCCCCTGAACTAGACTTTCCTCATGACTTTTCCATCCTGCTTAGACATATAATTGAAAATAGATTACAAGGATAATCACCACATTTGATGAGCCCTGTCATGTGTTATTTTTGTGCCATATGTTCATTCCTTCATTTCACCCTCAAGTCCACCCTTTGAAGTAGCTATGGTCACCGAAACAGATGAGGACACTGAGGCTTCATCAAACAGCTGGAAGGGACTGAACCTCTGCTGTTGGACCCAAAGCCTGTGCTTTTTGTTCCCAGCAAGTGGGCTACTCAGGAAGGAAATGGAGGCCAACCGGGGAACTGTGGCCCACCCCCCTTCTTCCTCCTCCTCTGTCCTCCCATCCTGCTACCCCCATGTCGCCCAGCAGAACTCCTGGTTCTGAATAGGGGATTGTGCTGCTTCTGCCTCCAGCCTCTGAATGTTGATGTTTTGGGTCATTAAGGGGCCTGGAGATGGGGTGGGGGGTAGGTTATGACCCTTGGCAAAGGCCTGAATAGCCATTGTTCCTTTTCTTCCCCCCTTGAATGGGATTCTGTCCCCAGTCCTGGTGTCTCCCTTTGGTTGGAGGAGGGGGTGGGTCAGAGGCCGGCAAAGGGGAACCTTTTCCCACCACTTTGATGGATAGGACTTAAGCTGACAGATGCGGAGGTTCTAGCATCCTCGGAGCTTTCCCCGGCCTCTGCACCCTGCCTCATGAGCCAGGCACCTTCAGCCTTGACGTTGATACCCATGAAAGAAGCCCTGGTTGGGGATGGGTCTGAATTCAGATTTGGGGTGGGTAGGTGAGAAAGAAGCAACAGTTACAGGCTTAGTTTTCTCTTCCAGTCCTGCAGGTTCATTTCTGCTGTTTTATTCCTCTGGCCTCTTCCTTGCCCCTCAGTGAGACTATAAAACTTGAGAGGCTCCTATCTCTAGGAGGGTTTGAGTTTCTTGCAAGAAAGACGTTAGATAAATATAAAAGAATTCGTGTGACCATCATTATCAGTGTTGATATAAGATTTAATGCTGCGAAATATGAGCATGGGAAATATTCATGGGAAATCTCAACCTGATTTTCCGTTTTTTTACCACACCCATAAAGGTACACAGAGCCAGCTCAATCGCCTCCACCTCTGGGCAGCCTCCCTGGATGGGAGCAGTCTTCCTCTGTCCTTTAAGCTTCTGTGACTCTGTGTTCTTTTCCCCCATAGCCCTCAGGGCAGGGGCATTTAGAGGGATAGGGGAGAAGGGATATGATATTTATGAGCACCCAGTAAGTGTCAAGGGCTTTATATGCCTTAGGACAAATTACAGGGCTCACAAGAAATCCGCGACCTGGCATATACAAATACATGTTTGTTGGATGAATAAGTGAGTCACATTTAATTTTCACAAAAACTCTGTGAAGGAGTTATTAGCCTATTTATTGGGGGGAAAAAAGGAGGCTGAGGTGTTCTATATTAGTAAATGAACAAACTTGGCTGCAGACCAAGCGCCAGACTCCAAACCGGGAGGTACTCTTTCTGGTACACAGCACTACCTCCAGATCCTTCCCCTTGTAATTCATCCGCTTCTACCCTTGTGTGACCGTATACTCCTAATAGGCAGGAATGAGTCGCTTTCAAAGCTGATACCTCAATAACAGCCTAGTGCCTGGCACACTAGGTCTCTTTTGATGTTCTGCCTAGTAATGAAACACAATTCAGTTTCATTTTTGCTGACCCTGACCCTCTGCTCTGTCTCTCTCCGGCAGGGACCCTCCGGCCAGTTCGCCGCAATTACTACGACCCGACTTCGGCCCCCGCGAAGGGCGTGGTATGGGAGTGGGAGAATGACAATGGTTCCTGGACGCCGTACGACATGGAGGTGGGCATCACCATCCAGCACGCCTATGAGAAGCAGCATCCCTGGATCGACCTCACTTCCATTGGCTTTAGTTACATCATTGACTTCAGCACCATGGGCCAGATCAACCGACAGACCCAGCGCCAACGCCGTGTCCGTCGACGTCTTGATCTCATCTACCCCATGGTCACTGGTGCCTTGCCTAAGGCCCAGTCCTGGCCAGTCAGCCCTGTGTCGGCTGCCTCACCCCCTGCCCCACCCTGCTCCTGCCCACAGTGCGTCCTGGTGATGAGTGTCAAGGCGGCCGTGGTCAACGGGAGCACTGGGCCCCTACAGGCCCCAACAGCCCGCAAGAACATGCCTCCTTCTGGAGCGGTCAAGCTGCCCCCACCAGCAGGCCCTGGGGGCAAGCCACTGGACAGCACAGGCACCATTCGAGGCCCGGTGAAGACTGCCCCATCGCAGGCGATTCGGCGACAAGCCTCTAGCACGCTGGCAGGGGCGACTGCAGGTTCTCCTGCCAGCCCCCCAGGAGCCAATGGCAAGAACGGAAGGGTGGCCCTGGCCACCTTAAATCGTACTAACCTGCAGCGACTGGCTATCGCCCAGTCCCGGGTGCTGATCGCCTCTGGGTAGGTGTTTCCCTGGCAGCCACTGAGCATTTACTCCCCACTGGCATAGGACATGACTGATCTTCTGGGTCAGAGAGAAGGAGGGGCTGCCAAGACCTCAGCTGCTCATCATCTTGTCCTGACCCTCTGGCTGCAGGTGGAAGGCAGCAATGCTGGATAAGGCGGGGTTTGGCATTTGGGGTCCGACAGATCTGGATTCTAGTTTTGAGACTATGCCTCTAACTAGCCATGTGATTTGGGGCCGATCCCTAACATTCTAGAGTCCTAACTTCCTCCTCTGTAAATGCTGGCAATAATACTCATGTTAGTGTTCCTGTGAGGCTTAGAGAAGATTATGCATACTATATATTATATTATAACAGGCAGCATTAATTGAGGTCACACCATGTTCTAGTTTTGGTCTTTATCACCTCATTTAATCCTTACAGCTACTCTGTGAAGGAGGCATTTTCATCCTGTTTTACATTTGAAGAGGACAGAGTTTCACTTGCTCAAGGGCATGTAGCTAGATGTCGGCTGAGACTGGCATCCAAACTTTAGGAGGTCAGAGTCCAGACTCCGTCTGACTCTGCTCTGCTGCTTCCCTGTGGAGCATGAACCACGGTGCTTGGCATGCAGTCGGTGCCAAATGAGAGTTAATCCCTTTCCTATGGTCTCTCTGGAAGCGGAAGGGTGACTCCAGATTGGAATAACAGGCCATATTTAGTAAGTACTTACTATGTGCTGGGTGCTTTGTGTGCATTGTCTCAGTTATTTCTTTGACAACCTGGTGGTGTTGCAGGTTCTGTTGTTATTGCTTTTTATGATCTTCTTGGTCTTCTTGATCATAAAATAGGAGAGGCCCAGGTCTATGTGGTGCCCACAGCCTTTGCCTGCCAGCCCCTGATTTCTTGTGAGATTGGCCTTTCGCACCTGTCCAATCTTCCCTTTCCCCAGGTTGGGATGGGTTAGGTTGGACATCTGAGTGTGAAATTCAGGCTGCCCCGAGGAGCTCACAGATGTCAGTGCTGGGAGGAGAGAGGGTGGAGGGTATACTGCAGGTGAGAAGCCTGGCCTTTACTCCTGCCTCTGCCACTTGGGTAAGCCATGGGATCTTTGCAAGGTCCAGTTTCCTCGTGTGCGAAATGAAGATTGTCACATCTGCCTCACTTACCTGTTGATGCAAGTAAACCGTAATCAGTCTATAAATCAAAATTGGGGTGAGTTTATTATGAGTCAGATCTGAGGCCTAGCCCGGGGCCTTTCTTCCCTAAGAAAGGAAGGGCACCAAAGAAGTGGGGTATACAGAGTGGTTATATACCATCTTGGAACAAAGAGCAGACATCACATATGATAAGAATGTCCCTTTTACAATTGTCACGAGATGCTTAGCTGGCACAGAGGTCGGTGGTCAGCAGGTCAGTGGTCACAAGGTGAGCACAGCAGGTCAGTAATTAATCCTTAGTTCCAGGAACAGATGCTTATCCTTAAAGAAATGCCAATATGGGGGGGCTACATCCCTGTCTTTAGAGGCAGCATTCTTGTCTTTGGAACATAGTAAATATTTAAAGCAGGTGTATATTGCATGCTCAACAGGCCACATCAAGTCCCTTTGGAAAAACAAGGTAGGGAAGAATTAGTTTTACACCAAATGGCTTCCTCATATACTCCAATAGGTACTATTGCTTTTCATTTATTTATCATACCCCATGGAGCCATTGTGAAAATCTCCACTAAGAGAGTTCACCCCTTAACAGTTTACCTGATGCACTCTCCTGCGGTTGTCAGCATTATACCATTCCCTTATGCCATGATGCAAGTGTCAGGCATGGGCACTTAGAATTAACTCCCCAAGGAGAGCCACACAACTCACGTGTTACAGAGTAGGGACTGGAACCCAGGTTTTTTTTTTTTTTCCCTTCTTCTCCCCAAAGCCCCCTGGTGCATAGTTGTCTCTTTTAGTTGTGAGTGCCTCCAGTTGTGCTATATGTGATTCTGCCTCAGTATAGCCTGAGGAGTGGTGCCATGTCCAAGCCCAGGATCCGGACCGGCGAAACCCCGGGCCACCAAAGCAGAACGCGCAAACTTAACCACTCAGCCGCAAGCTCGGCCCCCTAGAACCCAGGGTTTAGTCTCCTCGTCCACTGCTCTTTTGGCTAAAACCCAGCTCCTCATTTTATGTGAAGGCAATTTTTAAATGGTCTGATGCTGGTCAGATGCACAGGATTTTCATATGACTTCCTTTGAGCTGGCAGAATTATTTGGGAGAGGGAATATGTATGTAAACAGTGCTGCTGCTTGTTTTCTCCACGCCATCAGACATCAGCATCCTGGGGGCCCCTAACAGCTCCAGGGTGATTGCTGGTGTGGCAGAGGCAGGCTGCTTGGTGGATAAGAACACAGCCTCCAGACCCTGACTGCCTGGGCTCAAACCCAACCTCCTTGCTGTGTAACGTGGGGCAAGTTTTGTATCTTCCGTCTTCAGTTTGCTCATCTGTAAGATGGGGACAGTAATAGTACCTTCCTTATAGGGTTTGTCATGAGGATTAAATGAAATAGTGTATAGATTTAGCACAATGCTTGGCACTTAATAAGAGTCCAGCATTAGCTGTTATTATTATTATTATCAGCAGGTATCTATTGAATATGCACTGTGTGTGTAGTTGTTGAATTGAAGTCGAAGCTGAGCAGAGTCCAACACCCCACCTCATTTCTGGCGCCCTTGACAAATGCCAAGTGACCCCATGCCATAATTGAGAGAAAGGAAACCCAGATCGCTTTAAATCTCAATGAGGGAGTCGGCAGCTCTTTATCTCCCTGCTTTATTCCCTCTGCCAATAGAATTGGAGCAAGAGAATAGGGTGGAGGTGGAGGTCCTGGCAGCGCAGTTTCAAAAGGGCTATGGAAACAAGTTGTTTTTTTCTCAGCTCTGTTTTCCTGACAAGGGAGGCCCCTCCCCACCCCTCTATCTTCCAGCCCTTTCCTTTTCACCTCTTACCACCTCCCTTACCCCCACTACCATCTTCTCCTCCAGCCTTTCTTGGCCATTTAATTAGCGTGTTTATTCCCTTTGTCTGCTATTGCTATCGACCTTCTGTCGTGGAATGGCCCCTTCCCCCTCCTCTCTCAGCCCATGACCTCTTCAAGCAACTTTCCCACGGAAAAAAGGAAGACCAGGGAGGGCGGGAGAGGTGGGATGGAGAGAAGGGTTTGTGGGGAACAAAAGATCCTGTGAATTATTCAGAGACACAAGCAGGGGGTTTCTAAAGAGAAGAGAGAAGGGGCTGTGCTGTGGAGGGTGGGAGTCCTGGGTTGGCTCCTAACTCCAAGAAAAACACTGCTGCTCACCATGGTATCTGTGACGCTATTCTCCAGCCATCGACACCCCTCCCCTGCCACCTTGTCACCTCTTCTCATTTCTTAGTTTTCTATTTTAGGAACAGAAATTAAAACATGCACTCTCCATAACTGGGAGCAGCCCAATAGAATGGGGGCAGAGGGGTGCCTTCTGATTGACCAACAAGTGGTACAGTCAGACAGCTTTGGCAGAATGGAGTTGGGATCCTGAAGGATGTGAGAAACATGTCTACCATCAGGTTGCTGATTTCTAGAAGGAGGGCTCAGGCGTATTTAGCTGGGGCCTCAACAGGGTGTGATGGGTGTGGACTGAATGGGCCTTTCTCCATGTTTTTCATTTTAACCAGTAACAGTGGGGGAGGGGTGATCAGGTGTTGGCAACTCAACAGTCCTGAAGACTGCTGCGCACCCCACTTTATACTTGATGTCCTCAGGAACCTGAGAAAACTGGAATATTAAAGCAGGAAAAGACTTTAGCGAAGCCCAACTTCCTCTTTACCACGGGGAAACAAAAATGTAAACAGTCTCCCAAATTTGCATAGGGTTTGGTTATTTACAAAGTGTTTGACGTAGATCCTAAATCCTCACAAGGACGCCATGGAATAGAGATTTAGGATGCCCTGCTAACAGCTGTGGTAACTCAGATGCAGTCAATGAAGTGTGGAGAAGCCCTGTGGCTCTCGCAGAGGCACAAAGTCAGTGCCCAGCTGCACTAGGACGCAAATGTCTGATCCCTATGCTGGTCTCCTTCCGTCATACCCTTCTGTATTTCATAAGCAAAAATCCCCTGCTTCCCCAAACCTTGCTACCCCTGCCCAGAGCCTAGTGACAAGCCCTTCTGCCATGTTGTCCCTTTCCTGGCATGGCAGGGACACCCACCTCTCCCACAGTGTTCGTGGTGAGTCCAGTCCAGGCCCCACGTGCATACCCTCCCTCTCTTCAGACCTTGCCCCCACCTCCAGTCCTAGGGCTGCCTGGGGTGTGTGCTCTGGGAATTGGCCTATTTCCTGGTTAACCAGATTGGGTGTGGAAACCTGCCAGTCCTGTTTGTGGGAACAAAGGAGGCTTTTGTCACCCAGATCGCAGCTACTTATCAGTTGGAGTGGGGGCCTTGGAGATGGTGAGGGGGAAAGGCAGGTGTGGGCTGGGCAGTGCGCTGCCCCCTTGTGGGGAGCCAGGGAACAGGCACAGGAGGATGGGTCTTCACTCCCAGCTTCTCCAGGTGCAGTTCCGTGAGGAGGAGAATGAGCCGTGGGTGGGGGACCCATGGCTTACCTTCCACTGTGTCCTTAGATACTGGGGTGGGAAATCGTCAAGAGGTCTCCATGGCACCTTCTAACCCCAGACCCGCACGAGTTTACAGATCAGGAAATTGAGGGTTAGATAAGTTAAGGATGTTGTGAGGAGTTATTGGGAGGATGGGGACTCCAACCTTATTTTCCTCACTCAGCGTCCACCACACCATGCCTGGCCTGGTGGCGCAGGTCGGCTCAGGGTCCAGAATTGAGCCCGTGCCTCTTTTCTTGGCCAATTTTCCCTTGTTTTGAATTACCCTCCCCCCATCGGGGTTTGATTTATCCTGGGGACAGTTTCTGAGTAAAAGCAGCCTTTGGTGGCCTGTTGAGATGCAAACATTCCCACATCTGTTATTTCACATCCTTCTCACAACTCTGGTGCACGTGTCATTGACCCTGGGAAGGGACAGAGGTGCGGGAAGACTCAGCACAGCCAGGAAAACCCATCTTTGTGGGCATGTGGGGACAGACTGACCCAGTGCTCAGCCTTGAGGTCTCATTCCAGCTCTCCCTTCTCTTAGTTGTGGGCTTATTCCTTACACTCTCTGAGCATCATGCTGTCTGTGCAGTGTGGGGCGTTCTAAGAATTACATAGATGCAAGAGCACAGCCTAGTGAGTAGCTAAAAAATGGGCTCTGGAGCTAGATTTCCTGGGTTCAAATCCTGAGCTGTGTGATCTTCGTCAGATTGGCTTAACCTCTCTGTGCCTTAACTTCCCTGCCTATTGAAGTGGGGTTAATAATACTAAGACCTCCCGCACAGGCTGTTGGAAGGGTTAGATGGATTTATATATTGTGAGCAGTTAGAACTGTGGCTGGCACAAGGTGCGCTCTATGTGTGTTATCAATTATAATGCGTGGATGAAGGGCCATTGCTCATTGCTCTGTCCCCAGCATCCAGGAGAGCGTCCAACACAGAGCAGGGCTCACTATCAATGGACAGATAAACAAATAATAAACTAAATAACCAAATAAACATGCTCTTTTGCTCTCCTCCTGTTTTCTCAGCACCACCTTACCCCCATAGCAGGACTACTGGCTTCTCAGGCGGTCTGGCTCCTCGAGTCATCTGTAACCCAGTCCATTGGCCTCTCTAAACCCACTTCCCCCCTCCAAGCCCAGCTGTGGAAGCCTGGGTGGCAGGGGGATGGCGCAAGACCCAGCCCCACATGTCCCGTATTTTTTTAGTTGGCGCCGTGGGAGGCCTGCTCTCTCCTAGGCAGCTGTGCCGTCTCCTCTCCAGCTTGGCTTGAGTTGCAGGGGAGAAGGACAGAAAGAGGAGGAGGCCTTGCCTGATATTTATATTTCTCAGGGAAAGGAGAAGCAACAGCTGTTAGAGCAATGGTTTCCAAATGTTGGACTGGGATTGGCTACATCTGCATTCTCTCAGTAGGAGCTTGTAAAAATGCAGATTCTTGTGCCCACAGGTGGAGATTCTGATTCAAGTCTGGAGCTCTGTCTTTTTTTTTTTTTAAGATTTTATTTTTTTCCTTTTTCTTCCCAAAGCCCCCCAGTACATAGTTGTATATTCTTCGTTGTGGGTCCTTCTAGTTGTGGTATGTGGGACGCTGCCTCAGCGTGGTTTGATGAGCAGTGCCATGTCTGCACCCAGGATTCGAACTGACGAAACACTGGGCCGCCTGCAGCGGAGCGAGTGAACTTAACCACTCCGCCACGGGGCCAGCCCCTGGAGCTCTGTCTTTTTAAAAGCTTCTTAGTTGGATTTTAGGTACACCCAGGTTTGGGCTCGCTTATTTATTTATTTTTTGGTGAGGAAGACTGGCCTTGAGCTAACTTCCATTGCCAATCCTTCTCTATTTGCTTGAGGAAGATTGTTGCTGAGCTGATATCTGTGGCAATTTTCCTCTATTTTTTTTGTACGTGGGCTGCTGCCATGGCAGGCCTGATGAGGAGTGCATAGGTCCATGCCCAGGATCCTGGCCCATGGACCCCAGGCCACCGAAGCGGAACATGCAAACTGAACCACTATGACACTGGGTTGGCCCCTTGCTTCTTTATTTTTTCATTCCTCAACAAATATTCATTGAATGCCTACTAGTGCCAGGTTCTGAATGAAACAGACAAAGATATTTGTTCTTGTAGAGCTTAGATTCTAGAAGGGAGGGTAATAAGCGCAACTTATTTTAAAAGGTATAAGTTCCATGGGAAAAAAAAAATAGAGTAGGGTAAGGGCTTGGGAGTCCCAGGGTGAGATGAGGGGTGGGCAGCAGGAGTGAATAAGATGGTCTCAGGAGTCTCACTGAAGGGGTAAGATTTGAGCCAAGACTGAAGAAGTTCTAGGAGGGAGCTAAGTAGATGTCTGGTGGAAGAGCATTTCAGGCAGAGGGAAGAGCATATGCAAAGACTCTGAGGCAGGAGCATGGCTGGCATGAAGGAGGAACAGCTAGAGCAGAGTGAAAAGGTGAGTAATGTGAGAGGGATAGGGGGTTTGGGGTATGCTGGTATTTTGACTCTGAATGGACTGAGGGGCCATTCTGAATTTTGAGGTTCCGAGTGGAGGAGTGACATGGTCTGAGTTAGTTTTTGAAGGTATCCACTCTGGCTGCAGTGCTAAGAACTTACTGCATCTTTAGTAAGGATAAGTAATTTCTGTAAGAAAAGGGAACTCCTCAGTGAGTGAAGTTTGGGGTCCCAGCACTGGCCCATTTAGTCCCATTTGTCAAAGCCATAATGTATCTGCTCTTTCCTTCCACAGGGTCCCCACCGTCCCAGTGAAGAACCTCAATGGGTCCAGTCCTGTCAATCCTGCTTTGGCAGGTAAGAGAAACCCTGAGCTTGTCCTGCTTAAGATTGCAAAACGAAAGCAATAAAATAGCTAGTGACCATTTATAAAAGAGAGAGAATTTGGGTATTAATTAAAACAACGGGGCGTTTTAGGAGTTGGGTGGGAAGGGCAGGAAGAGTTTGGGGAGAATTCATTGCTAAAAGCATATCATGCTGCTGAAGATGCATGAATGAATACAAGTAGAGGGTAAGTGGAGAATTCATGAGTTACGGGAACTCTTCTGGAAGGGGAGAGAGATGGTTAATGGGGAGGGAGGGATTTAGAGGGTGTTGGGGACCTAACTCCCCAGTCCTCCCTCACTCATGCCTTGCCCTTCCAGGAATCACTGGGATCCTCATGAGTGCAGCCGGGTTGCCTGTGTGCCTCACCAGGCCACCAAAGCTGGTCCTCCACCCACCTCCCGTCAGCAAGAGTGAAATAAAATCCATCCCAGGTGTTTCCAACACGAGTCGCAAGACCACCAAAAAACAAGCCAAGAAAGGTATCAGCCTCCTTGTCTTAAGGAGTCCTAGGGGGGTGGCTGGCCTGGTGGTGTAGTGGTTAAGTTCATGTGCTCCGCTTCGGCGGCCCAGGGTTTGCAAGTTCGGATCCTGGGCTTGGACCTACACACCACTCGTCAAGCCATGCTGTGGCAGCATCCCACATAGAAGAACTAGAAGGACTTACAACTAGGATATACAGCTATGTACTGCAGCTTTGGGGAGGGGAAAAAAAAAAGATGAAGATTAGCAATAGATGTTGGCTCAGGGCCAATCTTCCTCACCAAAAAAAAGAAGGGGGTGGACTTCTGGGGGGTCAAAGACCTGCCTCCCAGCCCTGGCTCTGCCTCTGCCACTGAGGGTCTGTGCCTTAATTTCTGCATCTGCTAAGTGAGCATAACTAGTACCCCCTCTGATGATTATACCAGAGTGGATTGTGTATAGATCAGATGGAGACCCTTTGAGAAATGTAAAAGTGTGGTGTACAGATATAGAGACATAAAAATATAAAGTGTGACACCAATAAAATGTGTCAGAAAGATTACGTTGGCATTGGAGCCAAAACAGGTGGATTGAAGTCCCAACTTTGTCGGTTGCAAATCGTATGATCATGAAGAGTCTCTATTTTCTCGTCTTTACAATGGAGTAAAAATGCTCACAACCATTGTCCAGTGGGTGTGCCCTGGAAGGCATCCATGACACTTGCGAAGTAGCCACTGTCTTGTGTCCCTCTTGAGCCTCCAGATGCTCTGGCCATTTGAACCCTCCTTCAGGAGTTCCTTCCTACCTGCCCGCAATCCCACAGCTAAGGGGTCAATACATACCTGAGCCTATCCTGGCACCCTTTGCTGCCTCAGCTCTGTAGCTGCTCTTTCTCTTTGCTGGTTAAATGTATTGACCATCACCCCTAAGTCTCCACCTTGCAAAGTTGTTGTGATGTTTCAGTGGAATCATATGTATGTTGCTCTTAGCCCAGGGCCTGGCAAGCAATAGGCTCTCAATTAACAGAAGCTTAATTCTTACAGGAGAAGCAGGGCAGTGGGAAGGAAGGGCCGGCATCCCAGCTTTTGGCTGTTACATGATCTACTTCCTCAAACACTTGTCCTACTTTTCCAGTCTATTAAAATTTCTCCACTTAAATGAACTCAATTGCCTTGCTCATAGTCTCACGGGGAATGACAGGATTTTGCACTTTCCCACTCTTCCTGTTATTATAATAGCACATATTGGAGCCTTAACTGGCAAAGTGCTAAAAGGCTGCATGTCCATTAGATCATTTAATTGTAAATGCAACCCTTTAAGTAGGTGCTATTGCTTTGCCCCATTTTATAGGTGAGCAAATGGCAGTTTAGAGAAGTTAAGAGAATTGGCCAAGGAGACACTGACCCTTTTTTCCTTCGCTGCCTTCTTGTGTGGCCGTATCATCCCATCCCCTGCATTTAGGCTGGGCTGCCTCCTATGGCTCCAGTCCCCGAAGAAATTCCAGAATCATTGCACCTGACAGGATGCTTTCCAGAGCATCCCCTTTTCCCTGCTGCTGGCCCACATCTGCTGGCAGTGACCACACCCTCAACTTCAAGCCAAGGAAGAGTATCCTGAGACTATAGTCATTGCTTCCTGGTCTCCCATAAAAATAATATCACTCTGACGCCATGTTATAGATCAAGAGAGTGCTTAGCACATGTAAAATGATATGATAAGCCTACCTAATATTTTTAAATGTGTAACAGTTTACCTCTGTAAACTCTGTAAACACTCTTGCTTTCATTTCTGTTGTCTCATCGCATTGTTTGGGCAGGTCCAGGCTCTTCCATCTCTGTTAAAAAGTGGGTTTGTTGAAAATAGGCAAGGAGATGTCAGGGAAGTGACTGAAGGAGGTAAAGGCAGGTGTCAACACCTCCCACCTCCTCAGACCACCTCTTTCCCTCTTCTATCCTGAGTTCCCTTTCAAATTCTTATGTACAATTTCAGAATGAATGCCTCCCCTTTCCTGCTCTGAGCCTGGCTAATAACTCCCCTCTCTGACATGCCTGGTTTGACAAAGCTGTTTGATCCCTTATCTCTGCCTTGCTGGCCCACTGATCATCCTGTCTCCACAGGTAAAACCCCAGAAGAAGTGTTGAAGAAGTATCTGCAGAAAGTCCGGCACCCGCCAGACGAGGTGAGTGCGGGGAAGCAGGGCAGGGCTCAGCTTCTCCACCACCCACCAGCATTTCCTCTGCCAGAGTTTTCTGAAGGATGTGGGGGGAGCTGCTTCTAAGCCCTGACTGGACAGAGCTGATCAGAGCAGACACCCAGGCCCCGGGTTCGTGGTCCCCAGCCGCAGCTTAACCTCTCCCACCACCCCATTCAGCAAAGTGCTGATTGATTCTCAACTACCTGAACATGACAGTCTGAATTTAAGAAATACAGGATGATAAGCTATGGGAACTGACTTTAAAATGGGCTTGATGTAGAACAGTGGCTCCCAACCAGAGAGGGGATGCTACTGGCATCCAGTGGGTAGAGGCCAGAGATGCTCCTTAACACCCTAAAATATCCAGGACAGACCTTGCAGGAAAGGATTATCCTGCCTCAAATGTCACTAGTGCCAAGGTTGAGAAATCCTGTTGTTGATCTGTTTAAAATGCACACCCTCCAGTACACTCAAAATATAATACCTTTACAAAAGTTCATCTTAAATAAAGCTTGCCAGTGGGTCTATCAGCAAGCATTTATTTCCTCGAAAGCCTTTGGAGGACACCAACAAAGGCAGTACATTGTCACTGCTCTCAAGATTATCTTGTTGGCTGGCCCATGTTCACCTGTACCACCACTAGGAATTATTTCAGAAATTTCTCTCTTGCGTAAAGCAAGACAAAACTATAGTTAGAGTCCCAAAGGCACATATACCCTGGTTTGTGGGCTTTCTAGAAGAGGAGCAGTAACGGCTCACCTGACCTCTGAGATCTTGTGGGAACCACTGTGGAGATGCCCTGGCCTCCTAGGCTGGGTGAGAGCTGACGACCTCTCTGCTCTGTCCCTTCCCATCCCCAGGACTGCACCATCTGTATGGAGCGCCTCACAGCCCCATCAGGCTACAAGGGCCCACAGCCGACAGTCAAGCCTGATCTGGTGGGAAAGCTGTCGAGATGCGGCCACATCTATCACATCTACTGCCTGGTTGCCATGTACAACAATGGCAACAAGGTTAGTGCCAGTCTTTGGGGCTGCTGCTACCTCCCGTGCTAAGCCCTGGAGGAGCAAGAGCGTGGAGCCCCTATTAGGGTGGCACCCGGGTGATTTGGGGAGTCCCACAGCAACAGGAATGATGATCTTGGCAGTTCTCAGCAGGAGCAGTCCTTCACAATATTGTAATGTTGGAAATACCTGTCTTTACCTTCCCTGTGGGCTATGCTACCCAACTCGCCCCAGTCCCTACCCTGGGTGTGGTGGTCTGAGAGAGAGAATCCTGTCCCTGAGGGTTCTGAAGGGAGTGACCCATGATAATGGGCCCATGTTCAGTGTTCATTCATACTAGCATAGAAGGATTTTCCAATCACCCTTCCTTCTCTAGGGCTAGTGATTTTCAGTTATAATTCATTTTCTTTGAACAATTTCTTTTATTTATTTATTTATTTATTTTTCTGGGAGAGATTTGTGCTGAGCTAATATCTGTTGCCAATCTCCTTTTTCTTTTTTGTTTTTCCCTCCCCAAAGCCCCAGTATGTAGATGTATATTCTAGTTGTAAGTCCTTCTAGTTCTTCTATGCGAGTCACCGCCACAGCATGGCTACTGGCAGACGAGTGGTGTGGTTCCGTCCCCAGGAACTGAGCCCAGGCTGCCAAAGTGGAGCATGGCAAACTTTAACCACTAGGCCATCAGGGCTGACTCTGGACAATTTCAAAACACCCTTGATTGCCCCTTCAAAGCATTAGAGACTGTTGCCAGAGCATACCTGGTAGTCCCTTAGCATCCCACTTTTGGAGGAAGAAAGGCTGCTTGTGATGCTCATCTTGTCCATTAATCACAGTGGAGTGGAATTCCCCAATTAGAGCTGGTTTCCAGGAATCCGGGAGTGTCCTCAGATGATAACTCTCTCCTTACAATGTCTGAGCCTTTTTTAAGTCATTGGCTTTTCTCCTGTTCTTTCCTGTGCCTGGAATAGTCTTCACTCCTCATCTCCATGAATTCGAATCCTACTTGTTTCTTCAGGCCCAGCTTGGACTGCATCAGAGTCTGAGATTTCCCTGATATCCACCAACTTCTTACTTACTCAAAAGAACATCTGGCTTTTGGGGGCTGCTTTTGGGGGCTGCTCTGTACTTCTCTTGCTGTGGGAAAGAGGAGAGGCAGGCTTGAACCCTGGCTTATTAGCCAAATGACCTTGCGCAAGATTTTCAACTACTCTGAGGTTTCACTTTCCATCTGGAAAATGGAGATAAAGCAATATCTAATTTATAGGGTTTTATTACTATTATTACTCAAGTTGATATTTGAATTATGTATTTTCTTCTTTGTATTATGGCTATAATCTTTTTCTTTGTCTTTATGTAGTCCTCTGATTGAAGTTGGCAAAGTGCTTGGGATCTTTCTCAGTGTCTCAGAGAGTGCAAACTCAGTTGTTGATGGACGATGCATGTCTGGATCCCCTGCCCACTTCACTGACCCTAAACTAAAAGGTTTCTTTGGGACTTTGCATTTTACGAAGTTATTTTGAGTTTAAAGGGGTTTCTTAGCACATTCATTACCTTTTTGATGACTGTATTTAAGGAGAATCTAGTACCTCCTTGCATTTATTTCCATCGTGCTTCAAAAATGTTTCTCAATTCACTATCCTTTATTCTCCTTCACATTAATACTTTGAAGCATGCATTTTTTATTTTCTTTACACAGAAGATGGGAGAGAGGGCCCCACAGAGAAAGAGAGTGATTCACCCAAGGTCATGAAGCAAGTTAAGGCCAGAACAGAGAGTGGGACCTGGGTTTCTTGACCCAAAGCCTTGGGTTCTCGTCCTTTCATCACTTGGAGTAGCCTCTGTTTTCCTGAGTACAAGCTATTCCTTTAAATGTGTAGAGCTTGAATTGAAATGTCCTGAAATAACTCCACAGAGGATCCCAGCCCTCCGGAGGAGATGGGTGTCCTGGACAGCTTTGGTCCCAGCTGTGCGACAGCGCTTTTTATACACTTTGCTCCCTGCCCACGCATGCCTTCCTTGTCCTCATCTGCTTTCTTTTTGTGAACCTGGAATATGATTTACTGTCCAGGCTGTCCTCCAGGCTCTCCTCCCACCCATCCAGGTGGCACTTCACCAGGCCCTGCTGTGAAACCATGACTCCTTACATCACTGCATTCAGAGTCCCCTGCAGTCCCCTAACAGAGCCACTGAGGTACAGTGCAAAGCCTGTGGGATTTACACAGACCCACTGGAGTCCCAGCCCTAACTAGTGGCAAGTCCTTTAATTTTGCTCTGCCTCAATTCCCTCCTCTGTAAAAGGGAATAATTTTTAAGGCTAATAATAATAAGGCTAATATTTCTTCTCAGCTGATGTCAGAAAGTGAGGTCTAAGCAAGATAAGAGATGTAAATTGTTGCAAGGTTTAAAATCCTATAACTAATGCCATCATTCCCTCCTCTAGTTATTTATGCACACCTCATCCTTCACCCTTCTCAACCAATTCATAACTATTCTTTAAGGACCGTCTTCTGAAAATCATCTTCATTTACTCCAGCACATGGTGCCCAATTTCTCTTTGTCGCAGTGGTTTCCAAAACTGTCTGAACATTAGTCTCCCCACGGAAATCATAAAACTACTAATAGCATTTAGATACTCCACATGCTAAACCCTTCTTATGGATTATCTCATTGAATCCTCTGAACAGCTCAGTGAGATAGGTACTCTTATTTTCCTTGTTCTATAAGGAAACCAAGCCTTAGAGAGGTTAATTAATTTGTCCATGGTCACAGAGCGGGTAGATGACAGAGCTGGGAATCAAATCCAGGCAGTTTGTCTTCAGAGTTCACGCTCTTCACCACCACACTCCATAGCCTCCCAACTCTGCCTCACTGGGCCTGGTGTGAGTCTAGGTATCTTTAGATTTCCCAAGCTTAGGAGGTGATTCTGATGTGCTGCTCTCTAGTGCTTGCTGTCGGTTCCACTCCTTCGGTACTTAGCAGTTAAATGATGATTCCCTATGAGTGCTCCCTGCCCTCTTGAGCTGGTCTCCTTCTCAAGAACAGGATCTCTCTCACCTGCCCCTTAGCATGGATCCTTGGGCTTTTTGTGGACTTTACCTCCCGTTACTTTGGAGAAAGCAGAAATGGCTTCGGTAGCTAGGCAGGGAGGTTGGGAAGTTTAGTACTCATTTTGGTGCATTTTGACACCCTGGCCCTTTATCTGTGGTACGTTTGGGGGTTGGGTGGGGAGGTCATTACCAAAACTGTTTCCCAATCTGGTTCTTTTGGCTTTGTCTTCCCAGGATGGGAGTTTGCAGTGTCCAACCTGCAAGACCATTTATGGGGTGAAGACAGGTACCCAGCCTCCGGGGAAGATGGAATACCATCTCATCCCCCACTCTTTGCCTGGCCATCCGGACTGCAAAACCATCCGAATCATCTACAGCATCCCCCCTGGAATTCAGGTGAGCTCATCCTCAGCCATTGACTTTTATTGTTTTATGTTTAAATGTTTGCAGATAAATGTTTGTCTTACTCCATTCCGGTTGCTATAGCAAAATACCATAGACTGGGTGGCTTTTGAACAAAAGAAATTCATTTCTCACAGTTCCGGACGCTAGGAAGCCAAGGTCAAGGTTCAGGGTCTGGTGAGAGCCCTCTTCTTGGTTCATAGACCATCTTCTTGCTGTGTCCTCACATGGTGGAAGGGGTGAAGGAGCTTTCTGGGGTATCTTTTGTAAGGACACTAATCCCATTCATGATGGCTTCACCCTCTCAACGTAACTACCTACCAAAGGCCCTACCCCCTAATACCATCACGTTGGGGGTTAGATTTCAACATATTAATTTTGGGAGGACACAAACTTTCACTCTATAGCATTCCACTCCTGGCTTCCCAAAATTCATGTTCTTCTTGCATGCAAAATACATTCATTCCATTTCAACAGTCCCAAAAGTCTTAACTCATTCTAGCATCAACTTTAAAGTCTAAGTCCAAAGTCTTGTCTAAATATTAACTGAATCAGGTATGGGTGAGGCTCAAGGTACGATTCATCCTGAGGCAAATTCCCCTCCAGCTGTGAACTTGTGAAACCAAACAAGTTATGTGGTGGAGCCTCACCAGACGATAAGTCTGTTGGCACCTTAATGTTGGACTTCCCAGCCTCTAGAACTGTGAGGAATGAATTTCTGTTGTTTCAAAGCCACTCAGTTTGTGGCGTTTTGTTATGGCAGCCCGTGCTGACTATGATGATGTTATGAAAAGTTTCCTTCCCAATCTAATACCCCGTCTCACAACTTCCCCACTCTCCACCATTGTTCTTGCTTCCTTATGTATCCTTCCAGATTCTTTGTGCATTTGCAATGAAGATTGCATCCACTCCTCCCATTTTTACACAAATGATGACATATTAGACATATTGTTCTGCACCTTGCATTTTTCAATTAACAATATAGTCTATAGATCTTTCCATGTCAGTATAAAGAGTGTTTCCTCATTCTTTCTTAGCTCTGCAGAATAATCCATTGTATAAATGTACCATAATTTATATTCAGCAGTCTCCATTTGATGAGCATATGGATTGTTTTCAATTTTTTGCTACAACAAATAATACTGTAATGAATAAGCTTGTATGCATATGAGTATACCAGTAGAATAATTTTCTAGAAGCAGAATTTCTTTGTCAAATGATATTTGCATTTGTAATTTGATAGTTAGTCCTTGGATCTGATTTTTGTGGGCACTTGTTTCCTCTTCTGATTCTTTGAAAGACAATTCTAAGGAACAGACTGAGCAATTTTCCTGATAGTAAATACAAATGTGCCCCTTCCTTTACATGTTGAAGCTTTTTCTAAATGTTCTAGTGTGCTTACTGGATTCATTTATTTAACAAATATTTATTAGTTCACCCTTATTTTCTCGCTCTTCCTTGCCTTCTTCCATTTTCTCTTTTATTTAACAAAGATTTGGGGGTGGATTATGAGCCAGGTGTGTTCTAAGTGCTGAAGAAACAATGGTGAGCAAAACCTTGCCCTTCTTGAAGTCCCCATTCTAGTAGGATGAGGAAGACGATAAAGTAAACAAATGAAAAAACAAGATATTTCCAAAGAGTGCTAAGTGATGTGGAAGAAATAAAACAGGGAGATGTGAAAGCCTGCAGAAGAATTAAATTAAAAACCATGATTCTTCTTCAGAGGACTAACCATCCAGTCAGGGAAAAATAAATATACATCACTAAGCTATAGAGCAAAAAATGATATGCGCCACCGGTAAAAGCTGTGGGAGGCAGTATGGACAAAGGCAACACAAGGCCTTCAAAGTCTGACAGAACTGGGTTCCAATTCCTGGCTGCTTCCTTATCAGCTGAGGACTTTGGACGGTCACTTGACCTTTCTGAGCTTGGTTTCTTTATCTGTACAGCCAGAAACCTAATATGCAGGGGTTTTGTAAAGATGGAGATAATGTTTGTATGTGCATATTGTGGCACCGGACACAGTACTAAGGTGCTCAATACCTAGTTTGAGTACCCTTCTTGTCAGGATAATGAGGACAGCTTATGTCTGTCCACTGGGAGGGTTGGAGGAGAACTTCTGCTGTGGGGCACTCACTATTAGGGCCTTGGAAGACATGAAGAAATGGAGGAGAGCGTTTTTAGTTGGAGGATGTAGCAGAGTTGTAGAGGAGAGAAAGTGGGGGTGTTGAAAGCCCTTAAGGAAGAGTTTTAAGAGGTCGAAGACTTGTGAAAGTGGAGGAGAAGAGGAGGGAGCGTGAAGGATGTAGAAGAGTAGGCAGTGAAGACAGATTGTGGCCAGGCCACAGAAGGTCTTGAACACCAGGGTGAGGGCTGTGGATTTTGCTTGTCAGGCTGTGGGGAGTCCCTGGAAGTTGTTGGGCATGTGATTAGTCGTGTGATTGAGATTAGGCTTTAGAAAGTCAGTCTGGCGAAAGAGTGAGTGAGGGATGACCTGACAGACCAATTAGGAGACCACTGTAATAGTTCAGGCTCCAGCAATGGGGCCTGAATAGGGAGGGGCCAGGGGCAAGGGAGAGCAAGATATGGTTGGATGCGGGGGCAGGCGAGACTCCTGGAATGATTCTAGGCAGCTAGTTGGGGTAATAGGGACATGAATGAAAATTTGGGAGTCAGGAGAAACAGCTGATGGCCTTGGTGGGAGGTAGAACAGACTGAAGTAGGCAGAGGTCAGGATGGGGCAACCATTTTGGAGGATGCTCTTTTTCCCAGCCTCCAGGACTGAACAACAGAGAGCCTGAAGGGTATAGAGGTGCCTGCAGGCTGCCCCTGGAACTGCCACAGCTCCTCCAGGAAAACTCAAGCTTATATCAAGGCAAATGCATCTCTCCACTGTCATTACAGCCACTCTGTAGACCCAACCCGGAAAGTCAATATCTGCCCTCTCAGTGCCATGTCCATCACTAGAGACTCCAGGGACCAAGAGCTTTGGCTTCCTGGAGGAGTTGAGACCTTTAAGCTCTGCCTTCACTGCAGAGAACTGTTTCTTGGGGGAGAAGCTCAGCTGGGCAGAGTCGTGACTGCTCAGTTTAGCAACATGCTGGGAGCACACAGCCTTGCTGGGTCACTGCCAGGCAGGCATCTGAGTTGGCCACACAGCTGGCACTCTCAGGCAGGAGAGGAGAAGGCAGAGCTGTGGTTGGAATTGGCCCTTCAGTCCGGCAGCCTGGCTTAGAAACAGCCGTGGCCATGAGAATGTGGTCAATGTGGAGTGATTTCATATGAATATGAAATTCAGAATGTCACGTCCTGCATCACCAGGAAGACATTACATTGTTGCCTCTTTCAGCTCACAGTCATCTTTCCCTTCTCTGTAACCCCACTGCACTTATCATAGTGCTCAATTTGCCAAGTTATAGATGATCTTGAACCATGCTATTAAAAAAATTATTACAGAATTTTAAAGTCATTTTGGAACCATTGTCCATAATAAGAGAAAGTGAAAAATCTGTTTTCTTACAGTTTTGTTATTCATTCATTCACTCATGTGCTCATTCATTATTTAGCCAGGATATATTTTCCGATCATCTCTATGAGAGCTTGTGCCAGGAGCTGCATGGAATTATCAATATTAAATTGGTTTCATCCAGAAGAGTATTTAAAACAGAGTTCCACAGACCTTAAGGGAGTCAGGGATGCTCAGAAGTTATAGACAAATATTTGTGCATGTGTGGGAAATACGTGTATTGGTGGGAGAAAATCCCCCACTTTTCATGAACTTCTCAAAGGGGCCTGTGGACCCTTTCTGGACTCTGATTAGAAAGCCTGGTTTCTGGCTAAATTCTGCTTTAGTTTCTTTCTGAGACTGCTTTTTAGTAGGAGTATTGGGTGATGACAGTTGAAATGTTGTTAGAAGATTTTTAGTCTCAAATATCCAGATCTATATTATTAAACAAGAAAACAAGTAAAAACACTCGAGGACAACAGAGAAAATTCACAAGAATTATTCAGAAAATTCTGATTGCATGGCTCCTAGCTCAGAGGCACTTTTGTTATTCTGAGTAGGGTAGAGGTAAAAAGGCCAGAGTATGCCTCAGGAAGGCTGGATTAAGTTTTGACAAAGCAATTAACCTTATGAAAGTCATCTAACCTCTTGGGCTGTAATTTTCTTCTTTTGTAAAACAAAAGAACCAGAATAGATGATGATGATGAAAAACATTTACTGAGCTCTTTCTATGCACCAGGCTTCATGCTCACTTAACATTTACAGTAGTCCCACAAGGTAAGAATTCACATCCTACCTATTTAGCTTAGGGAACCAATGCCCCAAGAGTGGCTCCAGCTAATACAGCTGGGAGGCAGCAGGTCTGGTTTAAACCCAGGTCTTAGGACTCCAAAGCGCATGTGTTAAATGACTACTCCCGCTGCTGTTCCGGTCTGTTCTCTGTCTATACTCTTGGGCCGTTATTATTGTCATTATTTGAATTAGTCACAGCCTACACCCCCTTCCTTAGAAATATTTTGAAAAATGTCCTTCACTTTCTTTCTTTCTGCTTTTAGGGGCCAGAACACCCGAATCCTGGGAAGAGTTTCAGCGCCCGTGGCTTCCCACGACACTGTTACCTTCCGGACAGCGAGAAAGGGAGAAAAGTAAGGGCTGGGGGGGCGCGGTGTTCAGGGTAGAGCTGGGGAACTTACTTCTATGTTAGGGCGCCGAGTTGTGCTTCCTGCGGTGCACAGGCTAAAGAGAACTGGGTCTCTTTTAACTCTGGATGTACATGGTAACAAGGTCATATTTGAGTCAACTGTAGGTAAGAGTGGATCTAGGACTCTTTTTGCAGGGTGGTGGAAGTCAGAGCTTTTGGTTTTTTCCTGTCCTGGATATTACTGGCAATAATTCACATATTTTAGGACCCTTTCTCTAGGGCTTTGCTGCTTAACAGCTGGTCCTGGGAGCAGCACCAGTGGCAACACCTAGAAGCTTGATAGAAATGCAGAACCTAAGAAACAACTTCATTTTAATAAGATCCCAGGTGATCTGACAGCACATTAAAGCTTGAGAAGCATTATTCTGGTGCAGCAATCTCAATTTGTGGGAGACTATTTTCTTTTTATGTACTTTCTATTCTTTGACTTTTCCCAAAAGGGCAGAGGGAAAAACCATTGGGTTTCTGGATTCCTAGTGATGCATGGTCAGGTGTAGTGGTTTAATGAATTCTAAACTTAGAATAAAAATTTCTTATTCATTTTTCTATGGATAAGGCCAGAAAATCATTGGGTTTTCAAAACCTTCTCTGTTCTCAAAAGAGATAAGAACCATTGATCTAAGTGGATATTGTATCCTTTCTTGTGGGAGTGCTGGGGAAAATGTTGGACAAGAGGTATGTTTTCATTTGCTTTCTCTGGGTCATGCTATGTACCAACCAACCTCTGAATCTCAGTGGCTTACTTCAACAAATATTTATTTCTCATGCACTTTGCATGTCAGTTGCTGTGGCTCGGTTGCTGCTATAGGACAGCTCAGTCTGCCCCATATGGCTTCCTGTTCTGGCATCGCGGTCAAAGGAGCAGCTGTTCCATGGTCCATGCCCTTCTCATGGAAGGCAGCAGAGGACCAAGAGAGAATCCAAGTGGAATTGTGCATGAGAGCTGCTCCTGGAAGCTTGTTACTTCCATTCACATTTCACAGGCCCCAGCAAGTCATGGGCAAATGAGACAACGAATGGGGTCATAAACTACCTATAGGGAGCCCCCTCGGGTCTCATGGCAAAGGATATGGATACCTTCTCTGTTGATATACCTCAAATCCTCTCCTCCCTTGGAGACTCAGCTCAGAAGGAGCCACCTCCATGAAATCTATACTGATCCCCATCTGAGAGTCAACAGAGTAATGATTCAGTCCACGGACTGTAGAGTCAGGGAGTCCTGAAATCAAGATCCTCTTTTGCCACTTACTAGCTGAATGACCAAGGCAAGTCTTTTATCTCTGAGCCTGTTTCCCTGTCTGCAGAAAGGTGATAATCAGAATACTCATCTTATCCAATTATTATAACCATTACATGACCCAATGCTTGGCACTTATTAAGTAAACACTCAGGAGATGGTAGCTCATTGTTTTAATGTCTGCTGTTATAATTACTACTACTATTATGCCCTGCTTGCAGTAGTTCAGTTTTGAATCCAGTACGTTTTTATTGGGTGCTTCTTCATGCTGGACAGGGTGTTGGGCATTTATCTTGCTCAACAAAGATTTTTCTTTATAATTTAGCTGAGTTAGAACATTCTGCAAGCCCTAACACCTCTTGGGCCTCACCTATAAAATAGAGACAATAGCACCTGCCAGACCTGCCCCAAAGTGTGGTTGTGAGGACCAGCTGATCAAAGAAATATGAAATAACCTGGGAGCAGTCAGGGTACTTCAACCATGTCACTGGAGAAAAGTTCTACAACTTTAACTGTGGGTAAATTAATACCACATTCAGGTGGTGATGGTAGAGGAGCTTCAGAAGATCTCAGATCCTAAATGCCTTGAATTCCTAGATCCTGTCTTTTAAAATACAGCTGTGATGTTGGTAGCTAACAGTTGTTGAGTAGTGTCTGCCAGGGACTGCCTCCTAAAATGTTCACAACCTTTGGAGGCAGATTGCACCATTGCCAATTTATAAGTAAGGAAATTAAAGCTCAGAGAGGTGATATAACTTGCCTAAGGTCACAGTTAGTCAGTGACAGAGCCAAGAGTTAACCTGCAGGTCCCTGACTCCACACCCAAATCTCTTTCTAGTCACTTTGCTGCTTAGGGCATCATGATGCAGGAAGGCGTGAGACCCTTAGGAGACTCTCTACCATCCATGGGATAGTCTTTGACTGACACTAAGTATCTGTCTTTGGTGTTCTACCTTTACTGTCTTAGGTTCTGAAGCTGCTACTTGTGGCCTGGGATCGCCGCCTCATCTTTGCCATTGGTACCTCCAGCACCACGGGCGAGTCAGATACCGTCATCTGGAATGAGGTCCACCACAAGACAGAGTTTGGCTCTAATCTCACTGGCCATGGCTACCCAGATGCCAATTACCTGGATAATGTGCTGGCTGAACTGGCTGCCCAGGGCATTTCTGAGGATAGCACTGCCCAGGAGAAGGACTGAGCTACAGGGGCTTTGGGGTGGAGGGGCCGTGGGGACCACAGGGCAGGAATTGGGGAGAGTCAAGGTAGAAGTTGGTGCCATGCCCTCCTGACTCCCTCATCTCCTCTCCTGTCCTGTCTCCATCCCTTATCCCTCCCAGCCACAGGGAGGAGCCAGATTGAATAAGGTGATGTCATTCATAAACCTCATCTATCACAAAGGGGACATGGGATGAGGGCCATCCTCGGTCCATTCCCATGGAGTTTTCGGTGCTGGGTAGGCAAGAAACCCCACCCCCCTGCATCCCCTTAAGTGGGGGCATGGTCAGCACACTTAGGGTGTGGACAGTGCATGGGCACTCCATACCCTGGCCTTGTGAAGCCTGAGGTTCAGTGCCTCAGCTGGCTTCTTGCTGCTTCCACTCTGCTTTGAGAGCGGAGTATCTGCTTTTCTCTCCTCCGCTGGAGGTGAGGAGCTCTCACTGTGCAAGGTTGGGGGGTAAAGGGGTGAACCGCTAAACTGCTGTGACATCAGAAATTGATGCCTCGGTGTACAGCGAGGAAGTACTTCTTGCCAAGAGGGTCAGGGAGGCAAAGTCTTCTAGGAGCCCGCTCAGCTCTCATGATAGTCCTTGGCTTCCCTGGGCCCTCCCTCCTCCTCACACCTTTGACCGTCCAAAGAGGCATCTGGTTCTCTTGTGCGGATGGATGGACTCTGGGATTCCTCTCTGGGGTGGCATCTTGTGATGTTTCTAGCCCCTCTCTGATCAGACCAGAGCCTGCATCCCACTTAGCATCTGAACTGTCCTCAGGGAGAGGAGCCCATAGCCTTCTTCCCAACTCATCCCAGACCAGCTCAAAGATTCCATGAGTTTCATCAAGTCACTGTGAGTAGAGCTCATTCTGGGCTCTGTGCCATCTGTGTATGTGCATATATATGTGTGTGTGTGCGGTGTGCGTGCGCACAACAGGACTGGGTTGGTGGAGAGTCCCATCATGTTCCCACACTGTTTTGCAAGATGTTAAACCCCAGTTCTGATGGGGACCAAACAGCCAGGCTGTGGTCCCCTGACTTCCCTCACCATTTACCATAGTAAATTTGGACCCTGACAGAGATAGAACTGTGCTTTGGGAGATATGTAAGATGAGGCCCTTTCTATATCTCTTTCAAGGTTGGATCTCCATCCAGTCTTATTTCTATGAAAGCTTCAATCTGTCTCCATGCAAATTTGCTAGTCAGAGCCCAGAGGTGGTGCTGGGTCCCTTATCTCCCTCATCTATTACAGATTGATCTAGAGCATGGAGGGAGCCTCTTTAGCTCATTCCTAATAGGGTAAGACCATATTATGGTCCAGTCCAACCTACGTCAGGGTTGTGTTCCAAGACCCTTTCTATCTTCTCCCCAACAGTCCTCTTGCCTTTGGCTCCCATTAAGGAAAGTATTGGGGGTCAGGGAGGAGAGAAGGGGGATCAAGAAGGGAAACTCAATTCCCCCTTTGAAAGTGGGTTCTTTGAACTATGTGTTTGGGGGAAGTTCCTCTGGATACTAATTTGAATTTATATACCTCATATTTTGGGGGTTTGACGTATATATATATGCATATATATTTCATAATATTAGGAAGGTTTTTGATGCTAGAAAAATTGAAACATAAGAACCTTCAAAAATGGTACTTAAGTTAGAACTGAAAGCCACGCTTTCCTGAGAGCTAGCTCCAGAGCTGCTTGGTGTTAAGCCTGCAGCAGTTTTGACGTTAGTGTGGCCAGTGGGTTCACCTGAGTGTCACCCAGTTTCTCAGGACACACTGGTGCTGAGCCTTTCCTCATTTTTCAAATGGCTGTAGGGATCTTAATTGGCTCCAGCAGAGGGAGCTCTGATAGGAGGAATTGTCCCTGCCATCTTAGTTCTAGTCTTCCCCATCAGTCGGCAGCCATTTTATCTCACCAGCAGACCAGAAGATTGGTCCTGAGTTCACTGCACCATGGGGCAGATTCCTGCCTCAGTTGGGAAGGAAACATCTGAACTCAAGGAAGAGACATCCCTGCAGTGTTTAATGTCATGCCCCGTGCCCTTTGCTAGGCTACCACGTACCAGAGAAGATTGGAGAGCCTCATTGTAGGCCTAATACCATCTCCACCTTCAGTGCCCTGGTCAAGTATCTGCTGAGATTCTCACCCACAGGGATGAGGAAATAGACTGAGGATCAGTGAGTAGAAACACACAACTGTGCAGTAGGAGATGGGGAAGAAAAGAAGACATGCTTTGACAACTGGCAGTGGGCAGTGGGGAGAGACTGATTTCCTTGCACCAGGCAGAAGAAAGGTATATATGGGGAAGTGGATGGCCAAGAGCAGAAAGAAGAGACCCAGACTGTGTGTAAGGCAGGCAGCCTGACAGGGGCAATACCACTTTGATAGTAAGTCTTCATACCTTCAAGTCTTTCCCTCTAGGATGTTGACTGTCGCTGTGCCCTGTTTCTCTTCCTCTCTGAGGATGCTCTTCTTGTGGGACTTTCTGGGCAGAAGGGATCTTGAATTTCCTTTCTAACACTGTGCCAGGCAAGACGGGGGGCCTTCGTCTTCCCTTTCTCTTGTGCCAACCTGGAAAGGCACAGTCTTGGGTTCAGCGAGAACCCTGCCAGCAGAGGCCCTGTGCATCTAACAGTTTGACACAGGATGTTTTCCCACCAGAAGCCCTGCTGTGTTCTTTGGCCTATACAGGGAATTCCATGCCTTTCCTTTCATCGTCTTAGCACCAGCAGCCTAGTTTCTCCCTTCCTGAGTCTCCAGGGACAACAGATGGGATTGAATGTCTCCAAACCCTGACAGATGCTCATCCTTTAAAGGTAAATTGTGTATCTGTGGTCGTGTGTGCCTTTGTGTTTTCATCTCCCTCCTTCCCCCTTTTGTAAAACTTGGACTTCTCTGTCGTTTCATACTTGATCAAAAGTACTCGTCCTGGTATTGCACTGTTGTGCGCATGAGATGTTAGGGGAAGTCCTCGTGAGGTACAAGAAAGGGCCTGTCCCCTTTCCTTGTCTGTGGTTACTGGCACTTGAGTGGGGGGGGTTTCTGGGAAACGGCAGGTGAACGTCCTGTTGTCTGTAACTGGTGTGTTTTGAAGTCCTTGGTGTTGCTCTGTGAGAGGACATCGCCACCTGGTGCTCATGAGGTGTATGTGCAGAACAATAAATGGCAAATGAACAACCATAAACTGTTGTTTAACCTGCTTTCTATAGATCAGGGCACCTATCTGTGAGGCATTTGGGATACCTCCCTGAGTCTGTAAGGAACCACAAAACCTTCCGCTGGAGGGAGGGGAAAGTCCCTTTGCTCTATTTTTTTTTTTCTACATCTTTTCTAACCACACATTTGGCCAAGGGACCTGGCTTGACTTCTTGTTCCTCTGAAGCAGCGGACCACATGGCAGGGGAAATAAGTAAGCGAACCTTTGGGGGAAAGACCCTCTTAAAAACCGCGAATGTTAGCTTCCTAAAGTTCACTTTACCTGACCACAATATAGTGTATGTGTCAATAGTTTACAGGCTGTTGTTTTTCAAATAAGTGTTTAGCATTAATCCTGATACTAATGAGAACACAAAAATAAAACGCAAGTGCAAAGCTGCCTTTGTCACCCAGATGTGTCTCTATGTCTGATAGTCCACAGAGTGGTTTCCTTGGCAGCCAGGATTAATCTTTCCACAGACCTCAACCTGCGTTCACCAGTCAGGAAAGTGGAGCCCATGAACCCCTCCCCCGGCCCCCATCAGGGTCCTAACTTTGTCAAACGACTTGAGTGTAAACTGGAAACTCTCACGTTCTGATTTCCTCTGGATGAACAGTCAGACAGAGTGTTCCTTAAATACATATTTTAATGCATATTTATGTGAAATTTTGTTATCAGAAATACAAGTTTGTGAAGAGCTTTTTATTGCAATGGGCAGTTACTGCATGAAAAGCGTAGGAGCCTATAGACTATACTCCATCTCTCTGACTCAGTAATCTTCAAAGAATTCATGGGAAAGTTAGTATTTGCAGAAAAGTGGTTAGCTTTGCTGAAACCTACCCACAAAACACCCAGAGGTTTAGGGGAACATTTTAATGCTTCAGAGACAGGGTTAAGTGAAGAGGTTGTAGAAATCAGTGTCACTGGCTGAATAGCTGGGAGAGCAGGGCTCAAATTCTGTGATTCACTTCTCTTCTCCATACCGCAGTGGGAGATGGATGCATATCCTCCCATCTTCCCACAGGCTGGGATGCTTCAAGCTTCTCAGGAGGACCTATTGTAAGCCTAAACTCTTGATTGTGAATGTTAACCAGGAGAGGACAAATTATCCTTCATAGAAGATAACTCGCTTATGACATTTGATTGGTTAAGAAATGTTGTGGAGGGACATTAATAGATTCACCCCAATAATTACGGTTAGGTGAGATCAGTATTAAAATTGGGCAAAGCCCCAAATGTTATGTGACAATCATGCATCCCACCAGGTGCCCCCGGGAAGTCACCCTGGAACTGAAATAAATGTGTCACAAATGGTGTTGGATGCCTTTTTCATTTCGTATAAAAACATGGATCTGATCAAGTCAGCCCCCTTTCTGGTGGGAAAAGTAAAGGTGGGGTACATAATTGGTGCTTTCTACTCTGTTTTACTTTTAAGGAAGAAGTGATAGTTAGGGGTGGGCTTACTTTGACTTCTTGCATTTTTCCTTGTCTCCCACACCCAGGAAATTGCAGACTTCCCATTAGAATGTGGGAGGTGTGTGTGTGTGTGTGTGTATGTGTTTGAGGGGGTTGTGTGCATGTGATGGGAGGACAGGAAGAGTAAGGGCCACTCATGGACTACAAAGGGGTTGTACTTTGCTAACACAGACAGGAAACTGTAATGCTTGATCTATCCAAATCTATGGCTCCTTTCTTTGCCCCAATTATGATGAGTTAAGAGGAAGAAACCAGGTAGTTGGTTGTGGGTAAGAATTCCAATTTCCGCTTAGCACCAGAATCTTTTCCAGGTTTTACCCTTTCTTCATTCACTCTGTCTCTAAACAATTCCCACCCCATTGACCTCCTAATGAAAATTTATAAGTTAAAATATTTTCTGAGAACTTTATGACACTAGCCTGAAGTCCAAGAGGGGCCTGCTCTAAGTCAGTCCTGACCATGGGGAAGTTGGAAAAAGTGGGCTTGGTACAAGCAACATCTTTCTGTTCAGATGATGTTGAGATGACCCAGAGGAGAGGCCACAGTCCGTTAATACGGAACCCTCAAAGCTGAAAAGCAGTGGCCAAGCAGGACTTCCTGTGTCTTCTGGGCATCCAGTCAGCCTCCATGAACATGAAATTCAGACAGCTTTGTAAAAAACGAAACAGTGGAAAGGTAGCATATAAAGGCAGAAATTCTTGCAGCTCATGAATTGAAAACCACGGCTGACCTCAGACTAAATGTGTAGTGTCAGAATCCAATGTCAACATTCTCCCACCTCTCTTTTTACACATATAGATTCAGATGAAGATAATTCATGACACACACAGAGAAAAGACACCCCCCTTCCTGCTTTAGTCCCTGCGATGACTTTTGCTTAGAAAGTCACAGCTGTTCCCCAACCCCAACCTCAAATTTGTCCATGTACCTCTGTTAATTTCCTGGCCCAGAGACCTGAGGAAGTCACAAAATTATACCCGCTTTTTGTTGCGCTTGCCACTTCAGTAGTTAGGATGGCAGAAGTAGAGAGAGAAGAATGAAAGTCATCCTTGAAGCTCTGGCCGGAGATGAGAAATAGTTTCTTGGGAGAGATTCAGGCTGGACTCTGCTCCTGCTCTTGGTCAGGCATGTCTCTAGTCTCTGCAGTGCCTGGAGCCAAACTCTGCCTCTCCTCCTCTAATGCCTGGTATTCCCTCTTCTTGTACTTGCGGGTGCCGTAGATGGCCAGAGTGATGACAGCTGCCAGGGCGGCGGTGACCCCCACTGTGATCCCAGCTGCTGCTCCTCCTGACAGACCACTATCATTCCCGTGGATGACCTTCATGGCCCTGCGCAACTCTAAGGGCTCTCCCAGCCTCCACTGCTGGGTCTGGGAATCTTTAATCCAGGAACTTGCAGTCTCAATATTAGTCACTATGACTGTGTTGGTGGCAGCCTGACTCATGAGGGGTGGCCGACTGTAAGGTGGGAGCCTGACGGGGGGTAGTGACCCTCCTGTAAAAAGCCCAGCCTTGACACAGTAGGACACTTGGCACCCATCACTGATGACGGCTAGGTGTTGGCTGAAGCCCCCGGGACACTTTTTTAGAGAAGGTGCCCCTATATCTCTGGATATGGCAGAATCCACCAAGGGGTTCCCGACTGCACAGCTAAAGAACCCACCAAAGGGGACCGAAAACCTATATCCCAACTCAAAGTCCTGAGAGGCACATACCTTGAGGTTTTCAAAAAGTCTCAATGGAATATAGCCAGCTGGGCATGACTGTGCATTTGTCAAAGGGTTTATGCTCTTACCACTGAAGAGGCCCCCGAAAAGTAGTCCTGAGTTTTCTGGTACTTGGCCAGTGGCCGCACACCAAAAAGCCCTAAATTCGGCCTTTGCCACCCGGAACACATCTTCACACACCGTCTTGCAGAAGATGAGGAGGGTGCACTTCCGTTGACACTCCAGGTGGTTGTAACCCTCCTCATGGATCTGGGACAGCAGGTGGATTGGGGAGTAGCCAGAAGGGCAGGAGAAGTCGCCAGTGAGTGGGTTCTTCTCCTCCAAGTTTTGGCAGAGTTGGACAACATCATTTCCTGAGAACTGGGTGCATTCCTGATAAACTCCACCAAAGGAGAAATTGGTCATTTTCCCCTCGCAAGAGCCATCGTCAGTGTTGGCCTGAAAATTGAAGTTGGGTGAATCGAGATCTGTGCATCCAGGGTAGGTGTTGAACATGTAATAACGTCTCACAGCAGCTTCCACCGTCTTAGACAACTTCTTCACCAAGGGCCCCGGCAAATCAGGCAGCGTGTCGGGGTTGATGAAGAAGTATAGAGGCAGTCCAGCACGGTCTACGGCCACCAGGTGGTTGGTGATGCCCTGTTGCCAGGCCTGGAGGGTGATGCCTGGGTAAAAAGGAACCCCTCCAATGCTTTGCACTCTGGAGTTGCTTCGGTTTGAGATGTAGCTCTTGGTGAAGGTATTCTGTGACGTGTAATTCTCCTCAAATTTGGAGTTCACAATGTTTAGGAAGGCAGCTCCAGCAGATGCAGTTATTGCACTACGGCTGCTCTGGCTATCCTGCAGGAAGGAGGTTCTGATGTGGTCCTCCTGAATGAGAGCAGCCCCAGCGTCCACACTGATGATGACATGGGTGCCATAATTGAGAACCAGGAGTTCTGCCAAATAGGTGGCCATCCGTGTCTGGTTGTTCTCCAGACGGTCACAGATGTCTATGAGCTCCTTCTTAAACACCCTGCTTAGTTCTGAAGCTGGGTTGATTTTAACTGTGTATAGCAGGTTTCTTACCTGAACCCGGGTAGTTATAGCATGGTCCTTCACCTGAAGGGTCTTCATCCTCTGGAATTCAGAGGAGAACTTGCCATTGACTTTGGAAAAAAGGGAGAGTTCCAGGTTGATGGAGTAGGAGGTGCTGCTCTGGTAATTCACCCAGGAATCCAGGATTTCTGAGTTCATCTCCAGGTTGCTCTGTTTCTGGGGAATGGTGAATATTTCATCGGGGATGATGTACTGTCCGTCCTCTGTGGTCCTGCAGTTGGTATAAGTCAAGTCCATCACCCGTCCCATGTCCACATTCCGCAGATTATCCCAGCCCCCTCCAGGTAAGACTTCCAGAACAGGTAGTTTTAAGGCATCCTTGCAGTTTTGAAATCCAGCCTCATCTCTCTTTTCCAGAGGCTGCTCCATTTTAGCCCATGCTGCCGCTGCCCAGAAGAGGATGGCACCCCTGACGCTGTTCATGGCTCAGGCAGCCCCAGCTCCACGCCAGCCCTAAGCAGTGGGCCAGTGAGCTTGGTGCAAACTGAACCAAAACGAAAGAAAGCAGTTGCTGAAACAAAAAAATTCAACAGTTCTCTTAAAGCCACCAGTTCCTCTTTAGGCTAACCTAATTGCAAAATGGGGAAATGAGAGTTGATTGGAATACTAAGGTCTGTTAGGACTTTGAAATAATATGTTGTGATAGATTTGCAAACACAGCCCTATATCCTCAACAGTTAGCTACCCTGCCTGAACCCCACCTCCCCACAGTCCCGGGCTGCAGCAGTGTGGGCACTCAGAAGTGCAAACACATACCTTACTGCTTCCTCCCAGGTAGCTTTCCAACTTTGAAAGAAAGTTTTGATTTTGCTTTTTTGTTTGCTCTCTTGATGTTTCAAATTTTTCCTGACTGTTCTCTCCTGGGACTCCAATATCAGTTTCCTTTTACCATAAATGCAGAGGTGAATGGCAACATCACCCTTGCTAGGACACCCTGCCTTGGCCATACTTTGGCTAGCTGTAGGTCAAGGCCAAGGCCTCGGTTTCCCATTCACCTGAGGGTGAATGTTGTTCATGCAGAAGAAAGAAGTGAAAATCTTGGACACAAGTCCTGTGGAGTTTTATTGTTATAAGCCCTAATAGTCCTGACATTTAAGATGCCATTATCTGGGGCAGAACTGAACGGGTCTGAAGAGGATTCCATTGGCTATATGCTGGGAACCTCAGTCTGCACTGTCCTTGGCGTGCAGAGTGAAAGCAAGAGACCCCCACACTGTGTCATTTCCTTTCAGATAAAGATGTTTAGGAAAAGATCACATCCACACTATAATCTGGATTTTGATTTATCAAAAGCAGACAGTAGCCAAGGTGTACGTGTGTGTATATATACATCCTCTGTATGTGTGTGTGTGTGTAGTTGGCAATAAGTTGGTACCTGCTGTTCTACCTTTCATTTTTCATTCCATTGTTTAGTGCACATAATCAATATAAGTGCATAAAAAATAATTTGGCTCTGGGCTGCCCAGTGGCGTAGTGGTTAAATTCCCACACTCTGCTTTAGTGGCCCAGGATTCTCTGGTTTGGATCATGGGCACACACCTACATACCACTTATCAAGCCACTTTGTGGTGGGCATCCCACATATAAAATAGAGCAAGATGGGCACAGATGTTAGCTCAGGGCTAATCTTCCTCAAAAAAAAAAAAAAAAGAATGTAGCCCTGCATTACTCAATTCTTTTTTTTTTTAACAAAAGCAACTATTCATTTGTTATATCATCAGGAGAACATACTTTAAGGCATTTCCATTAGTGTGCTGATGCTACGTCTATTAGAGTCCATAATTTAGAACAGTGCTTCCAAGCCCATTGGTCTAGTACCAGAATTAATTGAAGCCCAGCTCTCTCAATTCTTTGGGACAGCTAGGGTGCATCTTAATACACTTGGTAACCAGGGAATCCAGAGGAGTTAATGAAGCTCCCGGTTGTACCCTCATGGCTCCCCAAATCATACCATGAACTAGGTGCAGTGCTGAGACTGAAAAAGTTATGTTTCAATTCACAACTATCACTAACTATCACCCTTATCCATCAAAGAATTGAATTACCTCAGATTGTCACAGATGCAGCTGACAAGTGTTTTCAGAAATAATGAGGCCAGTTGCGTAGCTTCACAGGCTGAGCTTCACTAGTTATTATTAAAACTTCAGTGGTGTTCTGTAAACCCAGAAATACCACATTCTGGACCTGTTCATGCCTCCATTATCATGCTTCAGGGAATTCACTTACATTCAAGAGGGATTAATTTATGAACGAGGATTCAGTTTATACTTGACTGAGAGGCAAGCTTTTGCACAGGATGTCCTGGGTAATTTATAAATCATCTAGTTATAAATTTATCAGTCAGTAGAGTGATCCTAGAATTAGAAAAATTAGAGTTGAATGCCCTTGAGTGCTTCCAATACGTCTGTTGAAATATCCACAGACTTCCCTTCAATCTGTTTCAGGGCTAATTCAGCAGATCAGAAAACTCTCTCACTCACACTGCTTTGGAGACATGCTGACAATTTCTTACTCTTTGTTTTCCTTTTAATAGATCCTGTTGAGACCTCACTCTTCTGCAAGGAGAATACAAGCAAGGTGAATACAGATAATTCCGAGGGGTTCCTGTATCTTGACACACCCAGTCATTGTCGTATTTTGGAGAGCTTTACTCTTCATTTTTACCATAGGAAAAAATTGAAAATAGCTAAAAGAGCCAATAAGAGTGAAATTATATTGCATCCACATGACAAAACATTTTATGGCATCATAATTTTCAAACAATTTTAATAACACAAGAAATTCTTATGCCATAATGTTATGTGAAAAAATCATCATAGATATTCAGTATAACCTCCACTATATACAAATATTTATAACTAGAGGATATACACCAACCCATTGGCAATAATTATATCTGGTTGGAAGGTTTTATGGATTATTTAAAATTTTTCCTCTTACTTTTCTGTATTTTTTGAGTTTTATGCAGTGAGAATGTCTTTACTCATGTGACAACTTTCTATTGAGAAGGTAGTAAGTACCAAACTCAGGGGTGGGTACTAGGTAATCATCATTTTTGTACTCAGGAAAATAATCAACAAATATACATTTAAAAACAAAGAAAGAAATTATTTCTGGAGTTTCCATATATGTGAAATGATCCAAAGCCTGTGACTCTGTGATTTCTGTGCTCAAGGAAGTTCCTTTTCAGTTCACGGGGAAACAATGAAAGGAGAAGTGCAAATGGTGGGAATTTCAGCTCAGCTTAGATTTGCATGCCACTGTGGTGCTCATAATGGTCAGGTGCGAGGCAGATGCCTGCAGGAGTTTGACCAGAGTTTTTCACCCACTCCTTTCTTGCTTTACTCTGCTCACCAGCAATTTCCCCTAGTTTTCCTGTACTGAAATGCATATGCAATCGCATAAACTCTCCAGATGGCCGCACTCAAGGGCCTGTGTCTAAAAATTGAACTTGGTTTCTAAAAGAAAGGCAATTTTTCTACAAAAGGTATGCATCTGTGTTGCAGAAGAGTGATTTCACTTCCTCCAAAAAGAGGCAAGAGGGAAGTCCCATGTCTGCTTTCTTTCTCAGTTTGAACACGTGCAACCTTCTGATACCATCTCAAACAGAGCCAAACCATGATTCATGTCTTAGGTTCAGTTCTGTGTGGGCTTGGAGCCGGTCCTGGTGTTTCCCACTTCTGCATTTCACCTGCGGTCTGAAATGGGCAGGAAAATCTGGCTGCATTTGCCGGCACCACTCCCTTTCTTATTTTTAGCAGGAATCTAGGAAACCAGTCTGGAAGCTGACAAATAGTTGCTAAATGGATCAGAGAACTATGATTTTTATGGACTCTGGAATAAATTTAGTTCTGGAAACCCTAGGAGGTATCAGTTGACAAAGTGACAGTATTTTCTTTTCTAACAGTTGATTCCTAACCTGATGTTTTGAGAGCTGCTTTGTCAGCTCCTTCTCCTCAGAGACTGTTCTTCCCATCAGGATTATTTGTGTCCTGACCACAAAAATAAGAACATAGTGGTTCCTTGATTCCTTTTCTTCTTGTGGGTAAAAACAGAAGGCCCGTGTGAAATCCTGCATATTTGCGTTAAAAAACTAGGGCAGAAGTTGGCAGTCTAAGCCATTTTATTTCTTTCCTCTGTTAACACTTTCCCCTCCTGATTTTTCTAATTGTTTTTCTCTTCCTCAACTATTCCCTTTCTGCTCCTTTTTCTCTTTGCCATGTCCATAACCGGGTTTGGAAGACACAAGTCTGCGATTTAAAGTGATCCTCCCATGATGCTAAAGAAGAAGGAAATCCTGGTGTGGCAGAGTCTTAGTCTCCAGGCTGGTACTCCTTTATTCCACATCAAGGCAGTTGCACCATCCATTGCCACTGATCTCTGAGGCTGCCTCAGTACCATCTTCAGCAGAGTTCTCCAGGACATTCTAATGGAAGTCTATACTTATTGTGCAACTGTTATTTGTCAGGCATCCCTTGTAAGTGCCATTTTTAGAGCAGCCAATGTCAAATGTAATGCTCCTTTAAGAGTCTGGGAGATGGAGTCAGCCCTCGGAGTCACTCATCCCTTTTCAACTACTTTCCAAGCTAAGCTCCACAGAGACTGAGCAGCTAGGACAAACCCATTCCCCCTCCCCATCAGCTTTTAGGTTTCCCAATGATACCAGCCTAATACGAAGAGTACCTTTTATATTCTTCTTCAGCTGAACACAGATTAATATGGAGGGCTTTGCACAACAGCACTCAAACACAGTGAATTTCTCTTATATCCTTGTTTCTCAGTCCCTACATCTTTGCTGTCCATGTAACTTCTTCTTTGAGGAAGATTTTAGCATTTGGCCTTTCTGGGTTAACTGTTGGCAGAGTTTATATTTATGTGTTTCATTATTGGGTAACACAAAATCAATCTAACATTCAATCTATCCTTCTTTTACCACAAGATATTCAGATCGATTTTGAGCTGAGACAAAATAAAAATTACCACCGCTTTTCTTTCTACCTGAAATAATGTGTTAAGGTGAAAACATGTGAATTAGGTGAGGTGGTTGTTCCATCACAGAATTATCTGGAATTGGGAGCTTTGGGTCTCCCATTGAAATATTCCTATTGTCTCTACTATTTTTTTGTGACTACATATTTTTTAAATATGACATTGAGTGTGGGCTGGGTTGTGGGTCTCTTCGGTCTCTAGACTTTGTTCTGCTTTATATAGTCACTCAAAATGTCTCAACTGCTAGACTGATAAACATGGATGTGAAATAGAGGTTTCAGAACTGAAGTACAGGCAACATCCGGGCTCCATATGTTACTTTGGGCAAGTTCTGGAGTCTCCCTAAGTCTCTATCTCCTCAACTTTGAAACACAAACAATGGCATATGCCTCTGTGTAATAAATTAAGTTGTTAAGAGGATTGACTGAAATCATGTAAAGCTCTATATGACTGAGGTAGGAGCTCATTGTATATCAGCTCTCATCTTTGCTGAACCTGTTGCTGCAGTCTTCTGGTTGATTCTGTGGTTCAACACTTTCAGGATGGGAGTGGAAGAAAAGGCATTTTAGAGCATCTCAGGAGCTTGACTTTCCTTTGGTGGTCCATTTGACAGCATAGGAGGCCATACTGACTCAGAGGGGCCACCTGAATATTTTTTACTAACGTCCTAAATAGAGACTTGCACCTCTTTAAGGAAAACAATCTAGTAGCCATGCCATCTGGATTAATGACACAGGTAAATTAGAAGTGATGGTTGATTTACCAAAGAATTCATCCTGAGAGTCTTTTAGAATGGAGTTGACAAACTATTTTTTCTAGTGACCACCTCGGTAAATATTTTAGGCTTTGTAAGCAAATGGTCTCTGTGGTAACTACTCAACTCTGCCATTTTTGTGTGAACGTAGATGATATGTACATTCATGGGCATGGCTGTGTTCCAATAAATCTTTATTTACAAAAACAGGTGGGGGTTGGATTTGGTGTGGGGTCTGTAGTTTACTAACCCCCAACTTAGAATCATAGAATTACAGAATCCCATGATTGGAAAAGACCTGCCCTCCCAGCCAACACTTGAACCTCCTCTAATACAATCTTAAAAAGTGGTCATCCACCATCAGCTTGGATGCCTCTGGGCAGGATGGCACCCTGCCTCCTGTCTGTGGACAGTTCTGTTTCTTAGAAAACTTTTGCGTCAGCTGAGCCCAAATTGTCTGTTTGATCCTCTGGTGGCTGAGATCATACTTCTTTGTGTGGCCATCTTGATAGTGATGCTGTGTACCAGAAGCGCACAGGACTTAATTCCACATGTCAATGAACAGTGATGAATTACAGACAAGAGATAGGTGGGATCTGGCAAATAATTTGTTCTTCCTTTCTCCCTCCAGTGGACTGTTTTGAGGACCAGTGTTTTCATATGGTCTGTCAGAAGACATTTGCATGACTAGACAACTGTCTGCATCTTTCCTTAAGCTGTCATCATCTCAGTAATATACCTCTTTAGATTTGCTTTGTTTCCTTCCCTGCCTTATCTCCCTTTACCTCCTACATTTGGTGCACTGGGATTGTACCTCCCAATGAAACATTAATCAATGTGGGACATTAACTAATATTATAACGTCACTCTTATGTGCATTTATCATTGTATATTTTAATGGACTTTTTGTTTGACTCTCTCCCCTAGTAAACTGTAAACCCCTTATGAGACGTTACTGTGTCTTTTTGGTTCATCATCGTGTTAGTGGAGTCTAGTGCAGTATCTGGTACATAGCAGAGGCCCAATAAATATTTGTTACTATTGAATGAATAAACCAGTGAATAAAGCAGACAAAGCTGATGATGTTTCTCAAATATTTCCCTGGAAAATCAAGCCATGACTGGTTGGGAATAAAATTCAAGCCAAAGCAACATTATTACAGGATTTTTTCTTCAATTTACTTCAGTATTTTTGAGCATTTACTCTGGGTCTAGCTTGCTCTGTTTGTATTTCGTATTGTGAAATAGTTTGGTTTTCTGGTCTATAATTGTATCACTGGTGAATCTGGAATGGTGTGAGCCTAGTGTCTTACATAATAAATGGATTATAAGAGCCCAGATGGAGTGCTCCTATGTGCCAAGATCTTTTGCTCTAATTATGTCTCATCTGGTATTTAAGGCTCTGGCTCTGCAGGACTGAATCCATATGCATGTCGATACCCACCTTGGTCCCCATCTTGCCAATAATCTGCAGCTAGTGAGGCTGGCTTAAAGTTACCTGGTCTCACCCTCTGGCTTCCCCTTTCCTTCTTCATAATCCCCCCAACCAGTTTACAAACAAGCTTTGCCTGGAGGGTGGGGCAGAAGTTAGGGAGGAAGGAGAAACTATCAAAGGACTGACCTTCCCAATTCTGATGACACTTCCATCATGTTGACAGTCAGGAGAAGGACTAAGGAAAGTAGAGGAAGAATAGAAAAAAGGTCAGCATAGTGCAAAAAAGAAGACAGAAGGGGTTTATTTAAAAATCCTAGTTTTTAAAGAGCCAAATCTGAGCTTTACCAAGAAGAACCAGAGCACTGGCTCTGGGTTTTCCTAGGTTCTGGGTAGACATTTCTGTCCCTCTTTCCTCCTGGTTCCCTCTTAAAGCTAGGTTTTTAATTTCTATGTTGAGAAATTAGGGCGTCATGGGACAGCAAAAGTAGCACAAGGCTGGAATTCGTCATTCTGCCACTAATCTGCACGTGACCTGAGACAAGTCACTTTCCCTCTCTGAGTCTCTGTTTCCCCATCTGTAAAGTAAGGAGGTCCGTTGAGATCCTTTCCAGCACCAGCATAATGATGCATGGCCCCTGAGTCTGCAATCCAATTACAACCTGTTTCAACTGAGAGCTAGGGCTGTGATCTTTTACTAAAAAATTTTGAGAATATTTTGTTCCATACAGGTCATGGCGTGTACATCTTCCCATTTGTTGTTCCTGGTGGTACTTCCTCTTACTGACTTGTTTCCTTGTGTGGCTTGTCGTTTATGACTCTCAAGCTCCTTTTCCACTGGGGTTTGCTGTGGGAGGCCAATTTGCCTTGAATTGTGCAGTTGTCCCTCCAGGATGGTTTTAATGTTTTCTCTGCTGAGCCTTCATACACCCACTGGACTAGTGTTTATGTTAATTTCTTGGTTTGGTGTCTGTGTGAACTGAGACCTCACATCTGTATGAACACAGGCCTGGGGTTCTGATATCTCTTGGAAGATGGGAAGCATCCTGGCCGTTTTGCACAGGCAAGTGGGTGGAGTTTTTCTCATCTGCAGGTGGTGGCTGAGGCAGCCCTTCTTGACTCCTGGACAGGTCCAGCCCCCCTTGAACATGGTACACAGAACCAGAGGCCTAGACCACCTCCCATAACCCTTAAAGCCCCAGTACCCTGCTATGTGGTCTATATCTGGCTCAGAAAGCCCCCTGGCCACAGGGCTTCAACTCCCACTCTCTGCTCTAATTTTGAGTTGTCTCTTTCTAGCACCCCCAAATTTCCCTTTTTTGGTTTTGAACTTGACTCACTCTGTTTGGAGAAATGTGCCTGTGCCTGTGTGTCTAGGGGAAGGGAAGTCTTCCATGTGTAGGCTCAGCTAGCCAAATTCTCTCTTATTACGGTTATTTTGTGCAGTTAACTTTTTTGTAGATAAAATGGGTGGCCACACATATATTGTGGTATCAGGGCTTTGCAAAACAAATTTTACTGCTATCACACCCCCTCCTCCCAATCAAAGAACACCTTCACTGAAGTCTGACGCCCTTTGTCCAGAGTTAACAACTCTCTTTTCATAGGGAGAGCTCAGGCTTCAAATATGATTCCCTTTTCCTCTCCCTGCACCCCTAGGAAAAAGGTGATCTGCTCTTTTCACAAAGTGACAAGGATGGAACATTTCCTGAGGGCACGGAGAGGGAAAGAGAGCAGCTAGTTACTGTTCAAGTGAGATAGAGAGAAGGAAAGACGAAGAGAGCCAAGGTCCTGGGATGGAGAAAGGTCTGAGACTAACCTTGCTGGCAGTAGGACATAAACAAGAATCAATTCATTCACCCTTCCCCTTTACTTTCATGTGTTTGTGAGTGTGTATTTGTGAGTGGGTATATGTGTGTGAGTGTGCATGCGTGTGAGTGTGTGCATGAGTTGGTGTGTGTAAGTGGGCAAGTGTGTGTATGAGCTGGTGTGTGTAAGAGGGTGAGTGTGTGTATGTGCGTGAGTTTGTGTGTAGAGAAAAGTGCATGGTCAATTCACCAGGAGTCCAGAGAACTCAGGTTGCATGCAAGCTTCCTCACGCTCTTGCAAGTTGTTTCTCTTCTTTGGGCTTTCATTTCCACATTGAGAAAATTAGATGATTGTATTAAATTATAGATTATAAACATGATCTTAGCGGAATCTTTATTTTCAAATGCAAGCTTACGTGGAGACTAATATATGCAACATGTAAAAGAGGAGCTGCCTGGGTTGAACAGGACTCAGGGCCCCAAAGCCGAGTGGCTTCCTTTCCCCCTCACCTTTTGGAGCAGCAGATCCCTAGGATCCTTGGAACATCTTTTGAAAACTGCCAGTCCCCGTGTATTTTCTACAGTTTTTTCGAATTAAGGGATTATAATCATGATGATATGGAAAAAAGTTTCCTTAGTTGTAAAATTCATGAAACAGAGCTGAAGTAGCATAATTTCCCTGAAAACAGGAAGTCAGGATTGCCAAACTGCAAAGCAAGAGTTTTCAGACCATACTGCATTCGTCCTTATAGAACCTTTCACCTCCTTTTAGATGAATTGTTGGCAGGCAACGGCTAGCTGTTGTGTTGCACATGGAAAGATTACTGGGCTGGAAAGGAGTGCTTTCATAACCAGCTGTGAGTCATTAGCAAATTATTTCACCACTCAGAGCCTCAAATTTTTATTTGTGAAAAGAGGGGAATAAAATAGACTGGTCACTAGGAGGTCACGTATAGCTCTAAAAATGTTCTGAGATATAGTTAAATTATTAATTTACTCACAAAAATTTGTCATGCACATACTGTGTGTCAGGGATCACTTGCTCTGTCAAGGAGATTATAGTCCAACAAGAAGACAGACACTAAACAATGATGCATTATCATTGGAAGTAGAGGGTGCTCATAGAAGGGGAACATAGAAGAGGGTCTCAACTTGGACCAGGGGTCAGAGTGGTCCTCCAGACAGAAAGGAAGAGACAGAGAGACACACACACACACAGACAGAGAGAGACAGAGACAGAGAGAGATACAGAGAGAGAGATCAAGAGAGAATGGGGAGAATGATGGGGAAGGAGTCTGTATGACTACAGATTAGGGAGATGGGTGTGATTTGAACAGCAGGTAGAGATATCAGTGACCAAAAGAACTATGACTAATTCACTTTCTAATATACCAACCTGATGGGTAAAGCAAACTCTTGGTCATTTTTATATTCTATTATGCTCCAAAATGTTTGAGCAAGCAGCTTGCAAAGATGTATAAAATATACAAGATAATCTACAAAAAAATGGTGAAAGAAAAAATGTAAGATGCAGAGTAGAGCCAAGAATAAGAATAAAAGTGCACACCAAAGTGACCTAAATTCTTGCTACAGATAGGCCACAAATTTTACTCAAAACTTCTCAGCGGCCAATGTGGAAAGAGTTCCTGTTTCCATGTTCAGTGATACAATTCACAATGTTGATAGGACAAATACAGAAAAAGTATTCATAAGAAGGCAGTTAGAGAGTGGATTTCTTCTAGAGTCCTTCAGTATAAACAATTCATCGTGGGTGCTGATACAATGTTGTCTGCTAAACACTCTTCTTATCTGGCTTAATCCAGGAGTAGACTTTAACACATCAATCCCCATCCCTTATTATCCCCCTAACCCCAATATCTTGATGCATTGCCACTCAAGACTGTTTTCCTTCACCGGAGCCCACAGTCCAACTGATCATTTCTTTAATCTGCATGCAGATGAAAATACTATAGCTGGGATGGGCCCTCATTACTTTTGTTAACTTTGCAGAGCATATTCATTCAACTCTATTTTTGTTTTAACATTTTGGTTTCTCCCTTGTTTCATGGTCGTGTGGGAATAAAATCATTTATAAAATTGTTCCATTGAGAAATCCATTTTTGAATAATACTATTTTAAATAAAGCTCATCATTCCTGGTGTATAACTTAAGTGATGATCTTACTGAAGCTAACCTTAACTATTTGACAGAAGTCAGTTCTCTTTTCTCTTTCTGCATTTAAATCATGCCTGACTTGAGAAAATAGCCAATTTTTGACAGAATTTGCTTTAATGTTTTCTTCTTCATCTCTGGATGATGCCAAGCACACATGTAAGAATATGTATTTTCAATTAATAGTCTTGGTGTCATGTAGATACACACTTAAGATTTCCCTAACGTGTTAGTGTGTGCCTTTGTGTAAGTTCCTTAACCTCCTTCCTGAGCCTTACACATCTCATCTCTTAGATAAAAATAATTAAAACCTCTGTCTCATGGTGTGGTTGTGAGAACTAAAAAAGTAGTGTATATAGAGACTTTCCATAGTATGTAGTACATTGTACGTAAGTGAAAACAATAAACAATCCTATCTAACAGGGTCATTTCAAGCATTAAAAGAATATGTATTGAAGCTGTCAAGTAGACAAAATTGTTTGATAATATCATCCTTTGGCAAGGGTATGGGAGATAGGTGCCCTATTACATTGCTCACAGGAACACCCATTGGTAGTCACTCTAGAGAGAATTTAGCAGAATCTATTAAAATTTAAAAATACATATGCCCTATAAGTAGCAATTCAACTTAATTTCTACCATAACAAATGCATATTAGCAACAAGAAGAATGTACAAATGTGTATATTGCAACACAGTTTGTAACAAAGTAGCAAAAACTGGAAACTGCCTAAATGTCTATCAATAGAGGAGTAAGAACATAAACTTTAGTATATCAATTTTATGAAACAATTAAAAAGACTGAGGTAGGTTTATGTGTATAACATGGAGAGAGCTCCAAGAAATAATGATTGAATGAAAAAAAATCAAGGTCTGGAATGATCATTCAGTATGATTCCATTTATGCAAATACACACAGAGCTACATAAAGCAATATTGCATGATTTTTTTTGTACATACATGAATATTAATATGCAGAAAAAGTGTAAATTTACATACCAACATAAATAATTGTTACCTCTTTGGGAGTACAGAAAGGAATTAAAATTGAGGGTTATAGCTTAAAGGAGATGTTTTCTTACCTATAGTGTTTTAATTTTCCTTTTTAACAAGGAATCTGTGCATATGCTATAGAATTGAAAAACAATTTTTAAAAGCTGCTGGGAGCAATGCTTGGCTTACAAAAAGCATCTAATAAATGTTAATCCCTTCCTTTGGTATAAAATCTCTAAGTTGTCTGTGAAGTGAATTTGGGTATATTTATTCTCTGTGCTTAACAAATATTTGTTTAATAAATGAATAAATATCCTATGCTTTGAGGAAACCATAGAGAGCAGTTTAGACAAGGATATTAACAACTTGGGAAGAAGAAAGATAACTAAACAAGAAAAAATAATATAGTCTCATAGGTACTGATAGATGAATAAAGGATGTTATGGGAACACGTGCAATAACTTTTAACATGGTTTAGAGGAGTAAAGGATCAAGGAGCATTTTACAAAGGAAACTTCAGTCTAAGTCATAGCCTCTCCCATAGAGAAACTGCCAATAATCCAAGTGGTCAGAGGCTAGATCAAATAACAGCATGAATTGAAAGGAAGATTGAGGCAGAATAGTTACAGACAGAGCTGATGTGACTTAGGGTTGGCTATCATGATTTTCCATGATTTATATACATAATCATTAAAGAAGCAGGACTTCAGAAATATTTGTCCTTTGCTCAATAACCATCTTGTAAAATAGGATCCAAGATCACTAAAAATCCACATTAAATTCTGCTGCAACTCACTTACTTTGTTGTCCTATCTCAGATGATGTTATGGAATGGGGCCCCTTCTAAGATAATGCATGAAAATGAAAGCAGGGATGTCAGAATCATGGGACAGGCTGAGATCACATTCCAGGAAGACAGTAGACAGGATACAACTCTAATACATGAAGTAGAAGTAAACTGCGGGTGGGGTGAGGACAGAGAGTGAGTCAAATATCCACACAAGGCCATGAGTGAGAACTAGTTTAGAGAGCAGACATGGAATCAGAGCTTCCAGAGAAGCCTCTCTTCCCTGACCTTGTCCCTTAAATCAGGTGGTTCTAGCCAGTCACTAGGAAGTTTCAGCCATGAAGGTTAACCATATGGTACTCTACTCTCCTTTAGGGCTTCTCACTTACCCTATCCCTGCTGTTTGCTCACTGTGACTTCACAGCTTTGGATTTGTTGGTTTGGGCCCCTATGTCTGGCCCTACGGGACCCCATGACCCCAAAATGGTGGCCCTTGGCTCTTCTCACACATGGTTTACAGATACCCTATTTCTCTCCTGGCTCTGAGCAACCATTGCTGAACCCAGCTCAGTTGGGGTTCTCAGGTCCCTAATCCTTCCTGGTCAGTATCAACCCTTGGATAGGTAAGAATCCAAGGCAAGGGGAACAGAAAATTTGTCAAAAGAGTGAATGGATTAGTATGAGCAGTGTTACTGTAGAGAGGTCTCTATTGGACGCTCATGGTCCTGGGGCCATGCATCAGTTGTCTCTGAGGTGTGATAACCTGGACACAACACCTGAGACCATAAAGCTAAGGAACGCCATGGAAAAGCATATTTATTTTCTATTGCAAATGAACAAAACCGAAACTTTATCAGTTTATGGCAAGAAAAGTAAAGGGAAGAAAGCAAACCTTTGTTAAGCCTAATTGTACAATAGCCATGTAGGTTGGGGATCTTATTTAAAATAGCTTCTTTAATTTATTACTCAGATTCTGTGAGCTGCTTATTATCATGCCTGTTTACATATAGCAGAACTTAATATTTTTCTTAACTCAAGGAACTCTAAGACAAAGAGAGGGCATCTGCTTCTTTCTCTCCTTGAGTTTTTTCAATGCGTCTTTGATTTCCTTGTTTCTCAGACTATATATGATGGAGTTCAGCATGGGAATCACAGCTCCATAGAACATGGACACCATTTTATCTTGGTCCCATGAGGAGCCAGTACTAGAATGGAGATATGAGAAGAGACCAGAGCCATAGAAGAGAATCACTGTGGTCAGATGAGAGGCACAGGTGTTGAAATCCTTCATCCATCCTTGGGTTGAATGGATCTTCATGACAGCAGCAATAACGTAGTCATAGGAAATCAGGATAATAAGAGCTGATGTCCCACCAACTGCACACACAGCAAAAGAGTTCACTACCTGGCTGAAGAAGGTACTGGAACAAGACAAGATCAGCAGAGGCAGCAGGTCACAGAAAAAGTGGTTAATGACTAGAGGCCCACAGAAATGGAGCCAGAATATGGAGCTGGTTTGGACTAATCCAGTGAGGAATCCTCCAACGTATGCTGTCATGGCCATACCTACACAGATGGTTGGCGACATGAGGGTTGTGTAGAGCAGAGGGTTGGAGATAGCAGCATACTGGTCATATGCCATGGCTGCTAGAAGAAAACACTCAGTGGCTCCCATCCCAATGAAGAAGAAAAACTGAGCAACACAACCCACAAAGGAGATAATCTTCTGCTGCTTGAAGAAGTCGCAGAGCATCCTAGGAGTGATGGAGGAGGTGTATAAAATATCAACAAAGGACAAGTTACAGAGGAAGAAATACATGGGGGAGTGGAGGTGTGACTCCATCCTGATCAGGATAATGAGGCTCAGGTTCCAAGCCAGAGTCATGAAATAGATCCCCAGAAACAACACAAAGAGGATAACCTTTAGCTCTAGATGCTCTGAAAATCCCAAAAGGATAAAATTGGTCATCATGCTGGTATTCCTTCCCATAGCTATATATCTTCTCTCTGCTGCCTTCAGAGCCCCAAAGGGAGATTCCTGGGACAATGAAAATCCAGGTGAAGAAAACTTTTTGTTCTGTCAAGGAATCATAGACTCCAGAGTCAGAAGAGACACTGGAAGGCAAATGTCCTACCTCCATCTGATGGAGAATTTCCCTTTACAGCATTTATTGGGTCTTTTATGAGACCATTGTCACCCTGAATAGATGCATTTGTTTATGCAAAAGTGATATGCACCAGAATAGACTGGAATTTTTGCATTATCTGAATCATCACCTTTACTGTCAATGTCACCACTTTACTGGAGGTAGTTATTAATAGTTCTAGGAGGAAATGTACCCCCCCTTTTTTTTCAGTTGCTCCACGCATTGTGGTTGGATTATTGAGCCACTCAAATTTATACTAGATACTCTAGTCTTTTTTTTAAGAAAATAAATACGTTAAAAGTTGAAATGCCCAGAGAGGCAATTTTGTGTTTCTTATCATCATAGTTTGTTCTGATCAGGTTTTATGGGGTCAAAGTGTTCTTTGTCTTGAAAGCAGTGGAGTAAAGCACATAGAGATGTGAAAAACTGGCATCCCCTTTAGAGATTAAAGAAAGGATTAAAAAAAATACAAAGGTTTAACACTGAAATGCTACTACTCATTTTGCACAAATATTATCAACTGATCAAACACCTCGCACCATGTTTTTGACAGAGCTAAATGTGGACAATATAGAAAGTAATAAAACAGTATTATTAAGTTCAAAATATTCAATGTAACGCATAGGACAGACAGGAAACGGATAAATCGCAGAGCAATGTGACAGGTCCTCTAGGAGAAGTATTTGCACAATGCCCTGGATCTTGGAATAGAAAGTGGAGGCTTCTGAAGGGAGATGTGTTTGAGGAGGAGTCCAACAATGAATAAGGGGCTAACAAGATAAAAATTTGTTGTGTGAGGGTGTTGGGAGGCAGTTGGTTCAGAGAGGTTTATATTAAAGATGGGAAAATCGCAGGAGAGCACAGGGTTTGAGGAAACTTAAAATGTCAGTGTGGGTGCTGGCCTGATGGTGTAGTGGTTAAATTCTGTATGCTCCACGTCGGAGGCCTTGGTTTGTGGGCTTGGATCTTGGGCCAGGACCAAACCACTCATCAGCCATGCTGTGGTAGTGACCCACGTACAAAATAGAGGAAGATTGGTCACAGATGTTAGCTCAGGGTGAATCTTCCTCAGGGGAAAAAAATCAGCATGGCAGGAGCACAGAATCAACGGGGTCAAGGGAAGCTAATAGAAGTCTAGTTTTGAGAGACAATGGGATGTGGAGAAATAGTGAAAAACCTTCAAAAGCAAAGATGGCAAGGATATTTGTTTCATATATATATATATATAATTGCATATACTGTATATATAATTGCATATGCTGTATATATAATTACATATATGTGTGTGCACATTCATATTTCATTTCAACCTTCTCTCCACTTCTGGACTTATGCCCCCCCTTTTCTCTGCTCTGTTTTCTTGATAGTACTTATCACCTCTACCATGGCATAGAATTGATTGGTTTGCTGATTATTGATTGTCTGTCTCCCTCCACTAGAATGTAAGCTTAACAAAGACCAGGATTTTTAGGAATTTTTGTCTCTTTTTTTTATTGAAGTATCCCAAGCACCTAGACCAGTGCATGGCACATAGTAGATGCTCAATAAATGTTTGCTGAATAAATATCATGTTAAGGAGTTTGACCTTTCTCTTATGGGCAAGAGGAAATACATGAAAGTTTTTTTTTTTAATTTTACTTGTTTTCTTTGTAAACAGGGAACTGGTTGTCAAATATGTGTTTAATAATATAACTGAGAGCAGTGTGGAAGTGTAGAAGCAGTGTGAAAGATGGACGGGAGTGAAAACAGACTGAGAAGGAAGACTAGATAGTTGCTTCAAATGCCAGGAAGAAAGCTATTAATGATTTGAATTGAGACAGATTTAGAAACAAATGCTCCCCGGAGATGTAACAGCAGCATTCATTCTTCAGTAGCAGGGAAGAGAAACCATACATGGCCAGACAATTAGTCCCTGTCACCCTTATTTCTTACATTTGCAGTAATCATCAAAGGTATATTTTAGCAAGATTCATCATGATTCTTTTCTATTTGAATCCCAAGAGTCTATGATATATAATCTATTGCATTTTTAGAGTGTGATAAAAGCTAATTATCAATTATTTTATATCAGTAATCTGTTTAGTTTGACCTGGATTATGTGGTGGTAAAGATATAGAAATAGAGTATGACACACATTAGATTTTCTTGTAATAATTATATATAATATATTGAATTAATATATTTCATATTAAATATACATATATACATGTCCATGTCCATATACATATACATATATACACACATATATATTTTAGTTTCCATGGTCTGAGAACCACCAACACTTATTTTTACAGTGTGTTTGAGTTTATGCAGCATTTTCACATCCATTGTGTTATTTGTCATCATCCAGAGTGGGGCTTTGATGTCAAACAGAGCTGGTCTCTAATCCTTATATCCTTGCCACTAGCTGTGTGGTCTTGGTCAAGCTGACACATCACTCTTAAATCTCCGTTTGATTTTTCTCAACTGTAAAACAGAGGCAGTAATAGGACTACCACATAGATTGTGAGAATTAAATGAAATAACCTAAATCAAGTTTGGGAGAGAAAAATAATTTTTATTCCTTAACAAATGATCAGCACTGTAAGGATTTGAACCCAGGTCTCTTCATCTCTAACCCAAAATCTGCTCTCTACAGCGCCTGCTACCTCAACACAGGTGCATGTAGTTATACATGATAATAATGGCTACATTGGCCATATGCCCTTTACTTACGTTATTGCCAGTATTTATAGCAACATCTTGGTTTATTTCATAACAATTAGCACACTTTTTATTTACTTTTGTTTGCTGACTTGTTCTATCTGTATCCTTAGCTATAAAGTCTGGGAAGTCATTATAACCTCAGTGCCTCATACAGTGTCTGGCACATACTAGACGTAAAATAATGTTTGTTGAATGAATTCAATTTACAATAATTCCAAAAGACACATATTATAGACCAGGAGCTCACTGAGGTTATGACAGCTCAAGAAGTTATAGTGACTAAGCCAAGATTTAAACCCAGGATTCTTTGACTCCAGAGTCTGTTCTTCCCAAATGCTATAAAAGAAACTGGCCATGAGTCTGGGCAATCCATAGGACTATATTATAGGTGTAACTTCAACAGATGCGATCCTTTACCCATCCCAACTGATCGGACAAGAGCGGTTATGTGGAACCTGAATTCTGAATATCATTGTAAAGAATTTTCTTCTCCTCAACCTGGGCAGGTCCATTTACATTTTAACAAAGTTGAAGCTACACACCAAGATAAAGAGGTGAAGTTCTTATGTGGTAATTCCAAAATGAATGATATATTTGAGGTGCAGAGGATATTTGCAGTTCAGATGGCTTTGTAGGGTAGGATAAAGAAAAGCTAGAAAGACTAGCATGTAAGAAAACAAATATGTTTTCTATTTTCATCAATTCTTTATTCTCATCTGTTACAATTCTTGGCACGTGATAGGTTCCCAATGGATACTTGTGGACTGGCTCAATAAAGGGTTATAAAATATTTAATATATAGACACGGTAAACTTGCCCTAATCCCAAGACCATTGGACCTGTCCTATTTTTAAATACTGCATGGATGTTCAGAAAACTCTTGGGATGTACCTAAAATAATAAAATAATAGAATATCATAGGTAGAAACCAGTTATCTTAGACTTTCTCCATTATAGATAATAAAACTAAAGCTAAAAGAGAGAGAGTGGATTGTCTGCACAGTTGGTTAATACGAGAGGTGAAATTAGATCCTGTACCTCATTCTCCAGGAGTAGCCTTTTCTGCTGTGCCTTATTCCAAAACCTGGAGGCTCAATGGTAGCTAAAGAGGATCTGAGGAAACCAGGGGATTTTTTTATTGCAGACACACTCACACATGCATGCATTCATGAGTTTAGAATAGCATAAAAAGCACTAGCCTGAAGGTAAAAAAAAAAAAAAGTTCTGATTCAATTCCAGTTCCTCCTACCTGTTTGCTGTGTGACCTTGGGAAAAATTATTTGCTTTTCTGAATCCTAACTTCTCATCTACTGTAAACAATAAATAGAGAAGTTTAGATCAATGTTTTCTAGTCCACTTTCCTTCCTTCTTTCTTTCCTTCCTTATTTCCATATGTAAATAGCAGAACCTTTTTAAAAACAAAATCTTCTGCAGAATTCCAGAATATAAAATAGGTCAAGTCCAGCTCCTCTTATTAAAGTCAGAGCATTAGGGAGAAAGGATCCCAGCATCTTACCTGTTCCACCTTCCCCTCCTTCAAGGGTCTTTCCGACTCTCCCATTTTATGATTCTAGGATCCACCAGTACCTGTTCCTAAAGAAGGGCAAAGGGCAAACTCACCTACAACTCCTTAAACTCTGGGTTTCAATCAGATGGCTAACACCAGATGCTTGGAGCTAGAACAAAACCCATCGCTGCTATCACCTGGATCACTGGTCTTGGCCAAAAAAATAAATAAAATTTGCATAGGTACTTTAAATCGGTCACCAAAGGAGAAACTTGATGAGGTTATGCAGAAGGTCAGTTCACTCCTAGGTACCATTGGATCTCTCTAGGTAGTGGGAAATGGTGTGTCCCAGAGAGTTCCTATCGGCAACTTGGCTGGCTGTCTGGGCTAGGGAGTAAAGAGAATGCCAGCTTTGGCTGGGGGGAGTTGATTTCCATTGGCCCTGCTTCCATTATATTCCAAATCCCTGGTCTGCTTCCAATAACATACCCCTAGAGGCAGTAAAAGTCACGAGTGGTTTTGGCTTCAAAATACATAACTATTTCATCAACAGCAGTTACCTTCATAAAACGTTGGATATTTCACAGGACCTCTTCAATGTAAGAATATCTTTTGGATAACTATAACTGTAAGAGTTGAAACTAGGACTAAGTAGGCGAGAGAGAGAGAGACAGAGAGACGGAGAGGCATTATAGGAAAACAACAGGGTAGTCCAAAGGTAGAATGGATGTCCTGGAAGGGAGCAAATTCTCCATCACTGGAAGTAAGTAAGAAGATAGTATACTTGACAATGACGATCTCATTTATATGTGGAATCTAAAAAAAAAGAAAAATACAAACTCACAGAAACAGAGAATAGATTGGTGGTTGCCAGACGCAGTGAGGTAGGGGATGAGGGAAACAGGTGAAGGTAGTCGAAAGGCATAAACTTCTAGTTAATATAAGTTCTTGGGATATAATGTACAGCATAGCAACCATAGTTAACAATACTGTATTGAATATTTGAAAGATGCTAAGAAAGTAGATCTTAAAAGATCTCATCACAAGAAAAAAATTTGTAACTATGTGAGGTGATGGATGTTAACTGTGGTAATCATTTCACAATATATGCATATATCAAATCATTATGTTGTACACCTTAAACTAATACAATGTTATCTGTCAATTATATCTCAATAAAATTGGAAAAAATAAAAGAAATAGGCTATAACAAAAAGAAAGTCTCAATTAGTTGACCTCATGGTTTCCGTAAAATTCTCAGATTCTATGATTCTGTGAAATTGAGAGAAAGGAAAGAAGATAGAGAGGTACTACCAGTTTTGGTTGTGTGGATTGGGCCTTTTCATACTTTATTTCATAATATCCTCACAGAGGAAAGTAGCTCCCAAAGGAAGGCATTCTTAAAGCACATTTTCAGATGAGAAAATGGAATTTTGGAGAAGTGCTTGCCAAAGGTCACACAGAGAGATTGTGGCAAAGCTGGAATTTGTACTCAGGTATTCCAGAATCTAAAGTCCACACTCAGTCCTCTACACCCCACTGCCTCCATAAGGACAGGAAAAATGGATGGCAATGGTGAAAAAAATCACCTGATAGACCTCATTTTTCAAAAGATCTATGTACAGTGAGTTAAAAAACTAAACAACCTTTCGCTGTTTGACTAGGGCCAGATTCCCCTCGGGTATATGTTTTGTTTATAATTTATCAAGTCTCCAACTTGAAAAGACTTGAAGCCTATTTGTGTGTCTTAGGGACGGACATGCAAGAAACAGAAGGAAGTGGGCATTGTGCAAACCCACAGGACACTGTGGCTTCTTTCAAGGATTTGTGAAGATGCAGGCCGCGCCCTGCTTATATTGGCAGCTCTTCAACTTGCATCCAGATGAGAAAACTCTGCTGCGGTTTCCATGCTCCACTCCCAAATCCCACCCACTTCTCTTCTACCAGGGCCATAGTCTCCTACTGGGAAGCTAAACATATTCTACCCCTTCCTCAAATTCCCAGCTCTTGCCCTTACGCCTACATTCTTGAGGTCTCTCAAGGCTTGTTATTGGGGAAAGGATCACCGTGGCCAATGCAGTAGTTTGTATGTAATTAATCTTTTCTAGATTAAAAAAATCATAATAAAAACAAAACAAACGTCTTGTTTCTTACTCCTTACTGCAGAGTGAAGGGTGTAAGGATAAGGTGATGGATGACTGTGGTGTTTTAAAAAATTCCTGCCTCTCTTCTTCCCCATATCCTTCCTTCCTTCCTCAGGCAAAATTTCAGAAAGGACTCCCTTTCTTTGATATTTGCATAATAAAAATGTCAACAATAAAATCAAGTCCTTCTTTTGTGACATCGCCATTCCAGTTCCTATTTGTCAGGCAGTTTTAACCTGATTGTTCATGATCTGCCACTATCTTCTAACTGGTCTTTTTGCCTTTAGGTTCACTTCAATTCAATCCTTCCTCCTTAACCTGCAGAGGGACTTCACTGAAGCACAGATCCAATCATGTGATTCCTTCCTCAAGAATATTCACTAGTTGGTTACTGTTCATCAATAGCCTGATGACATCCAGATTCCTTATCCTGACCGTCAAAGCCCTCAGCACCCAGCGATGCTTCGTGAACATGGCATGGAAATCAGGAAAAAACATGAACAAAAGGTCATTGGATGTGGCAAGAAGGAAGGAAGGTGATCTTCCTAGCACAGTTTCAATAGAAGCCCATCAATCTCAGATGGGGTGTCTGGAGTGGGGGGTGAAGGGGGGATTTGAGTACAGCCAGGTGGTGAAGAAACTGAGATGCCAGTTTAGCAGTGAAAGAGGAGAATGAAATGCAAAAGTAGGTACAGTGGCTGGAAATGTCAAGTGAAATAATGCTTAAGATTGGGGAAACTGGAACAATTTGGAGACTGAAGGAAAGGCCATGGAGAGGGCTATCCTGCAGCAGTCCTTCTCGGTCATGGCTGCTCACCAGATCAAAACCAGTCATTGGCAAAGCCAGAATTTAAACCTGCACCAATCACGAAAGATGAAGGAAGCCTGCGTGAGAACACAGAGGCAAGTGGTAATGGCAAGAGGGTGGCACAGAGGACAAAGTTATAGGAAGCTGGTCTTGTCTGCCTTTGTAAATAGTTCTTTTAGCTCACTGAAAATAACATAGAAGTTTATTTATTTTTCTGAATCCAGAGTAAATGGAGAAACTGTTCTCTGAAATCTGTTTTCAGTCTTAGAATAGATCTATAAACCAGCATAGTAAAACCTAGAAAATAGTTGCCTAACCACATGTGTTAGGCAGATGTGGCCCTCCACACACAGTGTTTATTATGTATTCTTTAAAGAGACTCTGATCCTTTAGTCCTGTTTGGAGTGATGGGAGGGGTAGGTCCTTTTTTGGGAAGCCACACTGCTGTGGTGTCTGCTGCTGAGAAAGCCTAAGCCTTTCCTAAAGAAGCTTTTCTGAGACCAGAAACACGGACAAACATGGAGACATTAGGAATCATGCATCCAATTAACTGTCATGCATTGCAACATTAAGTTGTCCCTTAAAATAGACCTGAAAATGATCCAGAGCTGATGTGACCTGAGAAATGCACAACCACCTTGAACTTGCTTGATCCTAAAAGTAGCATTTTGTCAGTAAGGATCAACTTCAAGGAGAGGCAGCTGTGATTGGCGGCAGGCTGTAGGAATGATGAATGTTCACTGGAAAGGGATATCCAGCTGGATCCCAGATGGTGGGAAAAGCATTGTCTACAAGAGGCCACAAAAAGTCAGAAGAATAGGGGACACTTCAGTTTATGTGGATGTTGATGGTTTGGGGAGGCAAGAGAGGAAGAGATGAGAAGACAACAATGGGTTGTCAATTTTCTGTTTATTTTACATCAGTTCATTGATTATTCTTAAAAATCTAAAATTAGTTTTGAAATTATATCAGATGTGACAGACAGAGAGATAGGGAAAAAAACAATGCAATAGCATCCCTCTGTGCGCTGCCTATGTTATACGTTTGGTTGAGTTCTCAAGACATTACTCTTCTCAAGTTGATTACCAATGGGTTTGGGTAATCAGCTAATGGGCAACCCCATATGACAAGGAACGCCAAGGAATGACCCATTGTTTACCTATTTATTGCCTCTCCTCAAGACCAACTTTTCAGTTCAATAATGCAAGAAATATTTCTGAGCTGACCTCACCTCACTGTGATCATCTCATTCTTCTGCATGCTTCTCAAGTCAACATTGTTTTAGCTCTCTATGTTTAAGGGCAATCAGAAGATAAGTAAGATGGTTTCAAGTTTGATGTTTCTCCAAATTACCTAGCTGTGCACTGTCTTGACCTCTATACCACTGACTTCAAACTCTATGTCATCTCAGTCACATGATTTGGCAGCCCCATTCTAGACCTCACTACCATGAGAAACTGCTTAATTCTAAAATCTCAAACTCTAATATTTCCCTTTACCAAAACTTCCTGTTTTTACTCTGCAACTCTAAGTGAATCTGTTCTTGGTTTTCATAACCACTTGTTCCTCTGACTCTCCCAAGTTCATGAGTCCACCACCCTCGCTCAAGTGGTTTGTATTACCATCCTTCACTATTTTCTTCTTTTCCTAGTACTATTCTCAGACTTAGCTCGCTGATGATATCAGCTATTTAAATGTGGCCTCCAACCCCACAAAGACATTCTCTGCTGCATAAAATCCTTCCTGAACCTCTTCTTCATGCCCAAATTCCCCACAGTTGTCTGAAGATAACCTTTCTTGACATCTTCAACTGGATATGATTTCTCTGTCTTCTGAACACTCATAGCTTGTACTTGTTATTCCTTGTGACTTCCATCACTTTCCCACTCAGATAACAGTTATGTGTCTACTTGCATTATTTCTCTTTGAGGTCTTTTAGGGTTTTAACTTCTTATTTATCTTTGAATTCCAGTGCCTGGCATCCAATAGATGCTCAGTGTCTGTTTCCTGAATTGAATAGGACAGGTTTTCTACAAAGGAACTTTAAAAAAAAACAGCTTCATCAGGATATCAACTGCAAAGTTTGGAGGGGTAGTATTACAGAGAGGAAACTAAAATACGCAATGAGGATATTAGTTTCCTATTGCTGTATAATGAATTAACACAAATTTAGCAGCATAAAACAGTAGATATACATTATCTCACAGCTCTGTAGGTCAGATATCTGAGCACAGTGTAGCTGGGTTTTCTGCTTACTGGCTTCCTCCTAAACAGGGCAAGAGGGGATATTGGAGTTGATTAGCTCCACCTACCTCTTCAAATAGAATGTCACCTCTTTCTTGCATCTTACAAAGTAGGGAGGGAGGACATTTTAATGTCCTCTTTGAAGATAAGAAGTAATAGGTTGAAGTTACTTGGAAAGAACTTGTTGCTTAGTTCAAGGAGAAATTTTCTAAGACAGAATTTTCTTATCTTAATCCAAAGATAAAAGGGACTGACTAAGAGGTTGTGAACCCTCAGGATAAAAAGAAGTCTTTTAAGAGAAGTATTCGTATCTCCTTGGCACAAAGCAGAAATGGAGGTTTTCAGCCTTTCTCAGACATGCATGCCACGATATACGAAGGGATAATCCCAGCTAAAGTGGCAATGATTTGGGAAAAAGAGTATCCTATGTGGACCACTGTGGGAGAGTTGAGACCCTTTGAGTGTCGCTGATAAGATGCATGCCTTGTCCCTCATCTGCTGCTCATTTACTAGGTCACCTCAGCAAGACCTGGCTGAGGTTCTTCTTCTTCATGTATAAGATGAGGGGCTCATAGTCAAGCTGCCACAAAGACCAAATGTTTGTGGCTATAAACTGCACAGTGTTACACATACTAACGTCAGTATCATCACTATCACTAGTCAGATCTGCCCACTGCCCTCCTTGTCTGTGTTAATTTCTCAGTTACTGTAGAGTCTTGTGATGGATCTCCCTCTACTGGTTAATAAAAGTCTAACAGGATTTCACATTTTGGTGTCTCAGTAGACAGACCGTTCCGTTTATAATGTTCCATTTTTTGCCACTTCAAATTCATTGGTTAGTTTGGTCATCTCCATTGCCATGTAATATATTTCTGACAATTCATGTGTAAGTCTAATTGGTACAAGTCAAGCCATATTTTAAATGCACAAAACGAAATGGCTATTTCAAGGACACCTATGGCAAATCTCATTTCCACTTGTGACCAAAGGGGCTGCCGCTCTTCTCCTTAATTCCTAATTTGGTTCAGTTCTGTCCCAAGAACATTGAGTTGTCCAGTATATGTCTTGTTGCTGAGTGATATATCTAGACCATGCCACAGCACGACAGGTGGGGGAATTGCTGGAATCCTGGTAGTATTGGTCAATTATGGTTCTACCAGAGCCTGAGGTCTGCGACTGTGCAGGGCTATGCAGGAATCAAACAAGTTCATAAGTTTAAGGATTTCTTAGTTTAAATGTGTCCTCTTCTGTTGGTTTAAGGAAGGGCAGTTTCTTTCATATATGGTCACTTTACTCAGGAACAGAGATGGGTTACTGTTTCACTTGACTTTTTATTTTCTCAGAAGCTTTAATTTCCATGGCTCACTTCCTTTTCTCTTTCATTACTAAATCTCTAAGGAGTACCCACCACAGAAATGATACCTTCCCAAGAGTGTTGCCTTTGGTGCTGTGCACTTTTCAGCTTCTTTTTTGTTAAATAGCTTTATCGAGATATACTTCACATATTATAACATTCACCCACTTAAAGTGTGCAATTCAGTGACTTTTAGTGTATTCACAGAGTTTTGCATCCATTACCACAATCTAATTTTAGAATATTTTCATCAAAAGAAACTCCATCTCCATTAGTAGTCCCTCCTTATTCCTCTCCAACCCCTCATCCCACCACTAGGCAGCCACTAATCTGCTTTCTCTCTCTGTAGGTCTGCCTATTCTGATTCTGAAGATTTCATTAACATGGACTCATGCCATATATGGTCCTTTGTGACTGGCTCTTTCACTTAGCATGATATTTTAAAGGTTCATCCATATCGTAGCATGCATCAGTACTTCATTCCTTTTTAAGGCTGAATAATATTCCACTGTATGGATATACCAAGCTTCTTCCTTCTGCTTTTTTTTAATTGAGATATAATTGATATACAACATTATATTAATTTCAGGTGTACAACAGGATTCCATATTTGTTTATATTGTGAAATGCTCACTACAATAAGTCTAGTTAACATTCATTACCATGCATATTTACAGATTTTTTTCTTGTGATGAGACCTTTTAAGATTTACTCTCTTAGCAACTTTCAAACATACAATACAGTATTAGTAACTATAATTGCCATACCGTACATTACATCTCCATGGCTAATTTATTTTACTAGTGAAAATTTGTATCTTTTGACCAATTTACCCATTTTGCCCACGCCTCACCCCTCACCTCTGACAACTACCAATCTGTTCTCTGTATCTATGTGTCTGTTTGTTTTTAGATTCCACATATAAGTGAGGTCAGATAGTACTTGTCTTTCTCTGTCTGACTCATCTCACTTAGCAAAATGCCTGTAAGGTCCATCCAAGCTGTTGCAAATGGTAAAGCCTCTTCCTTTTGATTCCCCAGTTTTCAATGCTCTAACTCACCAGGTGTCTGACATATTCTCAGTATTCCTTCCTCTGAGGAGAGAATATCTCTTTCCTGAGGTGATTTAATCTGTGTTTCACCATAGCTAGTCCTATCTGCTTTATCCTTTTACTGATAATTCCAATATCTGAAGATTTTGCAGGTCTGTTTATAAGGATGATTTTTCTCCTTGCTGGTTCTCAGTTATGGGAGATTGACTCTGTATGGAGGTTGGTACTTTTATTTATGTATTTATTACTATAAACTGCTTTCTCTGTTCTTGAACATGATCTGTGGGAATTCTTCCTTGTTTACCCTCAGAGTCAGCCCTCTGGCTTTATGGGCAGATCTCCTTCCAGACTGCCAAGGCAAATAATCCTTAATCAATCTATAAGTCAAATTTGGGATGTGTTTATTATATGAACCAGGTCTGAGGACTATAGCCCAGGGGCTTCCTTCCTCAAGGAAGGAAGTACACCAAAGAAGTGGGGTGTACAGAGTGGTTATATTCCATCTTAGAACAAAGAGCGTACATCACATATGACAGGAATATCTCTTTTCCTACTGTCACAAGGTGCTTAGCTGGTCACAAGGTGAACACAGCAGGTTGGTAATTAAACTTTACTTTCCAGGAAGAGATGCTTATCCCTAAAGAAATGCCTATATGGAGGGAAGCTACATCCCTATCTTTAAGGGCATCATTCTTGTCTTCGAGATATCAAAAATGTTTAAAACAGATGTACAATGCATGCTCAACAGGCCACATCAGGCCTTTTTGGAAAAACAAGGCCAGGCCGAATTGGTTTTGAACCAAATTGTTTCCTCATATACTCCATTATATCCTATTGCCTTTCACTTATTCGTCAAGACCACTTGGGGCATGCCTTGAGTTTGTCTTCTGAGCCGATGCAGTCCACATAGTAGAAGCTCAGGGTCTCCAGTTTTCAGCAGGACTCTCCAAGATGAAAGCCATTTTTAGCACTAGTTTACTTCCCCACATTCCTGGTTTCACTTCATTTTGGGGCTTAGCTTTTTCAACCTTTGCATTAAGTGAAGTGGAAATGCTTTTAAAAAGTGATTTTATTTCAAATAAAGTATTTCTGTTAGGAGGTTCTTTTAGGTATATATAATTCACCATATTGCCAGAGGCATACATCCTCAGTAAACTTCATTCTCCTGGTCTTTGAAGGTGTTTTCAATTCCTCTTCTTATTTTTGAACATATCAGTCACACCTGTTTTATGTTTGTATTGAGACAATTGCCATTCTTGACATTTTTATAAGTTTGACATGGCTGTGTCTTCTTGGCTTTCACCTATAAGATCTTATTTCCTTGTGTATTTTGGGAATTAGGTAACCTGATTTCCTTTAGAAAGTTATTTGACACATAGATGCAGAGAACAGATTGGTGGTTACCAGAGGAGTAGTGGGGTGGGGGGAGGGCAAAAGGGGTAAATAAGGACATTTGCAAGGTGACAGATGGAAACTAGACTTTTAGTGGTGAACACGACATAGTCTATACAAAGTTGAAATATAATGATATACACCTGCAATTTATATAATGCTATAAACCAATGTTACTCCAATAAAAAAGAAAGAAAGAAAGTTATTTGGGGGAATTATTTGAGTCTGGGTTTCAGATTCTTTCCTAAGAATCTTAAGAGAGAATTTGCATTTACTTCTCATTGGTACTTGAGGGTACTACCAACCTGGGACTACTTTAAAATAAATTCCCAGTGAAAGATTCCTTGAACTGCATAGTTAGTGTGAATTCAGACCAAAAGCCTCCATTAGGGTGTGTGGTTACAAATTCTCACTTTACTTTTCCCCATACCCAGCATGAAGCCTGAGAGAGTCAAGATTTCCTTTTTGTGAGATCGGACATTTTTCCTTAATTTCCTCTAACACTGGAATGTGTGGATCTCCTGTCAAACTCTCAGGCAGCCCTAGGCTTGGTCTCCCTTTCCCCAAGGCTCGTGTGCCTGTCAGAATATGGGCCTGATGTTACTAGTGTTCAGCAGATTCCTGCAATGTGAATGTCCTCTTCAGAGCTGCCTTCACTCTTAGGATCCTTGATTTTATTTTATATTTGGATGCTGGAGATTTCTTTTCTTTTCTTGTCTGCCCAGAAATGTATTTAAAGATATTTTCTAAAAAAATGTTTTGGCCAACGTCTTTAGTTGTTTTGCAGTAGTGGTTACATCTATGCTATACAGTCTGCCATAATAAGAGAGATGTGGTCTTTCCAAAATGTTTTAGAATCCAAATGATCACTTCTTTCCTTTGTATTTTAGCTCTTCCAGGTCAGGATAGTATCATAGAAATCCTCTTGTTCATTCACTTACAAATTATTGATGTTGAGTTCTAAAAATAAAAACCTAGAAAACAAACCCTAGATCAAACTTCTTATGACAGATTTCCTTGGCAGGGAAGTTAGGTCAAAGTCTAAAGTTATACTTCTCTCCACATCTACACTTCAATCAAGTGAATTTTGCCTAAGCACCCAGAGAGTTTGAAGTCCAAGACAAAGCAGTCATTGTTCTGCCTGCAATGTTGTGTATGAGAAAGATTGTTGACCTTGTGTTTGGTCGCATTCTCTGTAGCCTATAGTCTGAAGTTCTGAAAAAGTATGTAAGGGTCAAACACTGAGAAAATGAAATATAAAAATTAATATATTAACTGCTCTGCGAGGTCGTTGCTGACGTAAGAGAGGAGCGTCAACTGTCAAGACTCAAAGAAGACACAGGATTTACATGGCATTAAGCCAGTCCGGGATTTAGATGGGTTGACTCACTTGCAATCCTGCCAGAGCTTCAATGAGGTTGAATAGTGTTAAATACATTTCCCTTGCATAGTCTAGAAACTTCCAGTCACCAGAGTCACTAGGCTACCAGACGTTTAATTAACTGTGACAAAGGGAAAATATTCTCTTCTTCTTACACCTAGTAAGGGCATCTTTGATTTCCTGGTTCCTGAGACAATAAATCAAAGGATTCAACATGGGGATCACCACTGTATAGAAGACTGATGCCATCTTGTCATAATCCAGAGAACTATCAGTGCTGGAGTGCATATAGACAAAGAGTCCTGATCCAAAATAAAAGGTCACTGCTGTCAGGTGAGAAGCACAGGTGTTGAAGGCCTTAGACCTGCCTTCAAGCGAGCTGATCTTCAGGATGGTGGCAACAATATAACCATAAGATATCATGATGATTATGACAGATGTCAGACCAAAAATCACTGCTATCACAAACTTTATAACATGTAGGAAAAAAGTTTCAGAGCACGATAGGACTAATAATTGAGGCAGGTCACAGAAGAAATGGTTGATAATATTTGGTCCACAGAAATCGAGCTGAAGTAAAGCACACAGTTGGATAGATGAGCCAAAGATACCAGTTATATAGGCTGCAACCACCATCTGCTCACAGAGGGTGGGGGACATGATGGTTGTGTAGAGAAGAGGATTACAAATGGCAGCATATCGATCATAAGCCATGGCTGCTAGGAGACAGCACTCAGTCAGACCTAGGCTAGAGAAGAAGAAGTATTGTATGGCGCACCCCACAAAGGAGATGAATTTAGTCTTCCGGAAGAAGTCTGAGAGCATTTTGGGGGTTGTGGAGGTAACATAGCATAAATCTATAAAGGATAAGTTGCTGAGGAAGAAGTACATGGGTGTATGTAGGGAGGAGTCCATCTTAATCAGGATGATGAGGCTCAGGTTCCAGGCCACTGTCAAGAGATAAGTCCCCAAGAATACTGTAAAGAGAGCAATCTTGAGCTTGGGAAAATCTGAGAATCCCAAAAGGATGAATTTGGTAACTGTTGTGTTGTTCCTTCCTCCAGCCATTGTCTTGAAGTTTCTTCAATCTGCAAAAGGACCCTTAGGTTAATGATGGACTATTTTAATATTATGAAGCTTACTTGTTTTGAATATAGTTTCTTGTTTTTGGATAAAAAATTATCCATAGTCAAGATAACTTGTTTAACAATATAAAACATTATATAAATGTTTTTAAAAACCATTGGGAATCCCGTTTCCCAACTACTCTTAATAGTTTGTGATAGATTCTTGCAAACTTTTTTACACATACAGATGCACACACACAGATGTTGCCAAATAGTTGTCTAAAAATTGGTACTAATTTACACAAGTATCAAGATTTTATGAGAATATACCTTACAATCTCATTATCAACACTGCCCATAATTATTTTGCTTTAATCTTTGACAATCTTACAGGTAAAACATTATTTCATTGTTTTTTTATTTGCATTTACTTTACTGATTTGCTCACATATATTTTTGCCCATCTTTCTAGCAGGTTGTTTATCACTGATTTGTAGGAGCTCTTTATATATGAAGGAAGATAACTCTTTCTCCCTCATACATTTTGCTAAATATTTTCCAAGTTTACATTTATTATCAATATTATTTATGTTGTATTTGGCTACACAGATTTATTTTATTTTTAAGTGCTCAATTTTTTGTGATATTTATGGTTCCTGGCCTTGGTCTTACACTGGAAAAGATGTCTTTACACAATCCATAAGACTCTTTCCTATATTTTCTTTTAGTTCATTTGTATTTTTACATTTACATTTAAAATTTCTGGAACATTTTAGTGCATAGTGTGAGGTATAAATCTGAGATTATTTGGTTTTGTTTTTCCAAACTGATTGCCACTTGTCCCAACAAAATTAATTGAATGATTTCTCCATTTATTAAAGTCAATTCTATAATGAAGATGTTTATGGATTCCCTATTCTGCTCCATTTTTAATTTATCAGTCCATGTGTCATCTGTCCAGTCCTGTGTAATACTTTATAATTACTCACAATTATATTTTATTAATAAATTGTATTTCCACTCTGAGATTATTTTGATAGTTTTTATATTTATGTCTTCAGAAGACCTTTATGGTGAACTCAGGTAAATAAAATAGCATTTTTATTGATTTCATTCTTAGGCTAATTTGGGGAAAAATAACCAATAATTTCTCTTTGCTAAGTTGGTGTATGAAGTTATAGAAGAGATAACACTAAAATTTTCAAAATATTTTAATATTAAGACTATCAAACTTGACTGCAGCATTTGGGTCTAGTGATATATACTCTATATTCCAAGCTTTGTCCCTGCATTGTTCTAATTTCTCTGTGTCTTCAGTTTCCTCATCTGTAGAATGAGACAATTATAGTTATTCTCCTTTTATCATAGGGACTTTTTTTACACTTAAAGGAGCAATAATCATGGTAGAAAAAACACAGTGAAAGAAGAGTGATCTAATACTGTAAGACACTATTTTAACACCCAAAAAAGAGAAGTATTTAACTACTTGAAAAGGGAAAATTTTACTGATTCAATTCTATCTATCAATGTCCCCAGTGAGGCCACAAGATCCACACTATGTTTCTACAGTAAGATCTGAAGCATATGTTTATATGCTTAGAACACCTTCAATAGGGATAGAAAGATTCTATCAGTTGAATTTACAATGAATTTATATTTCAAGAAATTAAACAAAGCGTTCTTTCGAAACACTAAGTGTCATAGTAGATCTATGGTATATTTTGTCATGTATGTCGTGAGGATACATGAACTCTGGAGATCCTGAGGCCATAAGATTATTTTTCAAATTTTAGAAAATGCTTTCAGTGAATCTGACTTGTTTTTGATCCTTATATCCCTTGACATATTTTAAATAAAAAGGTTTTTTTTAATGACAGTAGAAATGGTAAAATATACATTGTAATATATTTTTTCTAATTTGCTGATAAGAGAAAATGAAATAAAGTGTTTAGATAATGATGATGATGATTAAAACTCCCAGTAGTAAAGATTATATAACTAGAAAAATAGAAAGAATATTTCAGATAGATTTTTAAAGTTATTTTTACTTCGTTTCCTTTTGTTTTCTGTTTTCACTTCTCATTGTCCGTTCAAGACCAAACATGAAACAATCGAAATCATTGGCTATGGTTAAAAATAGGAGGCCCAGCATAGTAGAATAGATACTGCTTCCTCTCTTTTCTTCAGGCATATGAAATGGGTGGGCTGGCCCAGAGGCACCAGTGCAATCTTGTCACCTGTGATAGCAAAGGGGACAATAGCGAGAGCAGTACACAGACTGAACATTTTAAGGCGCAAACTTACCATTCTTCTAGAATTTTTTATTATGGAAATTTACTGCAGGCACAATGTTTTTAGAATCCCATATAAAAATAAAATTTATGTAAAAATAGATTTAGAAGTTTGAAAATAAAAGCAGGCGAGCAGTTGCTCATCATGGAAACACCGTGTCTAAGGTTTTGGAGAAAAACAGCAGTAATAGATTATTCATATGCTTACAGCAGTATAAGGTATCAAGAGTAGTTTAACGTTTGGTTAAGAAACAAAGAATCATTCTCCTATTCTTGCTTTCTATCTTCCTTTCTTAATTTAATATGATAAAATGTTTTACTTCCTAAATAAAATTTCATATCCCATGAGCTAAATGGTTTGCATTTATTTCTCTTTAATAATAAAGCCCAAATTAAATCACTATTTGTGAGTCACAGAAAATGTTTCTCTGTTGTTCAGCAAATAATTTGATGTTGTTGAATATCTGCCATCTGCTATCATTTGGGAAGCAGTAGAAAGAAGGTTAAAGAAGTATTTCAAATGGCTCCTGGGACAACTCTTTATTGATTTTCATACATTTTCAGAAAGGAAGGCAAAGAAAAGAGGCAATTTAACATGAAGAGGGAAATACGTAATGTACAAAGGAAGGCATATTTTCTTGCCTGCCCTGGAAAGCTTTCCCTATCATGAATGTGAAACTCCTTCTTCCACGCTCCCACTGCAACTGAATATTTTTCCTGTATGGTAAGAATCTCACTGTTCTTATTTTACTTTTATGAGTTTTCCCATTAGAACCTAGTGATGGCTTTTAGCCAAGAGTTAATATATTTTTATATTTTTAAGACTTAATATATCAGTTATGAATTGCTGTGTAACAAACCACTTCAAACTTACTGGCTTAAAACACCAATAATTTATCATTTCTCATGTTTCTCTTAGTTGACTGGATAGTTTGTCTGATGACCTCACATTAGGTTCACTTAGAACCTGGATGTGGCTGATTCTTCTGGTGGCTTGGATGGGGCTGGATGATCTAAGCTGACCTCACTCCTTGTTTTGAGCCTAATCTAGAATGGCTGAAACGGCTAAGATGGCTGAGATTCACTCTCCATATGGCCCTTCATCCTAAATTCTTCTAAGTGTGATCTCAGGGTTCCAAGAGAGCAAGCCTCACTGAGAAGTGCTTATCAGGCCACTGCTTGCATCACATGTGCTGACATCTCATTGGCCAAAGCAAGTCACATAGTCAAGCAAAGAATAAATGTGGAAGGGAAATATACCAGGTCAGAGATATAGGGAGATGTGATTCCTTGGTGTCCATTAATGTAACAATGTACCACACCGAGGTTTAGTTCAATGGCTGAACTGAACAATGTCAGTATGAAATAAATATTTGTGGAATTGTAATTTATTCATCTATGTCTTCTGGAACAGTGTAAAGAAAGTACTAACTCTCTGAAAAGAAAATAATATTCTCCACGCAAAAAGCTAAGATGTGGTGTCAGCCCAGTGGCATGGTGGTTAAGTTCACACACTCTGCTTTGGTGGCCCAGGGTTCATGGGTTCAGATCCTGGGCATAGGCCTACGTATTGCTCATCAAACTATGCTGTGGCAGCATCCCACATACAAAATAGAAGAAGACTGGCATAGATGTTAGCTAGCAGCAATCTTCCTCAAGCAAAAAGAGGAGGATTGATAACAGATGTTAGCTCAGGGCTAATCTTTCTAAACAAAAAACCCCACAAAACTACGATGTGTCTTCGATCAGAAGGGGAATGAGGCAATGTCTCTAGAGTAGACAGAGCCCAGTTCTTGGCTCCTGAAATGGGAGAATCCAACATATCTTACCGTTTAGAGGATCTGAAAGGAGACAATACACCAAGAAGCAGTGGTTAATTGATAATGTACTAGCAACTATTCATGTTTGGGTAGACATTATCCACGAGATTTTTATACCCACTTTTGTGTGAAATAGACCTAAGCCATCATTTGCCATCTAAATCAGTTAACAAAAAGGCAAATGTTACAACCTTAATTTTACATGCCTACATTAGTTTTGTTTCAGATTCAAATACACATAAACAAACAACAATGCTAAATAGTTAAGTGAATTATGATACATTAATGTTCACACTATAGTAAACTTCATGAGAGTAATTATCTGAAAACTCATAATAGATCACAAGCATCAAAATTATGCCAAATCCTAGATGCTCATCAAGTAGAAACTACAATTTATTTCTCCAATATTTAAAATATTTTAAAACATTATTTTCTTAAAGATTTATAAATACTTCTTTCCAGCAATAAGGAAATCGAGTCATAAAAGTATTCATATTTTTTGATGCAATAACTTTTTTAGAAATATCTATTTAGGAAATAGTCTAAAATATTTTAAGAAGATGTTATTTAAAAAATAATTTTAGGGGGCCAGCCCAGTGGCTTAGTGGTTAGTGGTTAAGTTTGCATGCTCCACTTTGGTAGCCCAGAGTTCATGAGTTTGTATCCCAGGCGCAGACCCACTCACCACTCATCAAGCCATGCTGTGGCAGCTTGGCTTAAAAAAATAGAGAAAGGTTGGCACAGATGTTAACTCAGGGACAATCTTCCTCCAGCAAAAAGAGGAAGATTGGCAATACATTTTAGCTCAGGATCAATCTTTCTCATCAAAAAAAAAAAAAAAAAAAAAATCCAAGCATGAATACCATAGGGTTGCCATGATGTGTGGCCCTACCAACTCCTAAGCCACAATGGCCACATGGGGAGTGTAGACTTCTATACACATAAGCTTATAACACAGCACCCCAGTAGCCCTGTGGAGGTGATGTCAGAAAAGGCAAAGTAGGGAGTCAGGACTTTCATACCCACTGGCTGGTAACAAGTCTCACAGTACCATGATGTCAGTGGAAACCATGTGGAGACCACTAAATGCTTACCTTAGAAAAGAGGAAAAATCTCAGATTGATAAACTATGCTCCCAGTGAAGAATGTAGAATAAAAGAAGAAAAAATAAATAAATAAGTAAAATAAAACTCAAGCAAGCAGAAGGAAAGAAAGAAAAATGTAAAAGCAGTAGACATCAAATAGATGTAAACGAATGCTATGAACAAGTCAACACACATACATTTGACAGTTTAAGTGAAATGAACCACATGTGTGTGGTGATGGATTGTAATTAGTCTTTGGGTGGTGAACCTGATGTAATCTACACAGGAATTGAAATATAATGATGTGCACTTGAAATGCATATGATGTTATAAACGAATACTACCACAATAAAAAAATAGAAAAAACGAAAACACAAACTACTATAATTCACCCAACATGAAATAGATAATTTGAAGACCCCTATAATAATTAAAGAAATTGAATTTATAATTTTATAACTTCCAAAAATAAAATCTCTAAGACCAGATTGTTTTACTGGAGAATTCTGCCAAATGTTTACAGAAGAATTAACAGCAATTCTACTCAATTTATTCCAGAAAATAGAAAAGGATGGAACACTTTCCAATTCACTTTATGAAAATTGTATTATCCTGATACCAAAAGCACACAAAGACAGCATAAAAGAGGAAATAAAAAGAAAGAGGGACTGTCCCCGTGGCTGAATTGTTAAGTTTGCGCTCTGCTTTGGCGGCCTGGATTTCGTCAGTTCAGATTCCAGACGCGGAGATGGCACCGCTTATCAGGCCATGCTGAGGTGGCATCCCACATAGCACAACCAGAGGCACTCACAACTAAAGCATACAACTATGTACTGGGGGGCTTTGGGGAGAAGAAGAAGAAAAAAAAACAAGAAACAGAAAGAGAGAGGAAGGGAGGGGAAAGGAAGAAGGCTATAGACCAACAACCACTATAAAAATCTTTCTTTAACTGCATTTTCCCTTTGTATCCAAATATTTTGATGTTGTATTAGTTTCCTAAGACTGCTGTAACACACTACCACAAATTTAGTGGCTTAAAACAACAAAAGGTTATTCTCTCACAGTTTCGGAGTCCAGAAGTTCAAAATCGGTATCACTGGACCTAAATTAAGGTGTTGACAGAGCTACATTCACTCCAGAGGCTCCAGGGTAGAATGCATTCCCTGCCTTTCCAGCTCCTTATGGCTGCTGGAATTCCTTGTTTTGTAGCCACCTCACTCCAATCTCTGAAGGCAGCATCTTCATTCTTTCTGTGTTCCACCTCACACCGGCTTCTCCTCTGTGTGTGTAGAATCTCCCTCTGCCTCTGTCTTATGTGGATCCATGTGATTGCATTCAGGGCCCACTCAGATAATCAGGCTAAGCTCCTCAACTCAAGATTTTTAACTTAATCACATCAGTAAAGATTTTTCCATATAAGGTAATATTTATAGGTTCTAGGGATTACGACCTGTTATCTTTTGGAGGGCCATTTTCCGTCTACCACAGATGTCAAAAAGATACAGTCTTTGTTTAGGTTTTAATGTAGAAAACTCAAAATAGTAGAAGGTCACAAAGTACAGGCTTTTAGAGCAGACAGATCTAGGGTTCAAATTTCAGGTTTGCTCTCACCAATTGTGTGGCTTTGGCAAGTTGTTTACTCCCTTTTAGCAACTCTTATTACTAAATGGAAATAATATTTCTCACCTCGAAGAATAGTTTTGAATATATAGAGAAATGTCTGGTGTTGTATAAAGCCTTGGTAAGTGTCAAACAAATGATAGTTGTTTTTATTATTAATGATAGATCTAAAAGTAGTCATTGCGTATGTTTTAGTAATAAACTAAGAAAAATAATGCAGTTAAGATGAAGAAGCTGAAAGTGTTGGAAAATTTGTTATTTGCTTTTGAATATACATGAAAGTACAGAAATTGAGGCTAAAACAACTTCTTGAATTCCACACATATTCAGGTAAAAATTTAACCTTTTGGTTAAACACAAATCATTTAAAAATCCACCAAGTACATCTGTTGAAAATTTCTCCTGAATCCATTGGCAGATTGATTATATATATTTCCTATGTATTGTCCCAAATCAGGAATAAGGATGCTGTGAATGATTATCTACAGACCATTTGTGGAATGCATCTGAAGCACACCCAACTCCAACAGCATAAGCTGAGTCCCTCTCTTTTATATGATATCATGGAGAGGAACATAGTGGATCTATGTGACTTGTCTTGCTCCCTTGCTCATCCCTTCCCCTTCCCCCTTTCTCAAATAATTAGTAAGTGTCCAGTATGTGCAAACACAAGACTTCTGATAATATAGCAATGAATAACATATAAACTTTATCATAAAAGAGCATACAGCATCTCAGAGAAGGCAGACACCTAAACAAATAATTACTTTGAAGAGAGATAAGTGTTAATAGTATGAACATCAAAATAAAATTTTCATCTAAAGATCTCCAAGTAGTGCTATTCAAGATTGTTTATTAATAGATGTGGGAAGTGAAGGAGAGTGTTACTATTTATAATTATACACAGTATAGCTTAATGACATTCAAGTCAGATAGATATGGTTTCAAATCCCAGCTCTGCTACTTGTATAGTTCTGAACAAGCCACTTAACTCCTTCAAGTCTCAGTTTCCTCATCAGTAAAATGGTCACATTGCTAGTAACTTCCTTTTATATTTGGTTGTCTACCACTCAAAACCTACTTGTAAGTTTGCAAAAGGTAATTTCCTATAATAATTTCACAAAAATATACTTAAAAACATAACTCCAATATCTTGCATGGTTATCCTGATTACAGAAAGATGCCAATTACACTTTCAACTTTACCCTCAGTCATAAGCTAATGTCAAGAGTGTACTTGTTCATTGAGAGATAACACCAGTTACCAGGAACTCTTAATAAAGAGAAGAATTTTCCAAAAAGGGATTCTAAGTATGATCCTGAATAAATATGAACCTCAGAATAGACTTGGAAAAGGAGGAAGAACTTGAGTGTTAGAGTCTTGGGTCAACAGCACTTATCATGTGACCTTGACCAAATTACTTTAACCTTTCTGAACCTCAGTTTCTTCACTCATGAAACAGGGATATCATGATTATTTGTAGGTCATGGTAAGGAAACCATGAGATCATAAGCATAAGAGACCTCACACAATTCCTGACACAGGGTTTATAATGGTTACTAATATTACAAAATTATCTGAGACAGAATAGGTTTTCAATAAATGTTCCATTATTGACCTCCTCTCCATGACTGGATTTATATGAAAACTGTAGGGAGTTTTACTTTACATTGTTCTCATGACAAATACATAAGATACGATGATTTCCCCAGCTAAGTTTTAATTTCCTGAAGGCCAGAGACATCTTCATATACCTCTGGTTGAGCTCTCTACTCCCTAACCATGAACACTAGTCCCTAGACAATGACTCTGAACATGCAGAAACTGATGTGGTTGAATTTTTCTACTATTTTATGATTACATACATTTTAAACTCATAAAATGTTCTTAATAAGTATTTTGAATGATTTAGGCATTATCTTTTCTTGAGTATGAAAATCTTCTGAGTCCATCAACAAATATTTAATTTCTTCTCTCACTTCTATTATCATTGGGTGAGTTTGGAAGTCTTGATCTCTCTAAGCATCCACCCATAATCAAATGCTTCCAATAAAAATTTACCAGAATTTTCCAAAAGCTAAATAGAGTTGATGAAAACATTTTGGAACTTTGAAGCCATTTTTCTAAAAACTCAAGACAATTGGTCTATTCAGGAAAAAGAAATCAAGCAAATTAAGTATTTGGTATCATTGTGGATTAATTTTAATTGTCTAAGCCATTTTATTTTTCCACTAGGCTTTGTAGCGTGATTTAGAGAGTTGTGGTAAAAGCTATTGTATGTAACTATTATTTAAATTGAGGCTGTAGTTCTTGTTAATCATAATCAAATTACTTAAAAATTTTATCTCTTAAATATTTTGTCTTAGAGTAGAGATAAATGTTATATAACACGGTCACTTCCCTTATTCTTTTTCCTGTTCTAAACAGCTAGAAGAAATTAGATAATGTAAAAAGTTGTCTGAGATACATGAAAGTTGATCTCGCTAAGCAGGTATCTTAAGAAATGGTGATTGGTCAAGAAGTGATCGGTTTCCTAAGAGTCCTAAGTGCATGGAGAGAAGTGGCTAATACTGTCAAATTAGAAACGCAAAGGAATTTTTCCAGCTAAAGTGCTAAGCAGAGGTTCTGAAGAAGTAAGAACTAAAAGGATGCTTAAGAATATAGGAAGCCACTTCTTACATCAATTATTTCCAAACATACTGGAAATACTATGGGATCTTGGAGAATAGGAATGCACAGCTATTCTCAAACTCGTAATAGTGAGTGAGGATGTATTTTATACAGAATAAGAATAATATAGGATCATTAAAATGCCAAGAACCTTTCTTTGGGTTAGAATTATATTAATGCAGTACTGTAATAAAGTTTACTTTTTATTGCGTTAAATCATTGCTGTTTATTGATCATGTATTTTGTGCCAGGCACAGTTCTCAACAATTCACATATACCTTATTTATCCTCACATCACTCTATGGGCCTTGTTTTCTTTAATATACATATGAGGAAACTGAGGCATGGGGAAGCTAAGTAACTTGTCCAAGTTCAAGCAGCTAGTGAGTGGCAGTACTGAGATTTTGGACCAGGTCTTGTAAACTCAAAAATTCTTGCTACTGAGCACAATCCTAAGGGAATGGAAACTAAAATATTGTTTTAATTATATTAAATTAATTAATTATTACTTAATAAATGCAGCTCAATAAACACAGTCTTTTCAAAACCTGACACTGGCCAGGGCGTAGATGTGAGGTAGTAAAAGAAATTACACCAAACTCTCCATACAGTAGCAAGTTCCTAAATTCAAAATAATATTCACTTGACTGCATATTTTTGTTTCTGTTAAAATTCTCCACTGAGAGGAAACGTTACTTCCCAGTAGAGACGACCTGAGCTCTGAGCAAATCTGAGGCATGGAAAGAAGACAGGATAAGAGTGGGATGACATAGCTATGTGGAGCAGGGAGGCTCCCAAATCGGGAGTCAGGGTCGTTGAATACCATTATTATGCTGCCCCATGCTGCCATTGGCCACAAATATCACCGAGATGTTTGTGAGGAAAGTCAGCCACTGATGGTTGTTTACTCCACTGGAGTCTGGGAAATCTAGCAGCATCAACTCTCCACTCCTGGTGTGGATTTTTGTCATGCCCCAGATTCCTGGGAAAGTCATTGAACACTTACTTTCAACCATCTTCTAGAGGAACATTCCTATCGGAGGAACTTCCTCCTCCAAATTCTGCTTTGGCCATGCAATCTCCTGGCAAGCCATGACAAGAAAGCCATGTCTACCTGAGGTTCATTTAAATGCCTCCTTAGGATCCAAAGTAGAGAGAGGATAGCTAATTAACTGTCTGGGTAATTGTTCTTTAGTGTAATGACAGCAGGAAAACATGAGAGATTCCCCTTGCTGATTCCATTTTCACTTTAAGGACCTTCAAGTTTAGAAAACTACTTTAGACCAATGAATCACTAGAATAAGAATGCATCTTATATTTCATCTTAATTTAAAACCTTTCATTACAGATTGAGTTTTTCAGTCTTTTATTTACATATGGAATGTTATAATGTATGCGTTTCACTCAACATGTTATAAGAACATGTTTAAATGATTCATAAACATCATCATAAACTTGAATATTAGTGATTATATAATACTCCACTTTAAACAATTCATCTCCGCTGGATTTTTTCCTCTGTTGCATTTTAAGTGGAATCTGAGTTTTTTCAATGAAAAATAATTCTGAAGTCAATGTTCAAAGTTTCAATACTTCAGGTAATTTCTGTAAAATAAACTTCTAGAAAGGAGCACTTCTCCATTGTGGCAAGTGCATTTTCTTAGTTTTCCATTTTTATCTAATTTTATTTATAATTTCCTAACATTAAAAAAACTCATTTTTTCACAGTGAATCTTATTGCTCTAATTTCTTCCATTGATTTTAATCAATGTTCTTCCCTGTTCAGAGCCCAGATAAATATTTACCTATTTTTTTTTTTTTGAGTTTTTCTTGGTTTAGCATCTTTAACCTACTTAAACGATCAGGATTTAATTTTAATTAATGGTGCAAGAAGTTAATTTTTTTCTTAAGTATTTTACCATTTAATTGAAAAAACAATTAGGTTTTACAATGATTTGTGGTAAATACTTAATCATACACTATATTTAAAGTTTATGAGCCAATTTGATTATAATGGTCTGTCTCTACCTTGAACATTATATGTAGGATTCAAAACTGTCACTTACTTTGCATATACTTTTAATTTTGCATTTTATCACATTGCATTGAAGTTGTTTATTTTTACGTCATCTCCCCTACCAGACTTGAGGTTTCTAGGAAAGGATCTTTTTGTTATTAACCTTTCTATCTCAGCACTTGGCCTACTAGTAGCTGCCCACTAAATATTGATGTCAATGAAACAATGAGTGAATATCAGTCAGGTTTGATAATTGAAGAATTTTATAAGTTTACTTCTATGGTTCAGAGTATAATAGGACAATTTCATGCTTTTTTAGCCAGGTCTTGCTTGGAGACATTTTTGCTTCTTCTTCTAATGTTATTTTTATTTTTAAGAGTTTTATTGAAGTATAACTTACATATCATAAAATCCACCCATTTTAAGTGTACAATGATTTTTAGGAGATTTACAGAGTTGTGCAAGTACCACCACAATCCAATTTTAGAATATTTTTGTCACCCAAAAATAGATCCCTCAGGCCCACTGGCAGTGTACTTGCATTCCCACTGTAATTTTGTCTAAGCGTCAGCCTTTCATCTATTATTTGGGATGGCATGAGTCCTTGATCCTAAAAGAAAGATGCAAGTATCAAAGCTATGGAGAATAAAGAAGAGTGACATGTGTCTATGGGGTTTACAGGCTTGTATTTTTTCCCCCAAATACCTGTGGTGACAGAGATAATATCAAAGAAAACTGAAAAACCAAAAATGGCTGCAAATTATGTGTGGCATCTTTAATTCTGTAGTTTTAGAGTGTAGCATATTACTTCTTTTTAGTAGATGCCTTTGTCTTTATTTTGCCATGATGATAGAGCCTCTCAGGCTTATCCTGGCTCAGCTCTTGTTTATCAGCACCTGTGTTCATCCTTACATTTCTCATGTGTATGTAAAATAAAGAATTGCTCTCCTCCTTTCCAAGGGTAAAGCTGTTCACCTGTAGTCCCATTGAGGCTTGGATCCATCAGCAATTCATTTTCTATTATTCATTTTCCAAGGCTACTTGTCAAGTCCTTCTTGTATCCGCCTGTGAATACACCTGAGTCACTGACTCCCTTGCTCCCTCATCCACTCATTTTATGTGGGAACAACCCTCTTCCACAATGGTAAGAGCAGAGAGAATGCTCTAAGCAAGAGAATGTCTATCACTACAATCACAAGGCACATTCACTCATGGAACGAGCCTTTGTGTTCCCTGCCTTGTATAGTTTGGAGGCATTTCTGCACCCAGCTGTATGTCAATGATTACTGTCATCAACTCCAGATATAAATATCTCTGGTGATTTCATAAGAGATGTTCGGAAGATGTTCTTAGTAACTTTTGAATGGCCAAAATGAATCTGAACATCTTGTCTAAGGAAGCTAGAGCAACACAACAGTTGGAGCGTAGACAGGACTTCAGGTGCGTGTTTTACCATCTTCACTCTATACTACTTCACTCAGGTTCTTCTCTGCCTTTGATTCTTTAAAATTTAATTTAAAATGAATACATGGGGAGCTTGAAGAATACAGAACAGCATAATAAAAAAAAGTCACCCATAATCTTGCCACTCAGAAATAAGTACTGATAACATTGTTGACTCTTTAGAGGAGCTCAAGACTTATCTCCCACTTGTTCATTCCCTAAGACTTTGTGGGACTTTGCACTTATTCACCAAAGAGAAGTGCTGTTTGGTGCTGCTAGGCTGGACAAAGTGGTTGTAAAGTTCTCTTTAGGGAGCACATGCCTAAGGTACTGGACTAAGCAGAGACTATAAGGGTCTAAATCTCACAAATTTTAAATCCTGCCATGGTCAGCTTCCCCAAAATCTGAGATGGCTGTGTGTGTTATTCTCACAAACTTCCAGATTTTTTTCACTGAGACTATAGGAATCTGGTCAAAAGAAAAGAGGGATACTGTGAAAGGGGGCTACTGTCCAGAGGGACTTCATGCCAGGCTCTGTTCCGTATTTGGAAAGACTGAGTAGATAGCAATGAATTAGAAACATAGGCAAGCTCAAAGAGGATACTAAATCCAGATTTCTAAATTTGGACTGGGAAATAGAGTCTGGTACTGTTTTGGCAACCTTCCACAGCAATTGTCACTGAAAGTATAAATGAGGCAATTACATGCTGGCCACAAGTTAGAGGGTGTGTTTGAGCTGTATGTGGTCCTGGTGGGCTGATTATTGGTTCGGATGTTTTGTATATTCCTCCTCCTGACCATCCGGCTCTTTTGGTCCACCAGCCCTTTCCCACTCCTCTTGGGGTGCATGAGAAACTTTAGATCCTCTTCCATGCCTCTCTGCAGCCACAGAAAACTCAGGCTGACTTTCTTTTTTTCTTCCTTTTTTTCTTTTTTGAGGAAGACTAGCCCTGAGCTAACTACTGCCAGTCCTCCTCTTTTTGCTGAGGAAGACTGGCCCTGAGCTAACATCCGTACCCATCTTCCTCTACTTTATATGTGGGACACCTACCACAGCATGGTGTGCCAAGTGGTGCCATGTCCTCACTGGGATCTGAACCGGCGAACCCCGGGCGGCTGAGAAGCGGAACATGTGAACTTAACCACTGTGCCACGGTGCTGGCCCCTCAGGGTGACTTTCTTAAGGCCTTTCTCAGCCTGGGCTTTTCTTGCTGCTCTGTATACTCTAGGTTGCCATTTTATATTTATGTGGTAAATAGGAGAACTCTAGGACCTGTGTTGCTTTCCACGCCCCAGTCAAGGAGCATCCATGAGTGCCTTCTCCTTTGGATTCTTCAAAGAGCTTCTATATCTTTCTAGACACTGAACTTAACCCCAAGTGATCAGGGAGCATGGGACAAGACCTCAAACTAACGCATCCAAACTTTCCTGATTCACCTCCATCACTTGGCTTCCTCTCTTCACCAGCAAGGAGGATCTGTATTTGGTTTTATTAAGTTTGTCACCTTCTGAAACTTTTTCTCTTACACTTGAACCAAAGCTTTTTAATTTAACAAACAGGAATTTTCACCATTTGTTCCCTGGTTCTACTCTGGCAAAATTTCCCCTCATGGGTGACTAATGCCTGACTTTCCAGCTTGGGGAAAGACTTTCAAGATTCAAGCAAAAAATTCAATGAAGCACAAAGTGATAAATATACATTGGTAAATATCATCCTGCCACCATATAAAAAGGTGTAAACATGAAACTCTCAGTGTAGTGAATGGTTAATCTTGGTCAAATTTCCCAGGTTTCAACCTTGTCTCTACCACTCACGAGCCATCAAACATTGGGAAAGTTACTTAAACCTTTGTGTCCCAGTTTTTTCATGTTAAAAATGAGTACACAATAATAACACATCTCTCACGGGATCATAAGGATTAAGTGAGTAAGTACATATAAAGCACATGAACAGTGCCTGGCACTTAGTAAAGGCTCAAGAAGCATTATGGATTATCATTATTGCCAATATGCAGGACTGGTATTTTATTAGTATGCATTGGCATGGCCATACTTGTAGTTTATTGATGTCTTTCATTCTGATAGGTTGGTGTTTATCTGGTGTCAAACCATCAAGCAGTTTCTAAGCAGCAGAGTGGTGGCATCTGCTTCGTTGGCTTTTCACACTTCAATTGCTTTGGCTGGTGAGAAGATAATGAGCCCAAACGGAATTAGAAAGGAGGCAGCATGAGCTTTATGTTTGCAACAATTCCTCTAGTCTCTCAAGTCCCATGGTGGCAATGTGGAGGCAGACACAGGAAGATCATGCACACACTGTGAGTCTGTCACAGCTGAGGAACAACTGACCTTAGGATACCACAATCTTATTAAAGGCTGTTGGCAGCCTGCCCATCCTCCTCTCCAGAGAGAGACATTATCTTTGTTATCATGGAAGGTAAGCAGATACTCTCCATGGTGGGGAAGATGTCTCTATTTCTACTATCATATTTTTTTTGACAGAGAGATTTCTTAAATATGGCACAGTCATTTTGTTACAAATGAAATAGATCATCTGAAAAATGAGCACAACAGTAAAATTCACTTAATAATCACAATTTTCAATTTTACCTCTAGGGTGAGTTTTAGGGATCTCTAGGCCTAAATATGGAATACTAGATTAAGGCTCTTTCAGAATAACTAAACTAAACTTAAATAACTAGAGGAATTTAAAAATATTTTAAATTACTTTTGTTAATTTAACAGATGAAATGTGGCACATTTACTTGTAATTTGCATTTATCTGACTATGAGTTTGAGCTATTTTTCATGTATTTGTTTAGACTCATTTTCTCTTTTGTAATTCAGCTTTTTATACGGTTTGTAATAATCTGATTACTTTAAGTAGAGTGAATGAAACGTCCATCAAAATGTTAACCCTTTATAGATCATCATTTGTTGCTTTACTTTCTTCAAATTTCCTTTTTTCCTTGAATTTTATTTGTGTCATTGGTTGAAAAGAAATTTAAAGCCTTTAGAGTACCAACTTATTTTCCTTTGTGATTTCTTTCACTGATTTTTTAAGCTTGTTAAACTCTTTATCACTAACAAATCACTTTTATTTATATTTTCTTAGAGATATTTATCAATTTTATTCATATATTTTTTCTAGTATTCACTTGTGGTTTAAATGTGTTTTATTCATTATTCTTCAATAGACATGGCAGCTATATTTTATGTATTGTGAAATAAATACAAATTTATTTTTATATTCTGAAATATTTAACTAATCTCAGAATTATGAATTCACTATTTTTATCAATAATTTGTATTGCTATAGATGATTCTTTTATGAAAAATTTTACTTTTCATCTGAAATAAATTTTTGTTCTATTTTTTAGCCTTTGCACAATTTCCTCATAGTTTAAATTATTGTTTGAGTTGAATAACTAGAGAGACAAGTCACTACTTATTAAGTACTTTTTCAAAATATTCTTGTTATTGCCAATCTTTATTCCACAAGTTAAACATTGTTATCATTTTACAAAGTTCTTTCCATTACCCCCTACCCCCACCAAATGCTGTGGGGATTTGGATTGGAATTAATTTTAACAAACAAATTACCTGATTAAAACGGGCAAGTTTTCAATATTCTTTCTTCAGATCAAGAGAATTATCTTTTCTTAAAATTCATCAATCTTGTTTTCTTCATCTGTTAAATTATTGCCTTTTGAACTTATTATATTATGTTGGATCTCCTGAAGCAATCCTTCATGCCTCATCATCTCATTGATCATATTCGTCTCTTTGTGCTCTGTCTCCGAATTCTTAGGAAAGATCTCAGGGTAGATCTTCAGTCTAACACTTGGTTTTCTGAAATATCCCATTTGCTGTTCATTGCCTTACTCATTTTTTAAATTCTCGAATTACAGAGCACATGGGAGTCATGCCCTCAGACGAAAACAGGTCTAAGGACTCTCTGACTGCCAGGTGAATGTTAACCTTCCTGAAGCTGCCCTTGCATAGGTTTAGCAATCCATTGATCCACTCCCTGGATGTGTCTCCACTTAGGAAACTTTGAAAACTATTCCAAACTCCACTTTTTTCTTCGCTTTCAGACATCTACTTTTGTTCACCAAGAATAAAGCAGTAGAGCACTTATGAAAAATAGGATATAGGGATACGTAACATTATTTCCCAAATTTAGAATATAAAATAATTCAGATGTATAGTGATGAGCAGAACAACCAGTCAGCAATCAGTGCTGAATTAGGATCGTTTAGCCTATACCCACAGTCCTAGAAGCTACCAAATCTCATTGTCTTCTGTTAACACAGCAAGGAAAATACAGCTTCTTAGAACACAGGATTTACTTCTCCAAATTTCAGAGCACTTCTGCTCTCAGTCATGGTACTAAATTCTTGAAGCAGCCTAGAAGCCCAGAAATCATTGTATGATATAATTAATAGATGCAGGTCATGTTTCCCCTAGTACAACATCACATAAACTATACTTACTTCTTTCAAAAGATCATCAGGACAAAAATGTTAATCACATTTATACTTACAAAAAGAGAAAAACACACAGTACTGTCCATAAGTCAGTCTAATTACTATCTCTGTATGATTAATTAATCTCTGAACCTTTGTCATTCATGAGAAACTCCCACACAGGAATATGTGTCCTATACATCTGTATCTTGCAGATGATTTAAAGATCAGAATAAAAGGGATGCAGGTCTTCTCTGGAAATAGGCCCCTTTGATTTAAGGGCCATATGACTCTTTTCTGAGGACGATGTTTTTTTATAATTGAGGAGATTTTTAATTTTACATAATGAAGTTTTTCTTCATTATGACATTGACTATGTCAATGGCTATGACATTGACTCCAAGCAGTACTTCTCTTTGGAGGTCTTAAGTATCTCTGACCATAAAAATATTAACGATCCAACCAAGCAAAATCTATGGTACTTAAGAAGTTCTTTTTCTTTCTCAACTCCAGTCCAGTCTTCACCTGATGTCCTTGTTTATTAGGCTCAAGCTGAGTGAGATCTGGATGGGATGACTAACAGATGTCAGTGCTAAAAAAGACATTAGGTGAAATCTAGGTCTACAGCCCCATATCTGACTTCTGTTGACAAAATCCTATCCCATAACTACAACTCAGCTATTGTCCAAAAAGAGTTCTCTCTTTTTTGTTCGAAGAAGAAGATTAGCCCTGAGCTATCATTCGCCACCAATCCTCCTCCTTTTGCTGATGAAGGTTGTCCCTGAGCTAACATCTGTGCCCACCTTCCTCTACTTTATATGTGGAATGCCTGCCACATCATTCCTGAGATCTGACCTGGTGAACCCTGGGCCACTGAAGCAGAGTGTGCTAACTTAACTGCTGCTCCACCAGGCCAGCCCCTCCCAAAATGTTCTCTTTCGCCTCCAAGCTCTATAAAGTTAGATTTTACCTGAGGGATATGTCTTAGAAGCAGGAACTTCAAAGTTATAGCATCTACAATTATTCAAAAGGTTTGCTTTAAGATCTTACCACATGAGTACTCGTGGAGATTTTGAATTTTCCCTTTCAAATACAAAGGAAGAAATGTACACAATGCCTTTTACCAGGAAGAATCTCTTTAATATATCTCTTATTTCTATCCTAGGATTATGGATATCAGAATCCTATCAGAAAATAAACAACGGAAATGTGCTTTATGTCCCAGCCTCAACTCTGCAGTATTTCTCTAGGCCTTGTAGTAATTCCAACCAAGCTTACAAGGAAAACAGCCAAATCTATACTTTCTTATGAACTGGAAGTTCAGCTTCTCAAGCTGATTTTACCATCTACTTACCGTTTGTTAATTATTGGAAAAACAACTTTCTAATGGAGACTCGTTTTACTTAAAATACCAAAAATAAGAAAAGTAGCACGAAGACGTTGGAGGTGTCAAAATCAGGCACTAGATCACCTCATCAGCAGAGTGCCAATTTCTGATTCTTTCTTCTAGTTACACAGTGAAGGTGGAGAACAAAGATGACTCTATAGTAATAACAGACTAGGAAGTAAAAATTTTCCCGTGAAGAAAACTCTAAGCCCAAACTGTTTTATCAGCAAGGTGGACTAAGAATTAAAGGAAAACAATAGTCCCAATCATACACAAAATTTTCCAGAGAATGGAAATTTGGAGCAATTTCCAACTCATTTTGTGGGACTATCACAACTTAATACCAAAACCTGACAAGGATAGAATAATAAAGGAAATAACAGCTGTACTCACTTAGGAACATAGATTAGAAACATCTAAAACAAAATTTTAGCAAACTGAATCCAATAGTATATAAAAATAATACATCATGAACAAGTTCCAGAAAAGCAAGGTTGGTTTAGTGCTAGAAAGTCAGTTAATGTAATTCATCACATTAAAAGATTAAGGAAGAAAGTAATATAATCACCTAAGTAGATAAACCCAAAAGAAACAACATAACAATTATTAACATTAATAATTATTCCCAGATGGTCTGAATGTCTATGTAGAAAATCCAAAAGAATATGCTGATAAATCATTAGAATTAATGAGAGTTTAGCAAAATCAACACATACAAAAAATATTGTTCAAAATCACTTTAATGTTTAAACTCCAGCAAAAATGGCTGGAGATTTTAAGAAAAAGATACCATTTTAAATAATACCCAAACCACGAACATGGTTTATCTTTCCATTGATTTAGGCATTCTTTGACATTTTCATAGAGGTTTATAATTTTGTCCATCTGGATGTTTCCTATCTTTTGTCAAATTTATTCCTAGACATTTAGCTCACTGATTCTTAAAGTTCTTCATATTTCAGGATTTGAGGTAAGGGGTGAGCTTATTCACTTGTATGTAGTAATCTTTAAGTACTAACCAGACCCTTAAATGAATTTAATCAGAAATGAGGCTACGAATTGTGAAATAAATGTTGATTCTTATTGAAATCTTTAGGCATTATGAAATGAGGTTTGCTAATTTTATCATAAAAAGAGCTTGCAAATTGCCAGTCTTTGAACATCAAACAGACAAATCAACTGTAACTTTTAGGGTACAGTATTGTAAATGTCTACCCTTTTGTTTATCTCTGTCTTCCTTAATAATAATAGTAATAAAAATAATAAAAAGACATATTGAGCATTTATGTCCTAGTCATTCTTCTAATACATATATTAACTCATTTAATACTCACAACAACCCTATTTTAATATAAGGCACATGAAGTTAGGGAATTTGCCCAAAGTTCCAATGAAATAAGTGGCAGACTTGGGAACCCACTTAGGTAGCCTGGCTCCAGGGTTGGGCATTTAACAATTACATTGTTCTGCAAGTTTACATTAAAAGTTTGTGTCTCTTTCATATTTATTTTCCTAGTCATTAGCATTTACCATTTAATTAGATTTATAAGTCATTTACAGTTGGAAGATTATTTTTAAAGGACTGTATAAACAAGTCAGAGTAGGTAGGGTCCAAAGGTCACATTGGCTCAGCGTCAGTTGTAGCTAGAGTAAGTCACCCTCACATCAATTATTATGATTAATATCCTCCGGGTCTGCAAAGATAGTAATTGAAAACAATTTTTAATATTTCAAAAAGCTATTAAAATTGTATATTTATGCAAAATAATACCATCAACTTGCTTTAGAGAGAAAATTACATCAATTCTTTCTGGCTACTCTATTTCAGACTAAGCAAAAGTTTCAACAGTTTCTGATGAATATATAGTTGTCCCTCGGTATGCCTTGGGGATTGGTTCCAGGACCCCTACAGATATGAAAATCTGTGGGTCCTCAACTCCCTTATATATAAATGGCATAGTGTTTGCATACAACATAACACACATCCTCCTGTGTACTTTATATCATTTCTAGATTATTTATAATACCTAATACAAGGTAAATGTTATGTAAACAATTGTTATATTGTTTAGGGAATAATGACAAGAAAAAACAGTCTGTATATATTCAGTACTGCAACAGCTCATCATAGGCCTTTTGCCTCTGGCTGGTTGATGTGAGACGTAGAACCTGAGGATACAGAGGGCCCATTGTAAATAGGAAATTAAATTAATTACTGAGAAGTGGAATATATTGGGCTTCACCATTTGTCAACTTCATGATTTCTGGCAAATCACTTCATCTTTATGTGCCTCCATTTGTTCATCAGTAAGGGAGGAATGATCATTAACTTCACAGGGTTGTTGTGAAGACCCATTTAATTATGGTATGTACAGTGTGTGATAGAGTGCTGGTCACATAGTAAGCTCTCAAAAAATGGGAGTTTTATATTAATAATGAATAATAATAATGATTATATCATAAAAGTATTTTGCTAACTAAAAATATTTTAGAGGGAAAAAATGGCATTATTTGGTAGTAAAAAGTGGGGACTCCTTGGCCCAAATGGTGAACCGTTAGAAAACCTCCATGTCCTCCATTCCTCACTCTACCTGCTTGCTAATGCCTGAAATTCCACATTAGATGTTTTTGTTTGGGTTCAAATACCTTGGTTTCTGTTAGAATTCAAATATTCTCTTTGGAATAGAGGATAAGGAGAATGGTTATTGAGAGAAAATAAAAAAGTAAAAATAGTTGTTGAAACTGGATGCGTGAGGACTCTGGGTTGAATGCATAGGAGAGCAAGGTTGCAAGAAGAAGAAAGAAAGCAAATTGTCCTATTTCAGTTTTACCCACCCAGATGTTCTTGAATATATTCTTACAGGTGTGTCTTGGTGAAATCTGGGAGGTGTTGCTGCCACAACTGCTTTCTCTGGACCTGTATCTTGACCATACTCTAGATGCCCAGATGTGCATAGCATTCTTTCAGGAATTATAGGACACAAACATCATACTATAAGCATTCAGGATGGAGATATTTACTTCCCCTAGGCTCTGCTTTCAGCCATGGCTCCTACTAGCAGTTTGCTACAAGAGAGATACTTTCAACCAAAGATTCTCTTAAATTTTTCCTTATGGTCCAGTGTGGACAGAGAAGAGGCAATTAACAAAAGGCATCATTTTCAGTTAATTATTCTCTCGAATCATAGATGGAGAAAAACAATGAAGAGTTACTCCCCACTGATTCCATTTCTCTGCACTATCATGTGCCCCTCATGACATAATTGAATCAAGTTCCAATTTTCCTTTCCAGACTTTTAGAATCATGAGATCTGGGAGGGACTTCAAGGTAGGGTGATCCATATTATTTATTTTCCAAATTGGACAGCTTTGGTCATGAAAAGGAGAGTTATTAATAATCACGTCAAGACAGAAAGCATAAACCAAGGTAAACCAGGTTTTATGGTCAGCCAACATTTGAAGTCTTTATCAGAACTATCATTCACTGTGGTTTTGGTGATTATGTGCTCAGGTTCTGGATGGACCTGCTTGGGTTGACTTCTGACTTAATTATTTATGAGTTCTGTGCACTTGATGCTTTTACTCAATCTCACCGTGCCTCAGTTACTTAATCAGTAAAATGGAGGTGATAACAGAACAACTACCTAAAAGGATTATGGTGAACTTAAATGAAATAATACCTGTGCAGTGCTTCGACGAACTCAATAAATGTTAGAAATTTAATTATTGTTAGTATTATCATCATTGTGATTTCTCCATTTTTTCTGTTCATACTTTTACAATACTGAGGTCATAGTACATATACAAGTCCGTATTCAAGTTTTGCTACACATTACTCTCATGTTTTTTAAAAATTTGTAAATTTGGTTTTAATGACTGTATAATATACTATTAATGTTTGTGTGTGAGTGAGGAAGATTCATCCTTAGCTAACATCTGTGCCAATCCTCCTCCACTTTCTGCACATGGAATGACTCCAAGCATGGCTGATGAGAGGATTAAGTCCACACCCCGGATCTGAACCCGTGAACCTTGGCTGCTGAAATAGGCATGAGGAAGGTTAACCACTTGGCCACGGGGCTGGCCCCCTTAAAATTTTTAATTTAGTTAATGGCTTTCTTACTATATTGGATCTTTACCTTGTATTTTGTTTTATTTTTAATAATATAAAAACAACCTAGATATAATCTTATAAACCTTAACTATAATATCATACTTGCTTTTTATTTGAAAAATCTTTAACTTTATTGTTAAAAATAATCAAATACAGAAACAACATAAAAACATACAGATTAATGAATTACATAAGAACACCCTTGTAGCTACCATTCATGTGAGAAGGTAACACTGCTGCCTACCTCAGAAGTCTCCCACATGCTCCTTGCCAGTCATAGCCTCCTCCTTCCCACCTAAGGGTAGCCACTATTCTGATTTAATTCTAACGACGTCTTTACTTTTCTTTATAGTTTTATCACTCAAGAGTGCATACCTAAATGCTAAGATGAGTTTTGGCTTTTCTTCAAAAGTGTCATTTCTCTCTCTCTCTCCATACGTATAAAATTTTTTTTTTCTTTTGGAACTTCTCACAGTCTGTTTTGCTAATTGACTCCTCATAGTGTAGTTTAATATGTTTTTCTGTTCTGTGTTTTTCATGTAAGTTTTTAGTTGGATATAGGAGCTTATGATTCAGCTTTTGTAGTTTTAGGAAAATTATCCCATAGGTAATATTACACACTTTTTTTTAATTTTACTGAGGTCACGTTGGTTTATAATTGTGTAAATTTCAGGTGTACATCATTATATTTTGGCTTCTGTATAGACCGCATTGTATTTAACATCAAAAGTCTAGTTTCCATCCATCACCATACATATGTGCTCCTTTACCCCTTTCACCTTCCCCTCACCCCCTTCGCCTCTGGTAACCACCAATCTGTTCTCTGTATCTATGTATTTATTTGTTCACTTCCACATATGAGTGAAATCATACAGTGTTTGTCTTTCTCTAACTCAATTCACTTAGCATAATACCCTCAAGGTCCATCCATTTTTTCGTAAATGGCATGAGTTCATCTTTTTTTTTATGGCTGAGTAGTATTTTACTGTGTGTATATACCACATCTTTATCCATTCATCTGTTGGTGGGCACTTAGGTTGCTTCCAAGTCTTGGTTATTGTGAATAATGCTGTAAAGAAGATAGGGGTGCTTATGTCTTTTCAAATTACTGTTGTCATGTTCTTTGGATAAATACCCAGAAGTGGAATTGCTGAATGATATGGTATTTCTATTAATTTTTTGAGAAATCTCCATAATGTTTTCCATAGTGGCTGTACCAGTTTGCATTCCCACCAGCAGTGTATGAGGGTTCTCTTTTCTCCACATCCTCTTTAACATTTGTTATTTCTTGTCTTTGTAGCTATAGCCATTCTGGTTGGTGTGAGGTGATATCTCATTGTAGTTTTGATTTGCATTTCCCTAATCATTAGTGATATTGAACATCTTTTCATGTGCATGTTGGCCATCTGTAAATCTTCTTTGGAAAAATGTCTGTTCTTATCCTTTGCCCATTTTTTGGTTGGGTTGTTTGGATTTTTGTTGTTGAATGGTGTGAGTTCCTTGTATATTTTGAAAATTAACTGTTTGTTTTTAACATCAAAATTAGAAGTCACATTTATCCATCCTGTGTCACTTCACCTGGCTCCCCTCTCCAAGTACATATAGGAAGCCACGAAAAATGGTTACATGTCCTACAGATTCATCCTGGTTGTTCCATGTCAACTCAGTGGATTTTTAAAAGCCTTTCTCTGCTTCTATTTTCCTTTCCAAGTAAATTTCACAGAGATTTATTCTGATTATACAACATAACTTCTAGCTTTAAATTCATACATCTTTCATGTGAATCATGGTTTTCCTCTCTCTCCTTACCCTAATAGTGTCCAATGCAGTGAGTTGAGATGGCTCCTGTTAGAGAATGTGTACATATCTGTTCAAATATTTCAGAAGAATATAACAGAAAAAGAAAAAAGCAGATCAAAGATATAGTTAATATTTTGTGTGGAATAGGGAGTGAGCATGAAGCAAGATACTTTCAGGTAGCGCCCAAGTGAAATGGGGTAGATGTCTCACAGATTGGTTGTGACAGCAACAATCAGGGCTGTAATAAAAAGCCCCAGAAACAGGTGAGGCTGAGAGGATAAGAAGTATCTGATACAGATAACCCTTTGTGTTACTTAGATCTGTTCATGCCCTCTTATTACATGAGCTCCAAAACTACGATATGGAGGCTCCATATTTGTGGGAACTAGATGCCTTCACTTCCTCCAAGAGGGGAGGTACAGTCAATAGCGTTAGCGAAGCAAGTTACTGTCCTTGCCACAGCAGCTAGTTCTGAGGTCCCAGCTGATGAACTTTATCCCCCCATCACTTATTTCAGATTTCTCTCACTGTTAGCCATTATTTCATCAGGTCTAGGTTCCTTGGCTGGTGGGTTAACCCACACCTACAACCCTGAAGAGTCTGAGCCTTTAGTGCCTTGGTCTTGGTAGATCTTGGTTGCTGCAATTGCCTATTAACTGTTCTCTCAGGTAGAGAATCATAAGCGATGGCCCAGTGAATCTCCTGGATTCCAGAAATACTTCTTCCAAACCCTGCTGTGCAGCCATAATCCTAACTCTTCATGATAATCAGGTCAATTGTCCCCATTATACATATATATACATATATGTAAGCCCTTTCTTTGCCTGCTGGTCTATTTGCAGCAGGTGGAAGTCTCAGTTTCAAGTTCAATGGAACCCTTCTGTACCCCGACAGAAGTGTTTATCCCTGGGATCTAGGACCTCTTACTTTCTAGAACCTAAGTTTATGGGGAAAGAAAGCACAAATTATAAAAGTGGGTCACTGGGAATGACGGTGAAGGGGTAAAAATCCTGCTTCTATTCTTTGGTTCCTGGAGTCACATATTCAAATTACTGGGGGAAAAATGCCATATATTAACTGCTTGTTTAGTGCATATACAGCTTCCTGAAAGGTAATGCCTTAGCTGCAATGTATTTTTCTCTAGCTGACACTTTAATTTAGCTATTAAGCCAGATGCTTCTGCATAATGATATACAATATAAAATCAGTAGATCCCATGGTCGTATTCCCACTGGCTCCATCCTTTGCCATAAACTAGGTTCCTTGAGCTGAGGCAATGTTTTATGTGATAGATTTGATGTTCTTTAAGCCATCATATGGTGATACCTGCAGAGATACTGCAGGCATGGAAGGCAGACCTATAGTTATAGTACGTGTCAATTCAAGTAGCAAAATCACTCTCCTCTTCAGGGTGGTAGAGTTCACTAAAATACACATACCACCAAATCATTGGCTGGTGTACTTGAGTCATGGTACCCTTTTAAAGGTTCAGGTTTGGCTTATCTGCTAGCACATTGGACATTCAGTAGTGTCAGTAGTTTGGTCTCGATAAGAAGGAGCTCAAACATTGCCTTCAACCCTTCTACCATGGTCACTCTCTGTTCATGTGGTCATGAATTGTAGTATGCACACAAGGAGAGAGGCTTCATGATATTCACAGTATTTGTCAACCTGCCCTTCTAAGGGCTGAGAGCTTTCCCTACAATGGTTGCTTTCAGGTGGACATTAACAACTGACAAAAGAATCTGTGTGCTTTGTGCCCATTTTCATAAGTCCATCCATATACTTCTTCCTCGGATATTCTTGGCCCCAGTATTCCAATCTTACTCCTTCCAGGCTCCTGACCAGCCAGCCAAGCTATCTGACACTGCTTAGGAGTCCATGTAAATTCTTAACCCAAGTGCTGTGCCTTCTCCCTTAATGCAAACAGGACAATCAAGTGTGGTACTTGGAACTCTGACCACAAGGAGGATTTCCCTTTACCACTGTACTCTAGGGCCACTTTATTAGATGGTGACAAACTGCTTTCTAAAGTAGATGTACCACTGTACCCTCTCATCAGCAGAGGATGAGGATTCTCTTACTACACGCTGTAATCAACACTTGATATTGTCCTATTTAGTTTTCACCTAAATGGTAGGTGTGAGACTGTATTGCTCTATTATTAATGAGGTTTAACATCCTTTGATGTGGTTCAAGATTATTTGTACTTCCTCATGAAATTCCTATTAATTTACTTAGCCCATTTTAACTCAGACATTTGCCTTTTTTGTTCGTAGGAGTCCATTATATATTCTAGATACTAATATTTTGTCAGTCATATTTGTATGAATATCTTCTCCAGTTGGAACTGGATCCCTGAGAAATTCCTAGCAGACTCTTAATAATGTCTGTATGTTTCTTCTCAGTTTGGAAACACGTGAACTAAATGACAAGTTATCTCTTTTCCACACATCCAATATTCAATTGTAGAACATGGATAGGATAATAGCAATAAACATACCTCTTTGAAAGTGAAAGAAAAGAAGACATATAACACTCACTGGTCTATAGCAATCCCAAAATCAAGCCAGGCAGATCTTATGAGGAATCTCCACACTGGGAGTGTGAACTATTCCATGATCAGGGACTATTTTCATTCTCCCCAGTCCATTAGTTTCCATAACACTAAGTTCCACCATTTGTAAAGTCCTTACTTTGACATTTACTCTTCCTGACCACATATGAAAAGGAAATCAAAGATGCCTCCTCCTTTGGGGTGTGAAGGAGGATGCAGTCTGCTTCCGGGCCATTGAAGGTTGATGGCCCGATGACTCTTTTAAGTCTCAAATAGTCAGATTTCTCGTCACCCAGATTAATAATTGACTTCTTATCTACTTGTTCAAGTCAGCCTCACAGATCAACAGCCACATTTACAATTCTTTTTTAAATCTCTGCCTCTGTCTCTACATGCATATGTATGTAAAATATCTTACTATGTAAAATATCTTAGGCCTCTCAGGCTTTTCTGCAAGAGTCACATCTTAACTCCCTAAATTTCTTTTACATAAACCATTTTTTCAAATTAGAATATTTACTGAGTATGACCTTCAATTTATAATAGTAGGATTAATGGGATGGGATGACCACATCCTTCATTTGGTCCTTGATGCAAGGCTGAGTTATTTTTTTGTTTTGTTTTGTTTTGTTTTTATTTTGAGGAAGATTAGCCCTTAGCTAAGATCCGCCACCAATCCTCTACGTGCTGAGGAAGATTGACCCCGAACTAACATCTGTTCTCATCTTTTATTGTGCCAAACATAAATTGCTATCCTTCCAGTCGGCAATAACAGATTCCTTGACACCTACTTCCTGGCCACAAAGAAACTCACAAATGTTAATGTTTTGAATGTTTAAAATAGCACTCCACTATCTGTATAAATTTTTATAACAGTTATGATAGACTGACTATGGTACAGTAGCAAATAATCCAAAACATATTGATGTCTTGCTAACATTATATGTCCATCTTGGGTCAGCTGGGGGCTCCTCTCCTACATAATCATCTTATCCCTTATGAGTCAGTGTGGGAGCATTGGGAAAGGAGAGATGAAAAAGCACATACATATAAAGACTTTGACTGAAATGAGATATGTCACATCTGCTCACATTTCATTTGCTTGAAGAAGTAATAAGGTTGAGCCATAATTCAAAGCAATTAAGAAGTAAATCCTCTCCCAGTGATTAGAGGGGAAGCAGATATTTATGAAAAGCTACACAATATATTATAAGACTTATACATGTTATTATTGTCATTAAAATTTGTTTATTGATGTCATAATAATTTATAACTGCGAAATTTCAGTTGTACATTGTTTTCAGTCACATATATATGTGCCCCTTTACCCCTTATGCTCACTCCCCAACCCCCTTCCACTCTGGTAATCACTAATCTGTTCTCTTTGTCTATGTATTTGTTTATCTTCCACCTATAAGTGAAATCACACAGTGTTTGTCTTTCTCTGTCTGGCTTATCTCACTTAACATAATACCCTCAATAATCCATCCATATTGTTGCCAAAGGGACAATTTTGTATTTTTTATGGCTGAGTAGTATTCTATTGTATATACATATATATATATATACACCACATCTTTTTTATCCATTCATCAGTCAATGAGCACTTGGGTTGCTTCCACATCTTGGCTATTTTGAATAATGAACATATTTTGTGTAATGAACATAAGGGTGCAGAAGTCTCTTTGAATTATTGATTTCAAGTTCTTTGGATAAATACCTAGTAGTTGTATATCTGGGTCATATGATATTTCTATTTTTAGTTTTTTGAGAAATCTCCATACTGTTTTCCATAGTGGCTGCACCAGTTTCCATTCCCACCAGCAGAGTATGAGGCTTTGCTTTTCTCCATATCCTCTCCAACATTTGCTATTTTTTGTCTTGATAATTACAGCCATTCTAACAGGTGTAAAGTGATATCTCAGAATCCTCAGGGATGAGAGTCTGGGTCAACTCAACATGTAAATCACTTAAAACAGCAGCCACTGAGGTTTAGAGGAATCTAGAATGGTCAATAAAGGAGCCAATAATGAGTATCAGTTACAGACTCAATACCTGATGCAGTGTTGCAGCTGTCGTTTATCCCACTAATCTTGTCATTTTCTCCAGGAGAAGACATTAACAAAAATTTAGAAGAACTGTTCCCCAAAGCTATTATACAAGCAAGTACATCTGAGTGTAGAAGTGATAGATTGTAGTGGATACTGTGGTGTGCTGCCCAGATTCCACCTTCAGGACTAAGGCATTCATCTTGCCATCTAGACAGATTTTGATAGCTGATGATTCACCTGAGTGCCTCTCCAGGAGTTTCATAAGATTTCCCTGAAGGTCATGCCCTATCTCAAGGCGGGACACCTTGAGCCTCCAGATCTCCACAGGCCTACAGGATCAGCTGAGGTCTTGCATCGTAATTTAACTCCTCCCTTTGCCCAGTTCCACTTTAAGGTCCTTTAAGTATTGATCCTGAAAGCATCCCCCAATACATTTCTTGTAGACAAATCTTAGCCTCACAGCTTGTTTCCTAAGGATCTCAACTTGAGACAATCGCTTTAAAAGTAGGAAAGGTGGAGATATACTCAACAGCACACCAATTCTCTATGTTCCAGTAGTTCCACTTCTGGATCTATATCCTAAAGAAATAGATTCACATATGCGCTGGACACACGTGAATTTGCCCATGACAACATTGTATCAGCCTCAAATTGGAAACTACCCAAATCTCCGTCAATGTGTAGTGGATAAGTAAATTGTGGTCGAATCATATACTGTAATGCTAGATCAAAATGAAAAAAAAAGTATAGTTGCACAATTACATGGAAGAAATTTTCAAATATAACAGGAAGTAAAAGAGGCAATACACAAAATAACACTTCAACAGGATTTCAAAAATCAAAGGTTTAGGAACAGGCAAAACTAAACTACATTGTTTAGTGATATATACACAATTGGTAAAATTATAAAGCAAAGCAATGAAATTGTTATATCTGGGGAAGACAGAGGCTTTTCTGATTCTCAAAGGTACTATTAGCTTCTCAGATGATGATAATGCTGTGTTTCCTGACATCACTTGTGGTTACACTACTGATCTCTCTATACCATCATAGTGTACATTTATGCTGTATGTATTTTTTGTATACATGTGATAGCTTTACAATAAAAAGTAAAAACGAGAAAAAAATTTCAAATAAATGATTTAAGTGACATGATTTCCTCATTGTACAGAGACCTGTTTTGAAACTGAAAATCCCACCAAGTAGCCCAATTCATTCCAAAATGGAACCATATTCACTCCTGTTGCTTTTATGAACACTTCCAGCTCTAGAGGAGAGGGCATGAGTTTCCTGTAGGAATAAACAGCTTCTGTCCGAGCCTAAGAGTAAAGTGAACCCTTCCAACCTAAATGGAACAATTGGGTTTTCTTATTGCTGGAAAGTAACATCACATTCCTGGTACTAAGTGGGAATTTTCAGATTCTATTTTGTCCATCTTCCTGCCTTTAAATAGACTTAAATTAGCACCATCCAAGATTTTTCTGGAGAAATATACACATTAGACATGTCTGAGACCAAATAATATCTGAGATATTGATTTTAATTAAAAAATAATGTAAGGGGTCAGAGACATGACGGTCCAATATTAATTGATTATGATGTAGGATAATTAACTAGTTAATTATCCTACATCAAGAATCAGAAAGGTCACCAATTGCTAGTTCCTACAAAAATGGCAATAGAAATCCATTAGCAATATTTCAAAAGCTAATAAAAATCTGTGTATTTTAAAATTACGTGACACACAGATTTTAAACCACCAAATTGCTTTGCTTTGTATAGTAACAGTAGCAATTTACTGTGGCTTCTCTACAGTCATGTTCTGCACAACAACTTTTCGGTCAAAGATGGACTGCATATGTGACTGTGGTCCCAAAATACTGGCACCATATAGCATAGGTGTGTAGTAGGCAATACCACCAAGGTTTGTGTAAGTACACTCTATGATGTTCTCACAACAGAATGGCCTAATGATGCATTTCTCAGAATGTACTCCTGTCATTAAGTGACGCATGACTGTATTTCAAACTAAGAAGAAGATTTGATTTCCTTTAATAAAAATGGGGAAATTAATTATTAAGAGAAATGAGAAACTACAACACTTGTCCATAATGCAACTTTTGACTAAATTTCTTTTTCACTTTTTTTTTTTTTTGGTGAGGAAGATTGGCCGTAAGCTAGCATCTGTTGCCAATTTTCCTCTATTTTGTATGTGGAATGCCACCATAACATGGCTTTTTAAGCCGTGTGTAGGTCTGTGCCGGGGATCCAAACCTGCAAACCCAAGGCTGCCAAAGTGGAGTGGGTGAACTTAACCACTATGCCACTGGGCCAGCCTGATGACTAAATTTCTTAATCTCTCTGAGCTTTATTTTCATCCTGTATAAAGTGGTAATAATACATAACTTGTAGAGATGTTAGAGCTTAGTTAACATATGGAACAATCAGTACTTGCCACACAGCAGGCTCTTGACTAATAGTTGTTATTATAGCAAAAGTTTATTATTTTACTTTTACTACTATTATTGTTATTATCATTATTATTTAAAAACAGTTTGATAGGTAAATCTTTTAAACCTAATAAAAGCAACAAAGGGAGGTCATTGGTAATGTGAATTTGGAACCAATGGCCCCACATGCCGTGATCTCAGGAAATGTCCATCCTCCATCCCCACTCCACAAAATGGTTAATGCTTAATATTCTGTGCAAGATGTTTTGCTTTTAGCTGAAAGATCTTGGTTTCTGTTAAAATACAAGTCATCTTGTGTTGGGAGAAGTGGAGGTAATATGAAACAATGGAGTATAATAATAGGTATTTGGGAGGGGAAGAGGGTTAGATGATGATGGAGGGAGGAGCAAAACATTTTTACTTGGAGCCCACTGGTGGGTTAGGATAGCAGATCAGTGAGAGGAAGGAGGAAAACTACAGAATAGGGTAAGGCAAGTGGCGATGGTGAATTTGAGCACTGAAGACAAACTGTTCTAGAATATCCCTGGCAATGTTTCTTACCCAAATAGTCTTCACAGTTCTGTGACTGGGTGAAATCTATGGTGCTGCCCACACTGCTGTCTTCCCTTGGTCCTGTGTTGCAGCTTCACCCTTCATCCTTAGGAAAGCATAGGGTTCTTTCAAGAGAGGTGCTTCCAACTAGGGATTCTCTTAAATGTTTTCTTAGGGTCCATTGAGGAAGGAGAAGAGACAACTAACAGAAGACAAGATATTCTTAAGAGTTTTTGATGAAGAAAACTCGTGGGAAATTTTTTCAGCTGGTCTTATTTCTCAATACATTCAAGGGCCCCTCATGATCCAAGTAAGAGTTATAATTTTTATAGTGTTTTCCATGCACAGATACTATTCTGAGCTCTCAGGATATATAACTTAATACCCACAAATATTAACTTAAGGCTCACAACAGCCTGGGTGATGGGAACTGTTATGCTCTTTTCACAGATGTGAAAACTGAGACATAGAGAGGTTAAGTAACTTGACCAAGGCCCCCTCACTAATCAGTGGCAGAGCCAGGGCTCAAAGTCAGGCAGTTTGACTCTAGAGTCTGGTTTTTAACCTAGTGTGTAAGCTTTGTACATGTATTTTATAAGGATATATTTCCTTGAATGGATATTAATGTGACAAAAGGATCAGAGTATTTTAAAGGCTCTTGTTACAAAGTTGCCTTTTCAGAAATATTGCACCACTTTTGTTTATTTATGCCTTCAGTTTTATTGTAAATAAAAATACAGATGAGTGCACAGAGTACAAAAAAAAAATATATGTACTATTTAAAAAATATTTTTAAAGCTAATACCAGGTCAAGAAACAGAACATTGCCAATGACCCAGAAACACTCTGAACCTCTCCCTTAACATAATCCCCATCATCCAGAGGAAACTACCATCCTGACATTAGTGAAAATCACATTCTTGATTTTCTTAATAATTTTATGATGCGTTTACATTGAACATATACTTTATATAATGTACCTTAAATAAATGAAATCTAATATAAATATAAGTCTTTAGTATGTATTCTTTTGTGTCTGCCTTCTTGCCCTAAATATTCTTTGCTTCATCCGTGTTGCTATGTGTGCATCTGTAATTCACTCATTTTTTCTTGCTGTGTATTATTCCATTATGTGATTGCATGCCAACTTATCCTCTCTACTGTTACTTGACATTTACTGTTTACATTATAGGGCTATCATTAATAATGCTGCTATAAACATTCATTTTTGTGCCTTTCTTGCACATGTATATAAGTTTTCCCACTGTGTGCATACAGGAGTTCAATCGCCGGGTTGGACTGAATGCATATCTTCAACTTTTCTCGATAATTCTAACTTACTTTACAAAGTGCTTGTGTGATTTTGCACTTTCAGAAGTGGTGCATGAGAGTTTCTGTTGCTCCATACCCTTACCAACACTTGTGTCATCAGACTGCTTGAAATTTGCCCATCTCATCTCTCTAAGGAAATATCAAATTATGGTAATGTATTTCATTTCTCTGCTCGTTAATTAGGCTGAACACTTTTTCATACATTTAAAATCAATTTGAATTACCTTACCTATTTTGTGACAGGCTTGGTTTGAATATTTGCTCTTTTTTTTAAAATTTTATTTTTTCCTTTTTCTCCCCAAATCCCCCTGGTACATAGTTGTATATTACTTTGTTGTGGGTCCTTCTAGTTGTGGCATGTGGGACACTGCCTCAGCGTGGTTTGATGAGCAGTGCCATGTCCGCACCCAGGATTCGAACCAATGAAACACTGGGCCGCCTGCAGCGGAGAGCACGAACTTAACCACTCGGCCACGGGGCCAGCCCCTATTTGCTCATTTTTTGGGGGGGTTGTCTTATATTTTCTTGTTGGTTTGTAGTATTTCTTCAGATATTCTAGACACTCACTAGTCTTTTGTCAAGCATTTGTGTTCAAGTATCTTCTCCCAGATTCTGATTTGTTTTTACACTCTTATGTGATATCTTTTGGTAGAAATTGATTCTTAATTTTAGTGTAACTGAATTTATAAATCTTTCCCCCATGGCTAGTGTTCAAGTTTTCATTTTACCATAACTTTTACCTTTTTAATCCACTTGGAAATGATTTTTGTGCATGGTGTGTGTAAAGATCCAATGTTATTTTGTTTTACTTTGATACCCAGTTGTCCGAGCACCATTTACTGACAAGTCTTTCCCTCCCTTACTGACTTGCAGTACCCACTTTGCTATAAATCAAGCATCTATGTGTGCGAGTCAGTTTTAGGCTTTCTCTTTTATCCCATTGATCTCTTTGTCCTTGAAACAATACAACTCTGTGTAATTAAAATATAGCTTCTTAGTAATTTATATCTCATAAAGCAAGAATATCTTGGGATATGCTTTCCCTTTTCTTTTGCATACTCATTTTATAATGAACTTATCAGTTTCTACAGACAAATATGTTGGAATTTTGACCAGGATTTCACTGAATCCACACACTAATTGGGGAGAATCAAAATATTCACAACATTGAGTTTTTTGAACCATGCCATTTGGCAGCAACAGTAGCAAATCAGCATGGTTAAGTGAAAACCTATGGTATTGAGTCCATGAATAATCTCCATGTCTCCAGCCATGGTCATTTCCATCATGTGGCCATCACATGGCCAATGGTCAAGGCTGACTGAAGTCAACTAACTGAGTTAGTCTGTCCACATGGTTGTTTAGTGTCTCTTCTATGGTGAATTACTCTGGTGGGTGTTCACATATGACACGAAAATTGTTACACTCATTTTCACTCCCATATGTCCATCCAAATGTCTCCACTCCTGACTTCCTTGCCTCAATTTTCCAATTTTTTTTCTTTCAGATGCCTGCCCTTCATGCCATTCACCATTATCCTTGTGACCATGCATATTATAACCACAGACCCCACACAAAGTGGATGACCAGGTTCACTGCTCCAACCTCCACTCATTGAGTAGGAATTCTGACTTAGAGAAAAATATTTCCAGGATTGATTTGACTTATTGGGTTAGCCAGTCAGGTATTTCCTTTCCCCTCTAACAACTTCTTAACTGTTTATCCTAAATCTATACTCTGTCAGAGAGGACAATCCTCCTGGATAAAATAAAGCCAGTTTTAAAATACATTGGTAGCTTTTGATTATTTTCAACGTTCTGAGAGTTTTCCCATGACATTGTCATGAGCTGTCCTTAAAACCAAGAAAATCATCCAGCCCAATAGCTTATTTGCAAAAGTTATTTGATAACTTCAATTTTATCTTCTGATTATTGGTACATTTTTGTTTCCTAGTAATTGAGTCAATCTTGGTAACAGGATTTTCTGGAAAAATATCTTCAATTTCTTCCATTTTTATCTTAAGCATTATCTTATCATTTGTCTTAGTCAACCCAGGCTGCCATAACAAAGTACCACAGACTGGGCAGTTTCAATAACAGAAATTTATTTTCTCACAGTTCTGTAGGGTGGAAGTCTGAGATAAGAGTGCCAAACATATTTAGGATCTGGTGAGAGCTCTCCTCCTGGCTTGCAGAAGGACGCCTTCTCCCTGTGTCCTCACATGGCTTTTCATGCATGTGGAGAGAGAGATCTCACTCTTTTCCTTTTCTCACATGGGCCCCACCCTCATGACTCCTCTAACCATAATTACCTTCCAAAGGTTCCATCTCCAAATACCATCACATCGGGGGTTAGGTTCCAACATATGAATTTTGGAGGGACATAAACATTAGGTCCATATTACCATTGTGGATACATTCTCTTAAAATCTTAAGTTTCTTTCACATTTAGTCCTTTCTCTAAATTTTTATGCTGTTTTCTTACAAAACATTCTGTAAGCCGGTTTATTTCATCTATATTCTTGAAGACCTGTCAATTGAGTTATAAATTTTGTTCCTCTCTTTCCAAACGCATTTCTGCTTATCCTTTCCTCCTGTTTTCCTTAGTGTTTGTATTGATAGTCTTCTTTAAATTCCTTCAACTGAGAGCTTTGTTACTTTATTTCTTTTCAAAATAAGATTACCTCTGATTTAGCATTGGCTGTATCTCTTTTTATTTTTTTAAATTGTTTTCTGGAGGTCATGCTGGCTTATAACATTGTGTAATTTTAGGTGCACATTAATATATATCAGTTTCTTTATAGACTGCATCATGTTAACCACCAATAGTCTAGTTTCTATCTGTCATGATATATATGTACCTGTTTACCACTTTTGCCCTTCCCCCTTCTGCTTTCCCTCTGATAACCACTAATCTGTTCTCCCTATGCATGTGTTTATCTTCCACATATTAGTGAAATCATTTGATGTTTGTCTTTCTCTGTCTGTCTTATTTCACTTGGCATAATGCCCTCAAGGTCTATCCATGTCATTGCAAACAGGATGATTTCATCTTTCTTTAATGACTGAGTAGTATTCCATTGTATATATATATATATATATACACCACATCTTCACTCTCCATTCATCCATTGATGAGTCACTGGGTTATTCCACATCTTGGCTATCATGAATAACGATGTGATGAATATAGGGATGTGTAAATCTCTTTGAATTGCTGATTTCATATTCTTTGGATAAATATCCAGTAGTGGGATAACTGATTACATGGTACTTCTATTTTTAATTTTTTGAGAAACCTCCATGCTGTTATCCATAATGGTTGTACCAGTTTGCATTCCCACCAGCAGGGTATGAGGCTTCCTATTTCTTCACAACTTCTCCAACATTTGCTATTTTTTGTCCTGGTAATTAGAGCAGTTCTGACAGGTGTAAGGTGATATCTCATTGTATTTTGATTTTCATTTCCCTAACAATTAGTGACGAACATCTTGTCATGTGCCTGTTGGCCATCTGTATATCCTCTCTGGGAGAATGTCTGTTCATATCCTTTGCCTATTTTTTGACCAGGTTGTTTGTTTCTTTGTTGTTGATCTGTATGAATTCTTTATACATTTTGGAGATTAACCCCTTGTTGGATATATGATTTGCAAATATTTTCTCCCAGATGATGGGTTGTCTTTTCATTTTGTTCATGATTTCCTTTGCCTTACAGAAGCTTTTCATTCTAGTGTAGTCCCATTTGTTTATTTTTTCTTTTGTTCCCCTTGGCTGAGTAGACATGGTATTTGAAAAGATACTGCTAAGACCAGTGTCAAAGAGTGTACTACCTATATTTCCTTCTAGGAATTTTGTGGTTTCAGATCTTACATTCAAGTTTTTAATTTCTTTGAATTAATTTTTATGCATGATGTAAGATAATGGTATACATTAATTCTTTTGCACATGGCTGCCCAGTTTTCCCAAAAACATTTACCAAAGAGACTTTCTTTTTTCCATTGTATATTCTTGGCTTCCTTGTTGAAGATTAGCTGTCCACAGATGTGTGGGTTTGTTTCTGGGCTTTCAGTTCTGTTCCATTGATCTGTATATCTGTTTGTCTGCCAGTACCAGGCTATTTTGATTACTATAGCTTTGCATTATATTTTGAAGTCAGAGACTGTGATACCTCCAGCTTTTTTTCTTTTCCCTAAGAATTGCTTTGGCTTTTTGGAATCTTTTGTTGTTCCATAGATGTTTTAGGATTCTTTGTTCTATCTCTGTGAAGAATATACTTAGGATTCTGATTGGAATTGCATTGAATCTGTCAATTGCTTTAAGTAATATGGTTGCTTTAACTAAGTTTATTCTCTAAATCTATGTGCATGGAATATCTTTCCATTTTATTATGTTTTCTTCAATTTCTTTCAATAATGTCTTCTAGTTTTCATTGTATAGGTCATTTACATCCTTGGTTAAATTTATTCCTAGATATTTTATTCTTTCTATTGTGATTGTAAATAGAATTGTATTCTTGACTCCTCTTTCTGCTATTTCATTATTATTGTCTAGAAACATAACCGATGTTTGTATGTTGATTTAGTACCCTGTAACTTTGTTGTTGTTGTTGATTACTTTTAACAGTTTTCTGGTGGATTCTTTAGAGTTTTCTATATGTAGAATGCCAGCCTCAGTGAGAGTTTTACTTCTTCTGTTCCAATTTGGATCCCTTTTATTTCTTTTTCTTGCCTAATTGCTTTGGCCAAAACTTCCAGTACTATGTTGAATAGGAGTGGCAAGAGTGGGCATCCTTGTCTTGTCAATGTTCTCAGAGGAATGGCTTTCAGTTTTCCACCGTTAAGTATGATGTTGGTTATGGATTTGTCATATGTGGCCTTTATAATCTTGAGGTACTTTCTTTCTATACCCATTTTATTGAGAACTTCTATCATAAATGAATGTTGGATCTTGTCAAATGCTGTCTCTGTAACTATTGAGATGATCATGTGATTTTATTCCTCGTTTTGTTACTGTGGTGTATCCCATTGATTGATTTGTGGATGTTGGAACAGCCCTGCATCCATGGAATAAACCCCACTAGATTGTGATTTATGATCCTTTTAATGTATTGTATTCAATTTGCAAATATTTTGTTGGGGATTTTTGCATCTGTGTTTATTAGTGATAACAGGCTGTAATTATCCTTCTTTTTCTTGTCCTTGTGTGGTTTTGGTATCAGGGTAATGTTGGCCTTATAGAATGAGTTAGGAAACACCCTGTCTTCGTCAATTTTTGGAGTAGTTTGGGAAGGATAGGTATTAAGTCTTCTTTGAATGTTTGGTAGGATTCACCAGAGAAGTCATCTGGTCTTGGAATTTGTTTTTTGGAAGGTTTTTGATTACTGTTTCAATGTCTTTACTTGTGATTGGTGTATTCAGATTCTCTATTTCTTCTTAATTCAGTTTGGGGACTCTGTAAGAGTCTAAGAATTTATGCATTTCTTCTAGGTTATCCAATTTGTTGGAATATAGCTTTTCCTAGTATTCTTTTATAATCCTTTGTATTACTGTGGTATCCATTGTAGTTTCTCCTCTTTCATTTCTAATTTTGTCAATTTGAGTCTTCTCTCTTTTTCCTTAGTGAGTCCGGCTAAGGTGTTGTCAATTTTGTTTATCTCCTCAAAGAACTAGCTTTTAGTTTCATTGGTCCTTTCTACTGTTTTTCTGTCTCTATTTCATTTATTTCTGCTCTCAGTTTTATTTTTCCCTCCTTCACCTGAATTTGAGCTTTGTTTGTTCATATTTTTCTAGTTCTTTTAGGTGTAGTTTAAGATTACTTATTTGAGATTTTTCTTGTTTGTTGAGGAAGGCCTATATTGCTATAAATTTCTCTCTTAGGACTGCTTTTGCTGCATCCCGTAAGAGTTGGTTTGTTGTGCTTTCATTATCATTTGTCTCTAGGTATTCTTGTTTATTTCTTCTTTGATTTCTTCATTGATCCAATGGTTGTTCAGTAGCATATTGTTTAGTCTCCACATATTTTGACTTTCTCAGCTTTCTTCTTGTAGTTGATTTCTAGTTTCTCCAACATTGTGGTTGAAAAAGATGCTTGATGTGATTTCAGTCTTCTTAAATTATTGAGGCTTGCCTTGTTTCCCAACATATGGTCTACCTTTGAGAATGTTTAATGTGCACTTGAGAAGAATGTGTATTCTGCTATTTTTGGATGGAATGTTCTATATATAGCTATGTCCATATGGTCTAGTGTTTCATTTAAGGCCATTGTTTGCTTGTTGACTTTCTGTCTGGATGATCTATCCATTGATGTAAGTGGGGTGTTGAGGTTCCCTATTATTATTATGCTGCTTTCATTTTCACCCTTTAGGTCTATTAATAGTTGCTTTATATACTTTGGTGTTCCTGTATTCGATGCATATATGGTATTAAGTGTTATATATTCTTGGTGGAATGTCCTTTTTACCGTTGTATAATGCTCATTTTTGTTTCTCATCTTTTTTACCTTGAATCAGCTTGTCTGATATAAGTATGGCTACATCCACGTTCTTTTGCTTTCCATATACTTGGAGTACCTAATTCCATCTCTTCACTTTGAGCCCATGTTTGTCTTTAGAGCTGAGATGTAGTTCTTGGAGGCATTATACTTTTGGGCCTTATATTTTAATCCATCCAGCCACTCTGTGTCTTTTGTTTGAGGAATTCAATACATTTACATTTAGAGTGATTATTGATATATGAGGGCTTAACATCCCATTTTATCTCTTGTTTCCTGGTCGTTCTGTATTTCCAGTGTTTCTTTTCCCTTGTAGTTCTCATTGCCATTTCAGTTTGGTGTTTTTTTTCTGATTGTTTTCTTATTTTTTTCTTTATTTATGATTTGTGTCTCTGCTCTGATTTTTTCTGTACTTTGGTTACCATGTAGTTTGTATCAAAGATCTCATAGATGAGATAGTCCATTTTCTGATAGCCTCTTACCTTTATTCCTCTTCGCCTTCTATGTTTTTGTTGTTACAAATTATTCTTTTGCGTTGTTATTTTGTGACAAAACTGAAATGGTTATAGTTACTTTTTGATGTTTTCTTTCCCTTTATCTTTCATGTTTTAATTGTATTTGCTGACCTATTCTGATAAAGAGCTGCAATTTTCTGATTTTTTCTGTCTATTGATCTCATTTTTCAAAGCTTTGTAAATCTTTGCCATTTTGTTTCAGATAGGAAGGCTCCCTTGATCATTTCTTGTAAGGCAGGTCTAGTGGCAATGACTCCCTCAGCTTCTGTTTATCTGGGAAAGATTTTATTTCTCCATCATATCTGAAGGATAATTTCAATAGATGGAGTATTCTTGAATGATATTTTTTTGTCTTTCAGTATTTTGAATATATTATTCCATTCTCTCCTAGCCTGTAAGGTTTCTGCAAAGAAATCTGCTGAAAGCCTGATAGGAGTTCCTTTGTAAGTTATTTTCTTATCTCCTGCTGCTGTTAATATTTTTTCTTTGTCATTGATTTTTGTTAGTTTGACTTTTATTTGCCTTGGAGAAAGTCTTTTTGCATTGATATAATTAGGATCTCTATTGGCTCCATTTAATTGTATGTCCAGTTCTTTCCCCAGATTTAGGAAGTTCTCAGCTATTATTTCTTTGAAGAAGCTCTCTGCTCCTTTCTCCCTATTTTCTCCTTTTGGGATAACTTTAATCCTTATGTTACTATGCTTAATTGAGTAGGATATTTCTCGACGAATTGATTATTTTTTTTTAATCTTAGTTCTCTCTCCTTCTCCATCTGAAGCATTTCTAGGTTTCTATCTTCAAGGTCACTAATTTCTCCTCTTTAAGGGCTACTCTACTTTTTATGCTTCCTATGTTATGTTTTATCTCATTAATTGTGTTTGACAGAAAAAATTTCCAGCCAAGAATAATCTATCCAGCAAAGCTATCCTTCAGATAGGAACAAGAAATAAAGACTTTTACAGAAAAACTAGAGCTCAGGGAGCTTATCACCACTAGATCTGCCTTGCAGGAAATGCTGAGAGGAGCTCCTCAAGCTGAAGTGAAAAGATGCTAAATAGTAACAGGAAAACACTTGCAAATATATGACACACTGATGATGGTAAATATACAGTCAGAATTGCAACATTCTACTTCTGCAATATGAGGTGTGTTGACCCCTGAACTACAGTATAAAGGTTAAGGGAGAGAGTATTAAAAATAACTATAACTATTATAATTTGTTAACAAATACACACAAAAAATGAAAAAGCAACCTATGGAATGGGAAAAAATATTTACAAACCATTTATCAGTTAGGGGTGAATAGCCAAAATATGTAAAGAGCTTATAACTCAATAACAAAAAGACAACAATTCAATTAAAGGATGGGCAGTGGAACTGAGTAGATGTTTTTCCAAGGAAGGCATCCAAATGGCCAACAGACACATGAAAGATGCCTCATGTCACTAATCATCAGGGAAAGGCAAATTCAAACTACAATGAAATACCACTTCACACCTGTTATAACAGTTGTCATCAAGAGGATAAGAGATAACAAGTGTTGGTGAGTCTGTGGAGAAAAGGGAACCCTAGAGTACTGTTGGTGGGAATGTAAATTGGTTCAGCCGCTATTAAAAACAGTATGGAGGTTTCTCAAAAAATTAAAAATAAATATACCATTTATAAATAAATATACCAGCAACTCCACTTCTGAGTATATACCCGAAGGAAATGAAAACAGAATATAAAAATGATGCCTTCACTCTCATGTTTATTGCAGCATTATTCACAGAGCTAATATATAGAAACAATCTATGTCCATCAATGAATGAATAGATGAAGAAGATGTGTACATATATATATAAAAGAAAATATTATTCAGCTGTGAGAAAGAAGGGAATCCTGCCATTTGTAATACATGGATGGAACTTGAGGGCATTGTGCTAAGTGAGATAAGCCAGAAAGGGAAAAATGAATATTGTATGATATGACTAATATACACTAAAAAAATGCCCAATTCACACAAATTGAGAGTAGAATGGTGGTTACCAGGAGCTAGGGACAGGAGAATTGGGGAGATGTTCATAAAGGGTACAAAGTTGTTACTAAAAGATGAATAAGTTCTAGAGATCTAATGCACAGTCTATTGACTCTAGTCAACAATACTGTATTATATACTTCAAAGTAGCCAAGAGACCAGATCTTAAATGTTCTCACCACAAAATGGAAACAATAATTATATGATGTGATAGAATTGTTAGGCAAAGCTGTGGTGGTTTTGTATTAAAACATATAAATGTATTTAATCAAAACATTGTACACCCTAAACTTACACAATGTTATATATCAACTGGATTGAAAAAAATTAAAAATAACTATTAAAATAAAATAAAAGAGGGCCAGCCCAGTGGCACAGTGGTTAAGTGCACACGTTTCACTTGGGTGGCCTGGGGTTCACCAGTTGGGATCCCCGGTGCGGACGTGGCACCGCTTGGCATGCCATGCTGCGGTAGGCGTCCCACATATAAAGTAGAGGAAGGTGGGCATGGATGTTAGCTCAGGGCCAGTCTTCCTCAGCTAAAAGAGGAGGACTGACAGCAGATATTAGCTCAGGACTAATCTTCCTCAAAAAAAAAAGAAAAGAAATTTCAAAATGGCATTACTGTAACTCACTTTCTTAACTCTAATCCTATCAACGTTGTCATTGAAATACCTTCCAAATTTGTTCTCCTTGATTGCCTATCAGGAAGCACAATTTCAATCATTCATCCCCCAGAGGGCTAAAACCTAAATTCTTATCTTGAGAAAAGGCTCAGCTACATATTTCAGGGAGACCTAAAAGTCTGGGGAATTGGGATCTATTAAATGAATCATATGTGTGTCTCAAATCAATCCTACTCTCTTCCAGGGCTCTGATTCTCCTTCTCTATTATTTAGACCTTATCAGTGTCTGTGAGCATGTGAGATTTCAAAATTGATGATATAGCTTCTTGGGATGCAAATTTATACTCATTGGCATAACTGATCTCTTGATCTAAAGAGTCTTTCTAAAACTATTTTAATGCATAATGGTTTTGATATTTACTTTGTACAATATTGAACATCATTGAAAATATTTGAAAAAGACAAAAGCATTCAGTACCTTAAAGATATTATTAGGATTGTTTGAGGAAGGTTACTTGGGCCAAGAGGTCAGTTATGAGAAGGAGTAAAAATAATCAATCCCTAGAATCTCAATGATTCAGGCTCTTTCACTTGATTAAACACAAAGTGAAATTATGAGTCTTTATGCTAAAATTCATGCTCCAATTTTCATCCTTGTCGTCTATGGATCCCAATGATACTCCTCTGAATATTCAGCCTACTCCACTTTGCTACTTACTCCACCTACTGGGAATTCTCTTCTCTTTTGTCAAAAAAATTCCTGCAAAATGAGGTCAACTTCCTCTTGACTGAACCTTCCATTGACCCACTGATAATTCATGTGAGTTCTTATTCTTTTCACCTGTCTTTGCCTGTGGGTCTCTTTCAATCATTTGGCGTTGAACTACACCTAAAATGTATAATTCATTATTTTATATATTGGTCTGTCTCCTAACTAGATATGAGGGCAGGAAATCTTTCTTATTTCTCTTTTCATCCTTACCACCCACCCTGATGTATTTGTCTAGCAAACCCTTGTGAGAGCTGGCAGATTGACTGTTCCCCTGTGATACTATATAGCCAAATCTCTGTGAAATTACTGTGAGCAAGTTAAACTATCCTTTTAGTCTCATAGACTGACCTAGTTTAGAATCTGTAGTTCATCTAAGAGTAGAATCTGGAGTATACCATTGGTCTAAATATTCTTCAGGGGCAAATCTGAATAACTGTGCTTTATGTTTCCTAGGTTTTTTTCATGAAAATAATACTTTAATGGCATTTCCCATCAGTATCTCTAGCTAACAGTTCTCAACAGAGGCCATGGAGGCAGTTCTTGGAAGACAGCAATTCCCAGGTACCTCATCCATCTACAGTAGCTTCCAGAAGTTAACTTCCAATTACCATCAGCATCTCCTACTCATCAATTCCCTTGGCTCATCTGAACCCATAAAGAGGTACTTCTGTACAGTATTATAGAAGTATCCTCCACTAATATCTAGCAAATTTCTGTCTAGTAAGGAAGCTCTCATGGCCACTTAGGAACATACTTATATATATTCTTAAACATTTTTAAAGGATAATGCTTCAAAGAGCATATCTATGCCTAAGTAGGAGGCAAACATCCCTTATTCATATTACATTGTCTTTGGGGTGGGGTAAGACTTCATATTCTCTCCCAGAGATTCAACAATTGCCCTGCTCTTAATCCTGTCTATGTGTAAATTCATGGAAGGTTTGGCAAAGGCATTAAATACCTCTTCACTTACAATCTTTAATTAAAAAGAATAATTCATGTGACTCACTGAAATTGAAACTCCCAAAATATTCATTAAGAATTCAAGGAACCTCCAAGGATAATATATAAATGTAATGATATCTGTTTTATATCAGTTTGTTCAAGTCTGGGAAATCTGTCAAATCAACATCAATGTTGTCACATCTTGTTCCTCTTCTTAACCAGACCACTAGAACCACAAGGTTTATTTTCTCCTTCAGGTAGTGATAACTGGGAAGAGCTGAAAACCCTGCTTATCAGTATCTACTTCCTCTTCTGGTACTTGAGGCTACCTGGAAAATATCAGCATTAAAGTAACTCTATCAATTCTACTCCAACCATTATATCATCCCAAACAACCATAAATCTCTAGGTTGTAAAACGAACATTGATAGTAGAAAATACATACAGCAGTTTTTCATGTTTGTTCTTAGTCGCTGAAATATTGAATATTCAGTGACTCTATGATTACAATGCATTCTCACACAAGTTTCCTCACACTAAACTTGAACAGATTTTTAAAATATCAGAAACAATTTTGATGGTATGATCCCACTGGCTATAGTAATCAATGTTAAATTTTCTAGATTTAATGGGAGAGAGAAAAAGAGGTTTGAGTCCCAGAATAGCAAAACTTCTATTGACTGTGATATGGAGTTTGAACATTGTCATTCCTCAGAAATCCCCACTGGAAATTAGTTGCAAGAAATTAAATCATCAGATTCATAAGTAAATGACAATGAAGGGACCACATACATCATTGTATTCCTCTTTATGATTCAGATCACCTCCTCCTTCCTTAGACTACAGCTAGTGGAGACTAGGATGTAACTGACACTTATTAGATGATTTCCATTGAAAGAGGCCTTAGAAAAACATCAGCTATCACAGAGTGGTCTTCCCAAGAGGCACAACCAGGTAAATTGTATAGCTTTCTTTCTGTCCAAAGGCAACCTCTCTCTCTGTTCATTCCCATTCTAGTCAAAAACACAGAACAAACATTGGTTACCACCATGTCTGGATTATTCTGCATCAAAATATTTGGGAGACAAGGTTTCTAATCCCAGGAGCCTCTGTCAGGTATCTCTTCTTTAGGGTCAGAAGCTTGAAATTGAACAGGGCTTAGTCTAAGAAGCAAAAAGAAGCAACAAGTTTCTAAAGCTTGATGTTTCACGAATAATTGAACATGGATTAACAAATGATGAGGCCACTCATCACGTAGGGTGAAAGTGATGAACCTCTAGGGCTTAAAGATATAGTATTTGCGTGGCATCAAATCAACTGTTGTCTCATTTTGGCATATTATCTCTGCCAAATTAAGCATTCTTTGCCCAAAGGCCGTATGAATTTTGATATAGTCTATCTATGCATATTATTGTCAGCCAAGGTGATTCTGACAGGACAAATCAGTAAGAAATCTCATAATCTGTGACCTCAGCAATACTTTCTCTTCTTTTGCAACCTCTTCAAGGCATCTTTGATTTCCTTGTTCCTCAGACTATAAATCAAGGGATTCAACATGGGAATCACCACAGTGTAGAAGACTGATGCAAACCTGTCAAAGCTGGAGGAACCGCCAGAGCTGGAACTCAAGTAGACAAACACACCTGAGGTATAGAAGAGGGCCACTGTGGTCAGATGAGAAGCACAGGTGTTGAAAGCCTTGGACCTGCCTTTAGCTGAAGTGATCTTCATAATGGAGATGACAATATAGCCATAAGATATCATGATAATTGAGACATTTATTATCCCAAAGATCATTGTTAATACAGCAGTCATGAGTTGTACAAAGAAAGTGTCAGTGCAGGACAGGACTAACAGTTGGGGCATGTCACAGAAGAAGTGGTTGATTACATTAGGCCCACAGAATTGGAGCTGAAGCAGGGCACACAATTGGGATATAGAAGCAGAGAGTCCAGCCATATAGGACCCCAGTACCATCTGAACACAGAGGGTGGGTGACATGATGGATGAATAGAGAAGTGGATTACAAATGGCAGCATATCGGTCATAAGCCATGGCTGTCATGAGACAAGACTCACTCAGTCCCATGGTTGAAAAGATGAAGTACTGAACAGCACAACCCACAAGGGTGATAGTTTGCTGCTCCTGGAAGAAGTTGGAGAGCATCTTGGGGGCTGTGGAGGTCACGTAGCAGATATCTATGATGGACAGATTACTGAGGAAGAAATACATGGGCGTGTGGAGGTGGGAATCCAGCCTTATTAAGATGATGAGGCTCAGGTTCCACGTCAGAGTTGTAATGTAGATCAACAGGAATACAACAAAGAGCACTACTGTGATTCTGGGAAAATCTGAGAATCCCAAGAGGATGAAATGGGTAATCTCTGTAATATTTCCTCCCCCTATCATTGGCTTGGTGCTCCTAAAATTAGAAAACAGACAAGATTCAGGAGAAATGATAGCATTACAAGAATTGTATGTGCCATTTCTTTTCCTCCATTCAACACTGGAAAAGGGGAAATACTTTGTCGTGATGGAAACACCTCAATTTTCCATCTTGAATATCAAGAAGTACCTTCTTGGTGCTTCATGTTCTTGATTATTTCATGAGGTTTCATGAAAATTAAAAGATATTTAAAGATTGACTGACAACTATTCCAAAGGGAGGCTAGTACAACTCACTATTGGCCCAAACTATTGTCTTAATTTTAGGATATTTTGTGACCTAAGAAACAGCAAAGTACTGTGATTAAGGATTCAGACTTTAGAGTTTTCGTTCTGATTGACATCATGAAGATGGCAACATAGGACATTCCTGACTTTCATCCTCCTCATCAGGAAAAGGACCGGCAACTATTCATAAACAAGATACCATTGTGAAAATCCTCGAACATGGGGAAGGTGCTGAAGCACCCCCTTGAAACATAGAGACCAAGAAGGACCATATTAGAAGAGTGGAGGAGCAACTACACTCTGTGTGCATCACCCCTTTCACCTGCTGATCCAGTAGCATACTAAGAGAGACCTTCTTGGCCAATGGTGTCCCCACGGGGAAAAAGGAAGTCCAAGGTGGATATCCAGCTCACTCAGAATTATGGGTCACTTCTTGGGAGGTCCACTCTGGTCTCACTCCCAGAGGTCATGAGGGAATCTGTGGGCTTTGACCACTGGGAATAAGATTGTGATGGAGAAGATTGGCAGGACTTTCAGACACCAGGGCTCAGATTTTGGCACACTAGTTCCTTTTTGCAGTGACATCCAGATAGAAACCCCCACCAGAGGTTTTGCACATCTGCAGAGCCTAGATAGTGCTCCCATCAGACCAGGGAACTTGGTAGGGAGTTCTGCCTGAATTGCAACCCCAGATGATGAGACTTGCTGGCCTTGGAACCTGTCCTGATTCCCCACTCAGGCAGGGGAACAAATTTATAGCCCTGTCTAGTGCTGAGTGTAACCCTCCAGCCTGGCCCAACCAAGAAGCCAGGTCAGAACACCTGCAAAACTGTGTAGTTCAGCATCACTTGAGTGTAGAGCTTATCAAGAAGTGCTACCCTTCTGCAGAGCCCAGGCAGTGGATTCATTTGTCCAGGGAACTCAGTGTACATGGTTATGCCAAGTCAAACACGAGAGTTCTGACCTTGCTGGCCTTGGAGCCTATTCTGCCACTCCACCCAGGCGAGGAAGATAATTCATAGCTCTACCTACTGCCAAGTGTATCTCCTAGCCCTTCCCAACAAGGAAACTTGGCTGAAGCCCCTGGGAATCTGCATAGCCCAGAAGCATTCAAGTAGAGAGCCTGTTCAGTGTCTTTGACCTTCTTCATAGCCAACCTGGTGGATCTGTCTATCCAGGAATCTTGGTACACACTGCTGCCTAATTTGGACCCATGAATAATGATGCTGGCCAGTTTTGAAGCATGTTCTGCTGCCCTGTCTAGGCAAGGAGGCTAATTTATAGCTCTGTCTACTGCTGAGTGCTGTTCCCAGCCCTTCCCAACCAGGAAACCTGACCAGAGCATCCTGGAAGCTGCCTAAACCAGAAACACTTGAGTGGAGAGCTTAGCCAGTGGCTCTGTTCATCTGCAGAACCAAGCTTGCAGCCCCATCTGACCAGAGAATTTGGTGCACAGTTCTACCTGATTTGGGACCCCAAACAACAAGATATGCTTGCCATTGAGCCTGTTCTCCCTGGCTTCCTGGGCAGAGAAGCTAATTCATAGCCCTGCCTATTGTGGAATACAGCCTTCAGCCCTACCTGCTCAGGAGACTTAACCAGAACACCTGGGAAGCTGAATTGCCCATTCTATAACCCCACATACAGGGGCACCTGAGCAGAGAGCCCAGCCAGTGGCTCTGCTTATCTGCAGAGCAAAGCTGTTGGCCCCATGTGGCCAGGGAACTTGGTGTGCAGTTCTGCATGATTCAGGTCCCCAGTTAATGAACCGTTCCAGCCTTGAGCCTATTCTGCAGCCCCACCCAGCCAGTGAAGGTAATTAAAAACCCTAACTCCTGCCAAGTATAGTACCCAGTTCTGCCCAACTAGGAAGCCTGACCAGAGAATACGAGTAACAACAGAGCCCACTCTACAGCCATGCTTGGCCAGGAAATTAGGCCAGCAATCCTATCCAACTTTTCCATGCCAGTAGCACCCCTCCCAAACCTCAGAACTCAGTTGATGACCTCTTTCAAAAATAGACCCCAATTGTAAGCCACACCTGCCCAAGGACACTACTAGCTGACCCATCCCAACCCCAAGCTGAGCTGACTGGTGAAGGACTGTCTTTGCCAAAGTGAACTTGTAAAATCTGGAAGTGGAAACTGCTTACTCAAATGTGCAGATGCCAACATAAGGAATCAAGGGTCATTAAAAACCAGGGAAACATAACACCACCAACGGAAACTAATAAAGTTCCAAGAACTGATCCTAAAGAAATGGAGATCTATGAACTGTTAGATGAAGAATTTAGAATATTCTTAAAGAAGTTTAGTGAACTATAAGAACACACATACAACAAAATGAAATTAAGAAAACAAAGCATGAACAAAATGAAAAGTTTAATAAAGAAAAACCATGAAACAAACAAACAAACAGTAATCCTAGAGCTGAAAAATACAGTGAGTGAACTGAAGATGTCAATAAACAGTTTCAACAACAGACACAATAAGGCAGAAGAGAGAATCAGTGAGCTCTAAGATATGTCATTTGAAATTATCCAATGAAAGGAGCAAAAAGAAAAAGAATGAAAAAGAGTGAAGAAAGCCTACAGGGCTTAGGGACACCATAAAGAGACAAAATATATGCATTATGATAATCCTAGAAAGAGAAAAGAAACAGAAAGGGATAGAATATAAAAAGCAATAATGGCTGAAAACGTCTAAAATCTAGGGAGAGAAATAGACATCCAGATTCATGAAACACAAAGGACCCCAAATAGGTTGAATCATAAAGGGCTACACTGAAACAGATTATAATTAAACCGTCAGAAGTCAAAGAAAAAGAGAAAATTTTGAAAGCACCAAGAGAAAGTGACAACTCGCATAAAAGAGAACCCCCTGAATGTGAAACAATGGACAGTTTCTCAACAGAAACTTTTTGTCAGCAAGGAGACAATGGGATGATATATTAAAATATGGAAAGAAAAAGAAATTGTCAACAAAGAATACTCTACCTGGCAAAGCTGTCCTTTAGAAATGATGGAGAGATAAAGACTTTTCTAAACAAACAAAAGCTGAGGGAATTCATCACCACTACACCTGCTTTCTGAGAAATGTAAAAGGTAGTTTTTGGGCTTGCCCTAGTGGTCTAGTGGTTAAGTTTTGTGCACTCTGCTTCAGCAGCCCAGGTTTAATTCCAAGGTGCACACCTACATCACTTGACAGTGGCTCTGATATGGTGGCAGCTCACATACAAAAAGAGGAATATTGGCAACAGATTTTAGCTCAGGGCAAAGCATCTTCAGCAAAACGAGGAAGATTGACAACAAATGTTAGCTCAGGGTAAATCTTCCTCAGCAGAACAAAAGAAGTTCCTCAAGTGAAAATGAAAGGATGCTAATTAACAAGGCAGAACATATTTGAATGCAGGATGTAAAATTGACTGGTAAGAGTAAATGCATAGTCAGAGTCAGGTTCTTTAATATTGTAATGGTGGTATGTAATTCACTTACAACACTAGTTTAAAAGTTAAAAACAAACATATTGAAAATAGTGATGACTACAATAATTTGTTAGTGGATACATACATAAAACTGTGTAAATTGTAACATCAAAGACCTAAAGTGTGAGGGGGGATGAAGTAAAAGTGTAAAGTTCAGGAATGCTCTTGAAGTTAAGTTGTTATCAGCTTAAAATAAGGTGTTATAAATTTTACGTAAGCCTCATGATAACCACAAAGGAAAAACCTGTATTAGTTACACAATAGATTATGATAAAAGAGTCAAAATATACTGCTACAAAAAGACATCAGATCACAAAAGGAGGCAACAAGATAAGAAGCAAGGAAAAATGCACCTATAAAATAACCAGAAAACAATTAACAGAATGGCAATGGTAAGTGCTAACCTTTCAATAATTATTTTAAAAAGTTAAATGGATTAAATTATCCAGTCAAAAGACATAGAATGACGGAATACATATGAAAACGATATAAAACATGCTTCCTACAAGAGGCAACTTTAGCTTAAAGACACAAAGAGTATGAGAGTGAAAAGATGGAAAAAGATATTTCAACAAATAGTAACCAAAAGAAAGCAAGGAAGGATACAGTTATATCAGAAAAAATAGACTTTAGTCTAAAAATGCTCAAAAGAGAAAAAGAAGGTCATTATGCAATGATAAAGAGTCAATCCATTAAGGGGATATAACAATTGTAATATTTATGCAAGAAACATCACAGCACATAAATATATAAGGCAAATATTAACAGAACTAAAAGGGGAAATAACGGTGACTTTAGTACCCTACACCCAACAATGGAAAGATCATCCAGAGAAAGAATCAATAAAGAAAGAGAAGATTTGAACAACAGTATAGACCAAATGGACCTAATAGACATATACACAACATGCCATCCAACAAGAGCAGGATACACACACTTCTGAAGTGCAACCAGAACATTTTCTAGGATAGATCATATATTAGGCCACAAAACAAGTCTTCACAAATTTAAGAAAATTGAAATCGTACCAAGCATATTTTCTGACCACACTTACATGAAACTAGAAATCAAACAGGAGGAAAACTGGAAATTCAACAACACACTCACAAATACATGGGAATTCAACAACACACTCCTGAATTACCAATGCGTAGAAGAAAGAATTAAAAGGGAAATTAAAAAGTGTCTTAAGACAAAAAAAATGGAAGAAAAACATACCAAAACTTATAGGAGGAAGCAAAAGCAGTTCTAAGAGGAAAGTTTATAGCTATAAATACATACATAAAGAAAATAGAAAGATCTCAAGTAAACAATCTAATTCTCCTTCTGTAGGAAGTAGATAAAGAAGAACAAACTAAGCCCAAAGTTAGTAGAAGGAAGGAAATATTAAATATAGGAGCAGAATTAAATGAGATAGAAAACAGGAAAACAATAGAAAAGATTAACAAACTTAGAGTTCATTCTTTGAAAACAGAAACAAAATTGGCAAACCTTTAGCTAGACTAATGACGAAAAAATCAATAAAATCAGAAATGAAAGGGGGACTGGTCAACTGATACCACAGAAATACAAAGGATCATAAGAGACTACTATGAATAATTATATGCCAACGGACTGGACAATCTGGGAGAACAGGATAAATTCCTGGAAACATACAATCTACCAACACTAGAGCAGGAAGAAATAGAAAATCTGAACAGAGTATTGACAAGTAAGGAGATTGAATCAGTCATCAAAACCTCTCAACACAGAAAAGTCCAGGGTCTGATGGCTTCACTTGTGAATTCTCCCAAACATTTGAAGAATTAAAGCTAATCATTCTCAAAGTCCTTCCAAAAATTGAAGAGAAAGGAACACTTTCAAACTCATTCTACAATGCCAGCATTACCCTGCTACCAAAGCCAGAAAGGATGCTACAAGAACAAAAAAACCACAGGCCAATGTCTCTGATGAATGCATAGAAATAATTCTCAACAGAATACATGCAAACAGAATTTAACAGCACATTGAAAAGATCATACATTTGGGCTGTCCCGGTGGCACAGTGGTTAAGTTTGCACATTCGGCTTCAGTGGCTTGGGGTTCACCAGTTCAGATCCCAGGTGCGGACCTAGGCACTGCTTCTCGAGCCATGCTGTGGCAGACGTCCCACATATAAAGTAGAGGAAAATGGGCATGGGTGTTAACTCAGGGCCAGTCTTCATCAGCAAAAAGAGGAGGACGGGTGGCAGATGTTAGCTCAGGGCTAATCTCTGCCCCCCCCCCCCCAAAATTTTAAAAAAATAATTTAAGAAAAGATCTTATATTATGATCAAGTAGGGTTCTTTACTGGGATGCAAGGACAATTCAACATATACAAATCAATAAATGGTGATACATCACATGAATAGAATGAAATATAAAAATCATATAGTCCTTTCAATAGATGGAGAAAAAGCGTTTGACAAAATTTGTCATCCATTCATGATAAAAACTCTCAATAAATTAGGTATAGAATGAACCAACCTCAACAGAATGAAAGCCATGTATGACAAGCCCACATCTAATATCATCTCAATAGTGAAATGTTAAAAGCTTTTATCCTAAGATCAAGAAGGAAACAAAGGTGACCACTTTCACCATTCCTATTCAAAATAGTATTAGATCCTAGCCAGGGCAATCAGGCAAGAAAAAAGGAATCATCAGAATCCAAAAGAAAGAATTGAAATTGTGCCTATTTGCAGATGACACAATTTTATACATAGAAAGTTCTGAAACTTCACCAAAGAAGCTGTTAGATCTAATCAATGAATTTAGTAAAGTTGCAGGATACAAACTGGACATGCAAAAATTTATAGCATTTCTATACAGTAATAATAAATTATCTGAAAAAGAAAGAAAGAAAAAAATCCCATTTATAATAGCATCAAAAATAATAAAATACTTTGGAACAGATTTAACCAAAGAAGTGAAAGATATCCCACTGAACACTGTAAGACATAGATGAAAGAAATTGAAGAAGACACAAATAAATGTAAAGATATCCCATGTTTATTATTGGAAAAATTAGTATTGCTAAAATGTCCATATTTCTCAAAGCCACTGGAATAAGAAAAACCTCATAGAAACAGAGATCAGATGTGTGGTTGCCAGAGGCTAGGGAGGGGCATGGAGGAATTGGGTGATGGTGGTCAAAAGGTAAAAATTTCCAGTTATAAGATAAATTCTGTAACTGTAATGTACAACGTGATGAGTATAGTTAACAATACTACATTAGACATTTGAAAGTTACTAAAAGAGTAGATCTTAAAAGTTCTCATCACAAGGAAAAGAATTGTAACTATGTGAGGTGAAGGATGCTAGCTAATCTTACTGTGGTAATCATTTTGCACTATGTACATATATATAATCACTATGTTACACACATTATACTTATTCAATATTGTATGTCAATTATATCTTAATAAAACTGGAAAAAAAGAGTTTTAGTTCTGATACCCTCTCACTTTATGAATTTGTCCCAGCGGGTTAATCACACTAAGTGTGGTTTACTCATAAGAAAGTGAGGACAACAAGACCTCCTGGGCTTTAAAGTTAATGGGAGGGTTATATGAGGAAGTTAATGCCAATGTTGAGCACACAATTTGGTACATATTAAATTCTTCACTTGATGTTGGCTATTACTATCATTGATTGCTTGCAGGTAACCAGGAATGACAGTTGTACAATGAGTAGGAATGCCAGGTGTGCTAGAGTTTCATGGGTTAATTTGGGGAAACTCTGGAGACATTGTCAGCCCTGTAGGTAGTCAGGTTTTATTACCTCTGGGCATGTGTGGATCCAGACCTGGTGCCCAGACAAGTCAAACCACCGGGGTCCATGAAGACACAAACCACGTAAATGATTTTCTATTTAGTTTGCTTGATTTCGAGTACGTTCGGGCCAACTGACAACCAGCATCAAGCTATGATGAGTGCTGTTGTCAAGAAAAAGTCCAAGAAATATTTCAATTCCTGAATAAAACAAAGATGTATTTCATAAATTTGTTGCTACAGTCAGCGTGTTAGTGCACACAACCAGATTCATAACAGACAACACCTATTGTCTATACTCCGTACTCAAAATGACCTTCTTTGGGATGAAAGAATAAATCAATAATAACGGCCAAGAAAATTTTGAAAAAGATTAATAATTAGAAAGGGCTTGGACTTTCATATACTAAAAAGTATTACAAACCTTAATTCATTATTCTTGCTAAAACAGATATGTCAAAAGAACAAATAGAAATTTAAAAAGTAAATTTAAATATTGGTAAGAATTTAATATATGAGAAAGTTAGTACTTAGATAGAAAAAGGATAAACTTTGCTCTAAATGGTTTATGAAACTTGGCTCACTACAAATAAAAAGCAATAGAGGAATAAATATATATGCATTTGCATAATCTTGGGATGGAAAATAAATTTCTGAAATATAACACCCAGACAGAAACTATCAGAGAAAAAATGTTAAACTTGATGATGGCTGAAAAACCCACTTTTATAAAATGCTTTTGAAATAAAATTGATTAACTCGGAAAAATAGCCACAAAATATGAAAAAGTCGATATGGTAAGGCCTTTAATATAAAAAGCATAAATCAATATGGGATAGGCACTCACATATACTGCTCATATTTGCACAGAATTGTTCTACCTTTTTGGAGGAAAAAAATGTGCTTTCTATAATCAATATCTTTCTCCCTCTCTCTCTCTCACACACACACATATATACTATATGAACCAATTACAATTGCCAAAAGTAATGAGTGGTATGACTTTGATTTTCTTCTTCATATTTATCTGTATTTTTTCAATTTCTACAACTCCCATGTTTATAGTAGCAAAAATTATTGTTATAGAAATCCTTAATCCACAATAATTAGCACTTAAAGGGGGTGGGAGAGGGAGAGAGAAAATGATGGAGAGAGAGAATGACAGAGAGAGAATGACAGAGTAGACATTTAGACTCTCCTGACTTTTACCTACTGTCTGTGTGACACTTACCTAGTTATTAACCTCTCTGTGCCTCAGTTGTCTCATCTATAAATGGGGCTAATAATACTACCTTATAGAGTTGTTGCAGATATTAAATGACATAAAGGGCCTAAAACAGTTAGGGCTCAATAAGTGTTAGCAATTGTCATTCCCATTATCATTTCTCTCTGTGAATGAAAATGTAAGGAAGAATTAATATTGAAGAATCAAAGAGTTCTTCATAAAGTTATTTCTTAAATTAGGTGGTCTCTAAGCCTAGTGTCAAGAACATTATCAGTAGACGATTGCATTTATTCCTTTCTTGTATGACTCTGTCGTCTCCCACTTAGTTGGATTGCAAACTCATGATGCCATTTTTTATGTTCCACTATCACCATGTCCTCTTGAGACGAGGATACTCACTATATACAGTACATGGACTAGTGGAGATGTTTTCCTATTTCATGATAAATATCTCATATACTAATATTTACATAACAATAAACATACTGAATATGTTAATAAATGGTTCTCTCACCCAGTGTTGGATGTGGAACTAAAAAAATAATCTTATTTTATTCCATTTCATTTATGGTTTTATGAATGTTGAAATCTTTCTGTTTACTCTTAGAATAGACTGCTGCCAAAATAATTTATCATATGTTTTATCCAGGATGAATTAAATTCGATGAAGATATTTTCAAAATATAAACTTGCATGCATTACATCCCTGGAAATGCCAACATAGCTGATCGATTCAGGGAAAATAAGTCAAGCCTTTGATCAATTAGTTACAGTAAAATTCTTCACATTCTTACTACATTCTGGTAACTGAAGCAGCCATAACTAAATGTATTCTACATGCCTCATCATTCCCAGAAAGGAGTGAAGAGTTGTGGTTTGTTTTGCTTGTTCATGAGAAAATTTATGTTATTAAAATTTGGTAAGCTAGAGGAAAAGGAAAAAATTCTGAATATACTCACTCTCTTAATTAATTTTTTGCATGTGTTAGCCACCTCCCAAGACAGTTTGGAGAAAGAAAGGTGATTAATGTAAATTTTGTTGGAGATTTTAATATGTGGATCTAGCTAATCAGAACTATTTCCAGGGCCTGGCCCGGTATCCGAGTGGTTAAGTTCCAGCACTCCACTCCAGTGGCCCAGGGTTTCGCCGGTTTGGATCCCGGGTGCGGATGAGCAGTGCTTGTCAGGCCACGTTGAGGCACTGTCCCACATGCCACAACTAGAAGGACCTGCAACTAAGATATACAACTATGTACCGGGGGGATTTGGGGAGATAAAGCAGAAAGAAAGAAAAAAAAAAAGATTGGCAACAGTTGTTAGCTCAGGTGCCAATCTGAAAAAAAAAAACCAAAACTCTTTCCAATTCTGATCTACTTAGAACATGGCCAGTTTGCCAGGTTGCACAGAGTACAAAACCAATTTAAAAGTCAGGATGTTGCTGAATGAAGAAGAAGAATACAAATAAAAGAAAGTTAAAAGGGACAGCTAGACCAATAATAGCTGTGCTCGGAGTGGGGCATCTCTGACATCTGTGTCACCCACACTAGCATCGCCAGACCCCCAGGGTCTCCAAAGACTACAGGGGAGAGCTATTTTAAGTATTTCAAAGGCCAATACAATTGTACAAAAGAACTTTGTCATATCATTATGAAGTGACCAGCTTGGCTTTTGCTAATCAGAAATTATGAATCAAAGCTATATATTGAAATGGAAGTCAATTTAACTGTTGTTGTTTTAAAACAGAATCCTCAAGGAAAATAGTAAATTAAATGGGTTCTTGAGATGGATAAAATCAGGAAACATAGACAAACATGTTTTGATTTTAGTTAATTCACCCCAAATTCAGCAAATTATTATTTTGGATTCAGCACCAAATTATTAACTTCTACAGCGTTCAAGTCTTACAGATATTATTTCATTTGAGTCTGGAGGACCCTATTATCCCTGTTTTACAGGTGAAAAACAGAAGGTAGCACCAGGTCAGCATCATGTCCTTAGGAAGTTACAGAACTAGAACTCAACATCTGCCCCTGACCCCAGAAAAATACCCGATATTTTAGGTTAGAGATTAATCTTCCCACTGACGGTCAGAGAAAGAGAACCCCAAAAGAGCCCTAAGTAGAGAAGGTGAAAACGAGGGATGACAAGAGTCAAAGGATGGGAGAGACTGAGGAACATAAACCTTGTTCCACATAGGTCCTACTGGAAGATTCACACAGATATTGAGATAGCACGGAATCTACTGTTCTCTGTAAATCTGGCCCTCTCACCTTGACCCAGATCACCGAGGAAAACAGAGTGCTTGTCAAAGGTTGAAATTGTGTGTTTCTCTCCCCTCCCTAAATTTTCCAGGTGAGACCTACTGCACTCAAAGACCAGAACTTTTGTCCATGAAACCACTGTCCGCTCACAGCCAGAGAGATGCCCATGACTGAGGATCCTCTTAAATGTGTCGTTAGGGCAGAGGTGAAAGGAGAAAAGACAATTACAGGGAGAAAACTCTCCAGGTACTTGCTCTCTGGAGTCACGGTTGTCATGGAGTTTTTGTCCCTGCTAATTTCATGCCCCACTTTGCCATGTCCTTTCTGATTCATTCCCCACTTCCCCACGGTCCTATTATGATCTCCTGATTATAGTTTTTCTTTTAACAAACTTGGGGTCATCAGAGCTGCAAAGGACTTAGGGATCATCTAGTCTAATATCACCAATTTCCAGGTGAGAATCTGAAGCCAGTGGATCTAAGAGATTTGCCCAATATGACACACTTGTCTAGTAATATAGCCTGACAACAATAAATTAGATATGTGGACACTTCCCTGTTTACAAAGCACTTTATTTTAGATATTTACGTACATGCACTTTCACAACTCCCTGGCCTGAATCAATTATCACAGCAGTCCGGTGAGGCAGACATGGCATGATTTCCTACGCATAAGTGAGGAAATCGAGGCAGTAAGGAATACAATAAAACCAATTCATGACAGGGCCATGGCTTATCATGGTTACAATCGTGGGCATTGGTAACAGCCAATACGGGTTGAATGCCAGCTTTCCATTTGCTGGTTGTGTGACCTGGAGCAAATTAACCTCTTCAAGCCTCAGTATTATCACCTATTAAATGAGGCTGATAGTAGTAGCTACTTCATAGAATAGCTCTTCGTAGAATCAAATTAGATAATACTTAGAAAGGACTTCAGAGAGTGCAGTACATATCATGCCTTCTATTAATTGTAGGTGCAATTTATGTGTTCTGAATTGGAGTTCTTTCCAACATATGCTGTGCTACTAATCTTTCATCAAAAATATCTACTTAAGATCATTCCCACAACCACTGTTTCTTATTTTTTTCATTTTTTTTTTTTAAATGAGCTCTTCTACCCTGCCATTGCTAGGGATACAGAGATGTTTTAGGAACGTCTCATTCTTGGTTTGCTCTACTTTAAACAGTCTTACTTCTCGGGAGAAAGAGATGAATGGGAAATAAGTTTATTTGATTTAACTCTTGCTAATAGGTTGGTAGTTATATAATCCCCCCTGATAGCAACTATAATAATTTAATCTTTTAAGTTGAACAGATTCTTAATATCGTTTTAAAGAAGTAACACCAAAAGTATAGAATTTGGGCTCCTCCATTAGCTGAGCAATGGGGGACATGTTTCTGGTCAGTAAGAACCATTTACATTCCACAAATCACACTTTATGAGATTTAAGATGGATTGCTGCTACACTGGGAAGAACATCGTGTACCTCAATATGCCCAACAGTTCTCTCTCGAAAATGAGGATAATATCTCACCTGCCAATTTCACACGGAAATGGAAATAAATCACTTGTATACAATGTAACTATATGAAGTGTAAACTGTTATATAAATACTAACGTAATATGTATGAAACATAGTGCATAAACTCTTGTCTGAAAATAATGTCTTTTTTAAAAATTTTATTTAAATTCTCTTGGTTGGACTCTGAGTTTCCATGGTAGCCCCAAGTCTGGTGTCTCTGCTGCTCCCTGGTCAAAATTAAGGCCATAGAATCTCTGGGATGCTCAGATCTCTGGGACTTGGACCCTGCCTCCCTAGACAAACCATGCAGCTTTCATTTCTGAGTCTTGCATGGTCTCTGGGAAGCTACCACGGAGCATGCTTCAGACCACCTATGTCCAGAAATTGATAGCTTTCACTTCTTTCTAGCCTCTGAGAGTCTCCCCAACTCTCGACCTTAAAAGTGCCCGTTCTTTCTATCATCCCTTTCTCTCATTCTTTTTCACAATTCACTTCACAAGGAGGTTAGAGGAGTAAGATGGAGGGAACAGGCATTCAGGAATAAACCCAGATCAATCCCTTTCTCCCTCTCCTCTCCTCTCATCTCCTCTCCTCTCCTCTCCACTCCTCTCCTCTCCCTCTCCATCACTCTAACTCTCTGTCTCTATGTCAAACTCACTGCCTCTGTCATTTTGAGATTAAAGTTATAGGGTGTTTATTTAAAAACTATTTTTATTTCTTACATATTTAATTTTTAAATTATTTTTTAAATTTCTTTGTAATATAAATAAACACAACAGTTAAAAATAAATAAAAGCAATAAAAAACAGATGAGGAGAGAACCATCTGTGCGGCTTCCTAGGGCCTTATCATTTCTCTAGATATAATACCTGCCAGAAACTCTGTTCTCAAAACATAAGGTTTTATCTACCTGGGTCTAATCATGAAAACACACTTTTTAAACTGGATTCAATGGTGGTGACACTGCCTCAGACAGATCACTTGGTGGTGGCAGCTAAATGTAATGGCACCAGGAATCAAGGAATCAGGTTTTCACTTCTTTTCTCTACATATCTCTTCTTGTGACCTACAAAAGATTTCCTACATGTTCTTACCCCATCTTCCTTATAAAGAAATAAAACCTGCTCAAATATTATTCATACTGAGGTAAATGTTTTAGTCTCTTTATGACCCTCTTGAAGGCCTCTTTGATCTCCTTTTTCCTCAGGCTATAGATAAGAGGGTTTAACATGTGGATGAGGATAAGATAGAACACAGACAGCACTTTGTCCTTCTTCCTGGAGTGGCTAGAGCTAGGATGCAGGTACACTGAGGGGCCTGTGCCATAAAATAGTGTCACAACTGCCAGGTGGGAGATACAGGTATTGAAGGCCTTGGCACCATCTTTGATGGAGGATATTTTCAGGATGGAAGCTGCAGTGAAACTGTAGGGTAAGAGGATCACAAGGAAAGAACCAAATCCAATAAAAAAAAGCTACCAGAAAAAGAATCATTAGCTGATGAAGGGATTAGAGAAAGACAAGGAAATGATATGGGTTATGTCACAGAAGAAATGTTGAATGACATTTGGCCCACAGTAGTAGAGATGAAAACAAGGGACTGTTTGAACTAAGCTACCAATAAAAGCACTCCCATAGGCTCCAACAACCATATTCTGACAGAGGCCAGGAGCGATGATGGCTGAGTACTGCTGAGGCCTACTGATAGCAATATGTCTGTCACAGGCCATGGAGGCCAAGAGGCAGCACACAGCCTGACCCATCCAGGACCAAACAAAGTACTGAGTGGCACAGGCAATGAAGGAAATCATCTTTTCATCTTTTAAGAAGTCTCAAAGCATCCTTGGGCTGGTGGAAGAAGAATAGCAGATGTCTATAAATGACAGGAAACTGAGAAAAAAGTACATAGGTGTGTGCAGGTGGGAGTCCATCCTGATTAGGATGATGAGACGCAGGTTCCAGATGAGAGTCACAAGGTAGATCACTAGGAATATTGGGAAGAGTATAAGCTGCAGCTCTTTTTCATCTGAGAGTCCCAGGAGAACAAACATGGCCACAGAGGTTTGATTTCTATTCCCTTCCATGGACCTGCTTGGTGACATCTGCTGAGAAAAAAATGAGAGAAGGAAATGGTTTCATTCTCAAAAAACACAAAGAAATATGCTTTAGTTTTTCAGTCATGCAGCTGACTAAATATTCAACTTAAATCATCAATGTTGAGTTAATCTGTGCCTTCCATGATAATTACCAACTTTAACTGAGAAATCATCTTGGGTACATACTGTCACTCTCTCTTTGGGAACAAAAGACAGTAAATGGGCATCATTAGTACCTTATCCCCTACGATGTCTTAAATTCACTTTTTTCCATTCCAGATTTTACACATACATGAGAATTGGAAATGGACCTAATTAAGATAACTATCGTCTCTCTATATGATGAAATAGAATGATTCTGCTTAGTCATGGCTCTAATATTAATTCAGTGCTTGGAGAAGCCCCTGAATCATGCTGGGCCTCATATATCAAATGAGGATGTTGAAGTAGGTGCTCTTTAAAATCTCGAGTACTAATATTCAATCAATCAGTAGTCAGGGAGAGTGGACAAATCTCTGTTTTCATAAAGCCTGGGAAGATATAAGAATAATATTGTTGTGTATTGTGAAGAATCATACTCCAAGGAGCAGCTTGGAAATGGATGTTCCTTAACCAACTTAATGACTCTAGGAAGGCTCCTAAGAAGTTAGATAAGACAAAGTTGAAAGAGCCACTATGTTCCCTTCCTTGCACGGACAGATTTTTCTTTCCATAAATCAGAGATATTTATGAGTTTGAATAAACCTGATTCCCAGGTTAAAGACTTCTGACAAGGAAGAGTGACTTGAACTAATGTAAGGGTTAGGATGCTTAGGCAATGGACATGGGGATTAGCAATCTGAGGAATGATTTTTGGAATTTTTTTTTCTCTTTTTCCCATTGAAGCCAGTCCAGAGTAGGCAAGCATTCAGTCTTCAGGTCAAATGGTAAAAAATCAAAATAATAGTTTTGCATCAGACACTGTATGCTCTCTTCAAATGCAATAGGGATCATTCTCTCCAGGTGGTCACAGAACATCTCCAAACACAAAGCCGTTTATAGTCAAATGAACTCAAACTAGAAAGGAAATCATGGGAATTCATGAAAGGTAGAAAATAGGTGTCAGGTACAGCCTGGGAGTTGTGTAAAGGGAAGAGTAGAAGTCTTGGAGATTTCTTTGGAGAAAGACTGGGACATTAACGGAATAAACTATGTTAATGAACTAGAAATATTTGTCATCATTAGCCATCCAGAATGTCTTCCTTCTCCCCAACAGTTTCCGAGACACCCAGTCCAAAAACGAACAAAAAGAGAAAATCCCCATAAAAACATAAAGCTATACCTGAGAAATAAGATAGAAGGGTTCATTTCCCCAAATCAGTGCATTCTTTGTTTCATGGTGCACCGCTTGAGAAGAATTCTGAAGGAATGAAGTGATCAATTCGAAAAGAAAATCAAGATGTTTACCATCAATATGAAAGGAGAAATGGCAGCATACAGACTACACACTTACCATTCCGGACTTAGGTGTGGTTCTATCCACAGGGAGACTGAATAGAGGGTGAATTTTGTGAGAAGGGAGCAGAAAACTGAATTCTTCATCATCATCACCATAACCCCAAATCAGGACAACAAAAAGATTTATTGAGCAGCTACAGTGTACACTGATCTCCTTCTACTCATAGAGATATTCACAGCTTCCTCTGATGTCCATTTATTCAATATGGTAACGTTAATCCTGGTGTACTATCTTATAACACCAGAGGGTACTCTGAAAATTGCCTCTATATTTTTGTTATATGCCTCTGAAACCCTAATTTGATGTATGTTGAATCTTCTTGGTCTGCCTCCACATCACTGAAACATCCACTATCTGTATTCCTCTACTATGTTCTGTTTAATTTTTACCCATATTTCCCATGAAAACAGAGCTCTTGCCAAAGGTTGAAATTGCTTATTACTTTTCCAAAGGAATTTTCCAGGTGGGCCCCACTGTACTACAAGATGAGTGTTTTGGCCATGAAGTTGGCCATCTTCTTACAGCCAGAGAGATGCCCACAAGTGAGGATAGTCTTAAATGTGTTATTAGGGCAAAAGTGAAAGGAGAAAAGATAACTAGGGGGAGAAAACTCTCCAGGTAGCTGTTCTCTGGAGTCATGGTTGTCATGGAGTTTTTTTTTCTTACTAATTTCATGCCACACTTTGCCATGTCCTTTCTGATTCAATTCCCCACTTCCTCGTGGTCCTATTATGATCTCATGATTATCACTTTTGTTTTTACAAACCTGGAATCATTTGAGCTGGAAAGAAACCTACCAATTGTCTAGTTCAATACCATCAATTTCTAGATAAAGACCTGAAACCAGTGGAGCTAAGAGATTTGTCCAAGCTTGCACAACTGGCTGGTAATATAGCTCTATAACAATAAGTTAGATATGTGGGCATTTCCTCGTTTACAAAATACTTTCAGATTAGATATATGCATGCATACCTTTTCTCAATACCTGACCTGAACCAATCATCTCAAAAATCCTGTGAGGCGGACATGGCATGATTTCCTATGCATAAGTGAGGAAATTGAGGCAATAAGGAATACAATAAAACTAATCCATGACAGGGCCGTGACTTATCATGGTTACCACCACGGGCATTGGTATCAGCCAATCTGAGTTGACTTCCAGCTTTCCAATTTCTGATTGTGTGATCTTGAGCAAATTAACTTCTCCAAGACTCAGCACTATCACCTATAAAATGAGTGTGATTGTAATAGCTACTTCACAGATTAGCTCTTACAGAGAGAATCAAATTAGACAATGCTTATAAAGCACTTATTAGAGTGTGAAGTACACACCATGCCTTCTATTAATGAAGGTATAATTTGTGTCTTCTCAATTGGAGTTATTTCCACCATATTATGCTATATTACTAACCCTTCATTAAAAATATTCTGCTGCTGATTAAGAGAAATAAGCCAGAGAGAGAAAGACAAACATCATATGATTTCACTCATACATGGAAGATAAATACACGGACAAAGAGAATGGGTTAGTGGTTACCAGAGGTCAGGGGGTTTTTGGGGGTGAACATAAGGGTAAAATGAGACATATGTATTTGGTGACTGAAAAATAACGTACAGTTGAAATTTCACAATGTTATAAACTATTATGACCTCAATAAAATAAAAAATATGTTGTGTTACTAATCCTTCATTAAAAATATCTACTTAAGATCATTCCCACAACAATTGTTTCTTTTTAAAGTGAGCTCACCTACCCTGCCATTACTAGAGATACACAGATATTTTAGGAAAGTCTCATTTGGTTTGATGTACTTCAGGTTATCTTACTTCTAGGGAGAAAGTGCTGAATGGGGCAATGAGTCAATTATTTGATTTAACTCTTGCTGATAGGTTACTAGTTATATATGCACACTGATAACAACTGTAATAATTGAATCTTTTAAAGTGAACAGATTCTTAAGGTAGTTCTAAAGCATAACACCAAAAGTATAAAATCTGGGTGCCATACTTAAGGCCCCGGAATCTCTGGGATGCTAATTTTCTGGGACTTGGGTCCTACCTCCCTAGAAATATCATAACCACCTTCATGTCTGAGGTCTTGCATGGTCTCTGGGAAACTACCACAGAGGATGCTCCAGCCTACCTGTGCCCAGAAGTTGATGACTGTGACTTCTTTTTAGCCTCCCCAAATTTCCCCCACTCTGTCCTTAAAAATGCTCCTTCTGTTTACCGTTTCTTTCTCCCAACTTTTTTTCACAATCCACTTCACAAGGAGTTTCAAGGAGTAAGATGGAGGGAATAAGGTCATTCAGGGATAAACCCAGATCAATCTCTTCTTTTCCTCTCACCTCCTGTCATTTCTCTCTTTCCATCTCTTCTCCTCTCTCTTAAACTCACTTCTTCTCTGTGTTTGAGATTAAAGTTATAAAGTGTTTCTTTACAAATTATTTATATTTTTTAAATATTTAATTTTGTAAATTATTTTTTATTTTTATTGTAATATAAATAAACACAATCATTAAAAATAAATAAAAGCTGTAAAGAAAATCAATGAGGAAAGATTCATCTGTGTGGCTTCCTAGGTCTTGTCATTTCTCTAGATATAATGTGTATCAGAACCTCTCTTCTCAAAACAGTGTTTTATCAACCTGGGCCTAATCATGGAAACACGCTTTTTAAACTGGATTCAATAGGTAGTGAGACAGTCTCATGCTGATCATTTGCTGGTGGCAACTAACCATGATGGCACCAGGAATCAAAGAGCCAGGTTTTCACTTCTTCTCTCTACCTACCTGTTCTTGTGACCTACAAAGTTCACTTACATATTCTTTTATTTTTTTCTTTTATTTTATTATTTATTTATTTAATGCAGTAACATTGGATTATAACATTATATAGCTTTCAGATGTACCTTGTAGTATATTTCGAATTCTGTGTAGATTACATCATGCTCACCACCCAAAAACTAATTATAGTCCATCCCCTCACATGTGAGCCTAATCACCCCTTTTGCCCTCCCCCGTCCTTCCCCCATGGTAACCACCAATCCACTCTTCACTGCTATGTGTTTGTTTGTTATTGTTTTTATCTTCTACTTATGAGTGAGATCATACAGTATTTGACTTTCTGCCTCTGACTAATTTCACTCAGCGTAATACCCTCAAGGTCCATCCATGTTGTCACAAATGGCCAGGTTTCATCATTTCTTATGGCTGAGTAGTATTCCATTGTCTATAAATACCACATCTTCTTTATCCATTCGTTTCTTGATGGGCACTTAGGTTGCTTCCAAGTCTTGGCTGTTGTGTATAACGCTGCAGTGAACATAGTCCTTATAGGGGAAATAACACCTGGCCAAATGTTCTCCTCACTGAGGTAAATGTGTTAGCCTCTTTATCACTCTCTTGAGGACCTCTTTGATCTCCTTTTCCTCAGACTATAGATAAGAGGGTTTAACATGGGGATAAAGATAACAAAGAACACTGGCAGCACCTTGTCCTGCTTGTTGGAGTGGCCAGAGCTGGGAAACAGGTACACAGAGAGGCTTGCACCAATAGAACAGTGTTGCAACCACCATGTTGGAGACACAGGTATTGAAAGCCTTGGCACGACCTTTGACAGCATATTTTCAAGATGGAAGCTACAATAAAACCATATGATAAGATAGGGGCCAGCCTGGTGGCATAGTGGTTGAGTTCATGCACTTCACTTTGGCTGCCCAGGATTCTGAAATTTTGGATCCTGCGCGCGGACCTAGCACCACTCGTCAAGCCACACTGTGGCCAGCGGCCCGCATAAAGTAGAGAAAGATTGGCACAGATGTTAGCTCAGTGACCATCTTCCTCAAGCAAAAAGAGGAAGATTGGCAACAGGTGTTAGCTCAAGGCCAATTTTCCTCACACACACACACACAGGAAAGAAAACATGATAAGATGGTAACTAGGAAAGAATTGAACCCAACAGAATTACACACTTGAGAAAGAATCATTTGGCTGATGAAGGGATCACAGCCAGACAAAGAAATAAACTGGGTTATGTGACAGAAGAAATTTGGAATGATATTTCACCCACAATGGGAGAGATGAAAGGAACGGACTGTTTCTTTCTTTTTATTTTTTATGTGTTTTAGTTTATTTAGTTATTTATATTTATATATTTTTTATTGTGGTAATATTAGTTTGTAGCATTATATAAATTTCATGTGTACATCATTATATTTTGATTTTTGTGTAGATTACATCGTGTTCACAATCCAAAGACTAATTCCAATCCAACACCAGACACATGTGTCACATACCCTGTCACCCTTCTCCCTCCCACATCCCCTCTGGTGACCACCAATCCAGTCTACGTTTCTACGTATTTGTTTGTCTTTGTGTTTATCTCTATTTATGAGTGACATCATACAGCATTTGATTTTCTCCTTCTGACTTATTTCACTTAGCATAATACCCTCAAGGTCCATCCATGTTGTCACAAATGGCCGGATTTCATCATTTCTTATGGCTGAGTAGTATTCCATTGTATGTATATACCACATCTTCTTTATGCATTCATTCTTTGATGGGCTCCTAGGTTGCTTCCAAGCCTTGGCAACTGTGAATAATGCTGCAATGAACTTAGGGGTGCATATCTTTGTGGATTTGTGTTTTCATGTTCTTTGGATAAATACTCAGCAGTGGAATAGCTGGATCATATGGGAGATCTATTCTTCATTTTTTGAGGAATATCGATACTGTTTTCCATAGTGGCTGCACTAGTTTGCACTCCCACCAGCAGTGTATGAGGGTTCCCTTCTCGCCACATCCTCTACAACAGTTGTTGCTTCTTGTCTTGTTAATTATACCATTCTGACAGGAGTGAGGTGGTATCTCATTGTAGCTTTGATTTGTATTTCCCTGATAGTTAATGCTGATAAACATCTTTACATGTGCCTACTAGCTATCTCTCCATGTTCTTTGGAGAAATGTCTGTTCAGATCTTTTGCCCATTTTTTAATTGGGTTTTTAGTTTTTTGTTGTTGAGATGTATGAGTTCTTTGTATATTTTGGATATTAACCCCTTATCAGATATACGGTTTGCAAATATCTTCTCCAAAATGTTAGGTTGTCTTTTCATTTTGTTGATGGTTTCCTTTGCTGTGCAGAAGCTTTTTAGTTTGATATAGTCCCACTTGTTTATTTTTCTTATTCTTTCCTTTGCGCAGTCAGACATGGTAATTGAATATATGCTGCTAAGCCTGATGTCAAAGAGTGTACTGTCTATATTTTCTTCCAGAAGTTGCATGGTTCCAGGTCTTACATTCAAGTCTCTAATCTATTTTGAGTTACTTTTTGTGTATGGTGTAAGATAATGGTCTACTTTCACTCTTTTGCATGTGGCTGTGCAGTTTTCCCAACATTTTGAGATACTTTTTGTGTATGGTGTAAGATAACGGTCTACTTTCACTCTTTTGCGTGTGGCTGTGCAGTTTTCCCAACATTTTGAGATACTTTTTGTGTATGGTGTAAGATAACGGTCTACTTCCACTCTTTTGCGTGTGGCTGTGCAGTTTTCCCAACATCATTTATTGAAGAGACTTTCCTTTCTCCACTGTATCTTCTTGATTCCCTTGTCAAAAGGTAGATGTCCATAGATACGTGGGTTTACTTCTGGGCTCTCAATTCTGCTCCATTGATCTGTGTCTCTATTTTTGTGCAAATACCACCCTGTTTGGGTCCATATAGCTTTGTAATATATTTTGAAATCGGAGAATGTGATGCCTTCAGCTTTATTCTTTTTTCTCAGGATTCCTTTGACCATTCGGGGTCTTTTGTTGTTCCATATAAATTGTAGGTTTCTTTGTTCTATTTCTTGGAAAAATGTTGTTGGAACTTTGGCAGGGATTGCATTGAATCTATAGATTGCTTTATGTAATATGGACATTTTAACCAGGTTAATTCTTCCAATCCAAGAACATGGAATATCTTTCCATTTCTTTGTTTCTTCTTTAATTTCTTTTAACACTGTTTTACAGTTTTCAATGTCCAGGTCTTTCACCTCTTTGGTTAAGTCTACTCCTAGTTATGAGATTGTATTCTTAATTTCTCTTTCTGTGACTTCATTGTTAGTGTATAGAAATACAACTGATTTTTGTATGCTGATTTTGTATCCTGAATCTATTGAGAAGATGATGTGATTTTTACTCTTCATTTTGTTAACGTGCTGTACCACATTGATTGATTTGCAGATGTTGGACCATCCTTGCAACACTGGACTAAATCCCACTTATCTTAGTGTATGAGCTTTTAAATGTGCTGTTGTATTTGATTTGCTGGTATTTTGTTGAGGATTTTTGCATTGATGTTCATTAGTGATATTGGCCTGTAATTTTCCTTTTGTGTGTTGTCCTTGTCTGGTTTTGGTATCATGGTAAAGTTGGCTTCATAGAAGGAGTTAGGATGCTTCTCCTCCTCTTCAATTTTTTGGAAGAGTTTGAGAAGGATAGGTATTAAGTCTTCATTGAATGGTTGGTACAATTCACCGGGGAAGCCATCTGGTCCTGGACTTTTATTTTTGGGGAGTTTTTGATTACTGTTTTGATCTCCTTACTGGTGACTGGTCTCTTCAAATTTTCTATTTCTTCTTGAGTAAGTTTTTAAAGGTTGTGTAATTCTAAGAGTTTATCCATTTCTTCTAGATTATCCAATTTGTTGGCATATAGCTTTTTGTAGTATTCTCTTATAATCTTTTGTATTTCTAAGGCATCTGTTGTAATTTCTCCTCTTTCATTTCTGATTTTATTTGTTTGAGCCTTCTCTCTTTTTTTCTTGGTGAGAATAGCTAAAGTTTTGTTTATCTTTCCAAAGAAACAGCTCTTGTTTTCATTGATTTTTCTTATGGTTTTTGTAGACTCTATTTCATTTATTTGTGCTCTGATTTTTATTTATTTACCTCCTTCTACTGACTTTGAGCTTTGTTCTTCCTTTTCTAGTTCTGTTAAGTGTAGGTTAAGATTATTTGTTTGATATTTTTCTTGTTAGTTAAGGTGGGCCTGTATTGCTATCACTTTCCCTCTTATAACACTTTTGCTGCATCCCACAAGAATTGATATGTTGTGTTTTCATTTTTTTTTTTTTGACTCTGGGTATTTTTAAATTTCTTTTTGATTTTGTCATTAATCCAATGGTTGTGCGGTAGCATGTTGATTAGTCTCCAAATATGTGACTTTCCAAGCTTTTTCTTGTACTTAATTTCAAATTTCATAGCATTGTGGTTGGAAATAATGCTTGATGCAATTTCAATCTTCTTAAATTTATTGAAGCTTACCTTGTTTCCCAATATATAGTCTCTTTAATAATGTGCTGTGTGCACATGAGAAGAATGTGTATTCTGCTGTTTTCAGATGGAATGCTCTCTATATATGTATTAAGTCCATCTAATCAAGTGTTTCATTTAAATTCACTATTTTTTTATTGGCTTTCTGTCTGGATGATCTATCCATTGATGTAAGTGGGGTGTTGAGGTCCCCTATGATTATTGTGTTGCTGTTAATGTCTCACTTTACATCTGTTAATAGTTGCTTTAGATACTTTGGTGCTCCTGTGTTAGGTGCATATATATATACATTTCCACCTCTTGGTGGAAAGTCCCTTTTATCATTTTATATTTCTCCTCTTTGTCCCTCACTATCTTTTTTATCTTGAAGCCTTATTTGTCTGATATAAGTATGGCAACATCTGCTTTCTTTTGTTTGCCATTAGCTTGCAGTATCATCTTCTATTCCTTCACTCTGAGACTATGTCTTTAGAGCTGAGATGTGTTTCCTGGAGGCAGCATGTTGTTTTCTAATCCATCCAACTACTCTGCCTCTTTTGATTGGAGAATTAACTCATTTACACTTAGAGTGATTATTCCTTTATGTGGGCTTAATACTGCCATTTTATCTCTTGTTTTCCAGTTGTTCCATATTTCCATTGTTTCTCTTCCCCTGTGCTTCTGATTGCCATTTCATTTTGGTGGTTTTCTGTGGAGGTTTTATTTTTCTCTTTTTTTATGAATTGTGGCTCTGTTCTTATTTTTTGTTTAGTGGTTACTCTGAGGTTAGCATGAAAGATCTCATAGAGGAGATAGTCCATCTTCTTATAGCCTCTTTTCTCCATTAGCCTAAGTATGTTCTATTCCTTCCCTCTTCCCCTTCTGAGTTATTATTGTCACAAATTATTCTGTGTTTTGTTATGAGTTTGTGACTAAGTTGAAATGTTTTTAGTTACTTTTGATGCTTTTCTTCCTTTTATCTTTTAAATTATAACTAAGTATTTGCTATCCTTTTCTGAAAGAGAGCTGAAGTTTCCTGATTTTTTCTATTTCTCTCCTTGCTGAAAGCTTTGTAGACATTTGTTTTTATGTTGAAGATATGAGGACATCCTTAATCATTTCTTGTAGGGAAGGTCTAGTGGTGATGAACCCCCTCAGGTTTTGTTTACCTGGGAAAGTTTTTATTTCTCTATCATATCTGAAAGACAGTTTTGCTTGATAGAGTATTCTTGACTGAAAGTTTCTCAAAATTTTGAATATGTCATTCCATTCTCTCCTAGACTGTAAGGTTTCTGCCAAGAGATCCAATGAAAGCCTGTAAGGGGTTCCTTTCTTAGGTATTTTCTGCTCCCTTGCTGCCCTCAATATTTTTCTTTGCCTTTGACTTTGCCAGTGTTACTATTACATGCCTCGGAGAAGGTCTTTTAGCATTGACGTAATTAGGAGTTCTATCGGCTTCATGTATTTGTAAGAATAATTCTTACCACAGGTTTGGGAAGTTCTCAGCTGTTATTTCCTTGAACAAGCTTTTTTAAATTTCATTAATTCTATTCTTCATTTCCATAATTTCTACTTTTTTTTAAATAGTTTCGCTCTTCTTGGTGAAGTATTCCTTCTTATTATTAATTTTATTCCTGAGCTAATTGAACTGTCTTTCTGAGTTTTCTTGTAACTCATTTATTTCTCTATGATATCTATTTTGAATTATTTGTCATTTAGATTGTAAATTTCTGTGACTTCAGGGCTGGTTTCTGGAGATATATATTTTTCTTCTACTCTGATTTGTTGTTGTAGTTTCATATGGTCTTTGATGAACTAATCTTTAGCTGGCACATTTGTGATAGTGTCAAGTCCCAGATTCCACCTGTTACCACTGGGGAGAAGCAGGAGCTCCGTTTCTGATTCCAACTCATCTACTGGATCTTGTGCAGGTACATTGGGTGCTCCCACCCACCACCAGGAAAATGTTTGAATGTGGGTTCAGAGCTGCTGCTATCCAAGGTGCATTCTCACTTTAGGGGCTACAGCAGTACTATGGGTGCTCATGCCAGCCAGGAAGGCATTTGTGTGCACACATATATCAGCTGATTCTTACGGTCATGCTGACCACTGCGCTTGGTGAGTGGGGCTTCTTCACGAGATCCAAGCCTTGACTACTCGTTGGCACTCCAGGGGCAGTGTGGGCTCTTTCACGGGCTGCAAAAGCATTTGCATGTGGGCCCAGTGCTGTTGCCATCTCTTCTCACAGTCATATCAGAGCTCGTTCCCGTTTTGGGGGCCACAGTAGTGCCTGAGCACCCATGCCAGCCAAAGTGTTCAAACATGTGCACAAGGCTGCTGAGGAATTGTGGAGTACTGCTCTCCTATCTTCACCACTTCTCAGGGAGACAGTCCATCCACCTTCAGATCTATAGCTGCATGGGTTTCTCAGGCATCCTATTGTGCTGTGAAGGAGTCCTCTGTTGGCCTACGAATGCCCATTTAGTTGTAGCTTAAAGGAAGAGAGATAAAGAGAACAGCTCACTCTGCCATTTTGCTGACATCACTCAGGATTGCTTTCTTATTTCCTCTTTCTGATAGTTCATTTTCATTGTATAGAAATGCAACCAATTTATGTATGTTGGTTTTTATCCTGCAACTTTACTGAATTTATTAATCCTAAGAGTTTTTTGGTGGTGGCTTTATGGTTTTCTATATATAACATGATCTCATCTACAAAGAGAGTCAGTTTTACATCATCTTTTCACAGTTGGGTGCATTTTATTTCTTTTTCTTGCCTAATTGCTCTGGGTAGGAATGCTATCACTATGATGAATAAAGTGAGAAGAGTGGGCACTCTTATCCTCTTCCTGATTTTAGAGGAAAAGATTTTGCTTTACACCATTGAGTATGAGGTTAGCTGTGGTCTTGTCTTATGTGACTTTTATTATTTGTTTATTAATTTATTTTTTGTGTGGCATTTCTTTTTTTTCCCCTTCTCTCCAAAGCCCCAGTACATAGTTGTATATCTTAGTTTTAGGTCATTCTTGTTGGTTTCCACGCTGATGTTTGTTATTTCCTTCCTTCTACTCACTTTGGGCTTAGTTTATTCTTTTTCTAGTTCCAGAGTTGTAAAGTTAGGTTGTTTAAGTGACCTTTCTTCTTTCTTAATGCAGACATTCTTTGCTATGAACTTCCCTCTTAAAACTGCTTTTACTGCATCCTGTAAGTTTTGATATGCTGTGGTCCCATTTCATTTTTCTTAAGATATTTTTGTTTCTGTTTTTATTTCTTCCTTGACCCATTAGTGTTCAGTAGCATGTTTAATCTCCACTTATTTGTGAATTTTTCAGTTTTCTTCTTGTACTTGATTCCAGTTTTATATTGTTTTGGTTGGAAAAGATACTTGATATGATTTCAATCTTCTTAAATTTACTGAAACTTGTTTGTATTCTAACACATGATCTGTCCTTGAGAATGTTCTGTGTGTACTTTAGAAGATTGTGTATTCTGCTTCCTTTAGATGGAAGGTTCTGTAAATATCTGCTAAGTCCATCTGTTCTAACATGCAGTTTAAGTCCAACTTTTCACTATTGATATTCCATCTGAATGATCTATTCATCATTGAAAGTGGGGCATTGAACTTTTCTACTATTATTGTATCACTATTTATTTCTCTCTTCAAGTCTGTTAATATTTGCTTACTATATTTAGGTTCTCCTAGGTTGTGTGCATAAATATTTACATGTTATATCTTTTTGTTGGATTGACTCCTTTATCATTATATAATGACCTTCTTTGTTTCTTATTAAAGTCTTTGACTTAAAGTCTGTTTTTTTCTGATAAGTATAGCTACTCCTGCTTTATTTTGGTCTGCATTTACATGAAATGTCTTTTTTTCCATCTCTTCACTTTCAGTTTGTGTGTGTCTTAAAGCTTTAAAGAGTCTTTCATAGGCAGCATAGGGCTGAGCCTTGCTTTTCTAACCATTCAATCACTCAATGTGTTTGATTAGAGAATTTAATCCTATTACATTTAAAGTATTATTAGTAGCCATGGACTTACTATTGCCATTTTTTTCTTTATTTTCTGCCCAATTTGTAATTCTTTTGTTCCTTTCTTCTTCTCTTTCTCTCTTCCTTTGTGATTTTCTCTTGTGGTATGTTTAGATTCCTTTCTCTTTATCTTTTCTGTATTTAGTATATGTTCTGTTTTGTGCTTCCCATGAGGCTTACATAAAAGATCTTATAGTTATTGCAGTCTATTTTAAGCCTGTAACAACTTAATTTCAAATGCATACTAAAACTACAATTTTACCCTCCCCGTGCACAATTTATGATTTGGTGTAACAGTTTACATCTTTTAATCTTGTGTATCTATTCAGAAATTATTGTAGTTATAGTTACTTTTACTACTTTTGTCTTTTAAGCTTCATATTAGATTTATAAGTGTTATACCAGCATGACTATATTATTAGAGTATTCTGAATTTAACTATATTTATCCCTATCTGTAAAATTTATATTTTTATACTTTTCCTGTTACTAATTAGAGACCTTTCATTTTTGCTTGAAGATATCCTTTCAACATTTCTTGAAAAGCTGATCTACTTTTGATCATGATCTTGACCTTTGATCAAGGTGATGAACTCTTGAGGTTTGTTTTTCTGAAAACTTCTTTATTTCCCTTTCAATTCTGAAGGACAACTTATCTGTGTAGGCTTGGGAGCCATGTGACATACAAATATTAGAATAATTGGAGTTCCAGAAGGAGAAGTGAGGGAGAAGGTAGTGGAAAATTTACTTAAGGAAATAAAAGCTGAGAAATTCCCAAACCTGGCAAAATACATGGACAATCAAATTCATGAAGTTAATAGATTGCCACATTATCCCAATGCAAAATAACCTTCTTTGATACATATAATAATGAAAGTGTCAAAAATTAAAGACAGAGAATCCTTAAAGCAGTATGAGAAAAAAAGATTGCAACCTACAAAGGAACTCCCATTAGGCTATCAGCAGATATCTCAGCAGACACCCTACAGCGAGGAGACAGTGGAATGACATATTCAAAGTGTCAAAAGAAAAAATAATTGCCAGCTGAGAATATTCTATCTGTGAAAGTTTTCCTTCAGATAGGAAGGAGAAATAAAGACTGCCAGACAAATAAAAACTGAGGGCATTAATCATCATTAGACATGCCTAGCACGAAAGGTTGAAAAGAGATTGTCGAGCTTAAATGAATAGATCATAAATGGTAAATGAAAATATACAATACACTGGTATAATTAGATATAAAGGAAGATTTACAAATCTGCTTATTAATAGGATAGAGTATTATCCAATTAACTATCATATAACTATTATAATTTGTTAATATATGCACAGAATATAAAAAGAGGTAAATTGTCACATCAAAGAATAAAAGGATGGAATAAAAGAGTAGTGCTTTTGTATGAGACCAAAGTTAAGTTTCCATCAGCTTAAAATGGATTTTTTTAATCTATAAGAGGACTTACATAAGCCTCATGGTAACCACAAAGAAAAACCTATAGTGGATTCACAAGAGATAGAGAAGGGGAAATCAGAACATACTACCATGGAAAATCACCAATTCACAAAGATAAGAAGAAACAGGAAAAATCAACAATAGAACTACAAAACAGGCAAAAAGCAATTAATAAATCAGCATTAGTAAGATAGCACATCAAAAACTACTCTAAATTTGAATACATTGAATTCACAAGCCAAAAGGCACAGACTGGCTAGATGATAAGAAAAAAACAAGAGCCAACTATACGCTGCCTATGAGACACTCACTTCAGTTATAAGGACACGCATATACTAAAAGTGAAGGGATGGAAACTGATATCCTATGCAAGTGGAAATCAAAAGGAGTGGGATAGCTATACTTAGGCAAAATAGACTTTAAGCTAAAAATGAAAACAAGAAACACAGAAAGTCATTACATAATGATAAAGTGGTCAATTCATCAAGAAGATATGGCAATCGTAAATATATACAAACCCAACATCAGAACACCAATATATATTACGCAAATAGCAACAGATCTGAAAGGGAAAATAGACAACAATATAACAATAGTAGGAGAATTCAATGCTCTACTATCAGAAATGGATAGATCATTGACACAGAAAATCTACAAGGACATTTTAGACATCAATCATACCTAACAGACAAATGTACCTAACAGACATTTATAGAACATTCCATCTATCAGCACTAGAATACACATTCTTCTGAAGTGCATACAGACTATTCTTCAGGATAGATTATATGACAGGACACAGAACAAGTCTTTGCAAATTCAAGAAGATTGAAATCATACCAAGTAACTTTTTTGACCATATTGTTATAAAACTAGAAATCAACAACAAGCAGAAACCTGGAAAAGTTGACAAATGTGTAAATTAAGCAACACACTCCTGAACAACCAATGGGTCAAAGAAAAAATTTAAAAAGAAGTCAAAAGTACCTCAAAACAAATGAAAAAGGAAAACAACACAGCAAAACCCATGTGAGGCTTCAAAAGCCATTCTAAGAGGGAAGTTTTCAGTGATAAATATGTATATTAAGAAAGTAGAAATATTTCAATTAAACAACCTAACTTTTCACATCATGCAACTAAAAAAATTACAAACCTAGCCAAAGTTAGCAGAAAAAGGAAATAACGAATATCAGAGCAGATAAATGGCCTAAAGATCAGAGAAACAGTAGACAAGATCAATAAACTAAAAGATTTTTGAAGAGATAAGCAGCATTGAAAAACCTATAGTTAGGCTAAGATAAAAAGGGAGAAGACTAATCAGAACCTTAACCTTAGCCCTAAAATTCACTTTACAATGAAAATATTACCCTGATACCAAAGACAGATAAGAACACTACAACAAAAGAAAACTATAGACCAACATTACTGATGAATACAGATGCAAAATTTCTCACCTACTTATTAGCAAACTGAATTCAACAATACATTATACATCATGATTAAGTGGATATTATTGCTGAAATGCAAGGATGGTTCAGCATAAATGAAACAATAAGTGTGACATAAACTTATTATTATTAGAATAAAAGAAAATTATTAATAGAATGAAAGAAAAAAATCATGTGATTGCCTCAATAGATGCAGAAAAAGAATTTGACGATATGAAACATCCTTTCATAATTAAACCCTCAACAAATTAGGTATAGAAGGAACATACTTCAATATATATGACAACACACAAATAACATCATAGAACAATGAAAAGTTGAAATCTTTTCCTATAAGATCAAGAAGAAGACAAGAAGGCCCACTCTCATCCCTCTACTTCAACATAATATTGGAAGTCTTAGCTAAAGCTATCAGGCAGGATAAAGAAATAGAAGGCATCCAAATCATAAAGGAAGAAGTAAAATTGTCATTATTGCAGATATTATACTCTTACATGTAGAAAATCCTAAACATTCAACCAAAAATCTGTTGGAACTAATCAACAAATTTAGTAACATTTCAGGATATAAAAACCATCATATAAAAACCCGTTGCATTTCTACACACTAACAATGAAACATCTGAAAAAGAAGTAAAGAACATAATTTCACTCAGAATAACATTAAAATTAATAAAATACTTAGGAGTAAATTTAACCAAAGAAGTGAAGGATATGTACTATGAAAACTACAGTACAATGATGAAAGAAATTAAAGAAGACATAAACAAAAGGAAAGATATCTCGTGTTCACAGATCAAGAATTCATATTGTTGAAATGTCCATACAACCCAAACCCAGACATTCAATGCAATCCCTATCAAAATTCCAATGGAACTTTTCACAGAAATAGAAAAAATCCTAAAATTTGCATAGAAGCACAAAAGATCCTGAATAACCAAAACAATACAGAGAAATAACAAACTTGAAGGCATCACATTCCTAATTTCAAGCTATCCTACAAAGCTATACTAATCAAAACAGAATAGGTCTGGTATAAAAATAGACACATAGACCAATGTAACAAAATAGAGAGTCCAGAAAGATATCCTCATGTATATGGTCAACTGGAATTTTATAACTTGGGAATTAAAAAGGAAGTAAAGAATACTCAATAAGGAAAGCATAGGCTGTGTAACAAATTGTGTTGGGAAAAGTGGAGAAATACATGCATGAGCATGAAATTGGACCTCTGTCTTCTACCACTCACAAAAATTAACCCTAAATGGATTAAAGATGTGAACATAAGATCTAAAACAGTAAAACTCAAAAAATAAAAATTGTTTGAAGAATCAAACAATTTTCTTGACATTGGTCTTGGCAATAATTTTTTGGATCTGACATGAAAAGCACAAACAGAAAAAGCAAAAATCCAAAGATAGGACTACGTCACATTAAAAAGTTTCTGCACAACAAAAGAAATTATCAACAAACTGAAAAAGCAACATACAGAATGGGAGAAAATATCTGCAAACCATATATTAGACAAGGGGTTAATATCCAATATATATAAGGAACTCATTCAACTGAATAACAAGACAACAATCTGATTATAAAATGGGAAGAGGAACTGAATAGACATTTTTCCAAGAAGACACCCAAATGACCAGCAGGTACATGAAATGGTGGTCAACATCACTAGTCATCATGGAAATGCAAATCAAAATCAAATTGAGGTATTACTTCACACTTGTTAGAGTGGTTATCATCAAGAAGACAAGAGACAGAAAGTGCTATCTGAGGATGTGGAGACAAAAAAAATCTTATAAACTGTTGGTGGGAATGTAAATTGCTTCAGTCACTATAGAAAACAGTATAGAGATTCCTCAAAAAATAAAAAAAAATAGAACAACCATATGATCCGGCAACTCCACTTCTGGGTATAAATCCGAGGGAAATAAAAACAACATATGGAAAAAAATATCTTCACTCTCATGTTTATTGCATCATTATTCACAATCCAAGATATGGAAGCAACCTAAGTTACCACTAATGGATAATGAAGATGTGGTATATACACACAATACATATAATTTAGCTATGAGAGTGAAAGATATCCCAACAACATGAATGGAGCTTGAGGGCATTATGCTAAGTGAGAAAAGCCGGAGAGAGAAAGACAAATACTGTATGATCTCACTAATTTGTGGAATCTAAAAATTCCCAACTAGTACAAAGAGAGAGCAGAATGGTGGTTACCAGGGGCTGGGGACAGAGGAATTGGGGAGATGTTTGTAAAGAGTAGAAACTTGTTAAGAGATGAATAAGTTCTGGAGATCTAATGCACAGCATAGTGATTATAGTCAACAATTTTGTGTTATATACTTCAAAGTAGTTAAGAGATCAGACCTTGAATGTTCTCAACACAAATTAGAAATTTTAATGATGTGACATGATAGAATTGTTAGCTAATACTGTGGTGGTGATCATATTGCAACATAAAATGTATTTAATCAAACATTGTATACCTTAAACTTACATAATGTCATATGGTGACTATATTTCAATAAACATTTAAAAATAAGTATTAAAATAAAATAAATAAATTTCAGAATGATAGTAATATATTTTCTTAACTCTAATCCTACCAACATTGTCATTCAAACATCTTCCAAATTTGTTCTCCTAGATTGTGCATCAGGAAGAAAAATTTTAATCATTCATCCCCCAGAGGACTAAAAACTAATTCTCCTCTTGCGTACATACTCAGCTACATATTTCAGTGAGATCTAAAAATCGTGGGACTTGAGATCTATTAAGTGAACCATATGTATATCTCAAATGAGTCCTACCCTCTTCCAGGGCTCTGATTCTTCTTCTCTATTATTTAGACCTTTTCAGTGTCTGTGATCATGTGAGATTTCAAATCAAATGACGCCATAGCTTCTTGGGATGCAAATTTCTACTCATTCTCAAAACTGATCTCTTTGTCTAAATAGTCTTTCTAAAACTATCTTAATGAATAATGGTTTTGTATTAACTTTCTACAATATTAATAAGATATCACTGAAAGTGTTTGAAAAAGAAAAAGGGCATTCAGTACCTTAGAAAGATTATTAGGATTGTTTTAAGAAGATTATTTGGGCCAAGAAGTCAGTTATGAGAAAGAGTAAAAACCATCAACCCTTAGGATCTCAATGATTCGTTCTCTTTGACTTGACTAAATATAAAGTGAAATTCTGAGTCTTTATGATAAAAATCATGCTCAACTTTCATCCTATACTCTATGGATCCCAATGATGCCTCTCTGCACATGCAGCCCATTCCACTTTGCTACTTACTCCACCTACTGGGAATGCTCTTCTCATTTGTCAAATAAATCCTGCAAAATGAGGTCAAGCTCCTCTTGACTGAACCTTCAATTGACCCACTGATAATTCATGTAAGTTCTTATTCTTTTCACCTCTCTTTGTCTGTGGGTCTCTTTCAATCATTTGGTGTTGAACTACACCTAAAATGTAGAATTCATTATTTTATATATGGGTCTGTCTCCTAACCAGATATGAGGGCAGGAAATCTTTCTTATTTCTCCTTTCATCCTTACCACCCACCTTGATGTATTTGTCTAGCAAACCCTTGTGAGAACTGCCAGATTGACTGTTCTCCTGTAAGATTATATGGCCAAATCTCTGTGCAATTACTGTAAGCAAGCTAAACTATCTTTTTAGTCCCATAGACTGACCAAGTTTAAGTCTGTGGTTTATCTAAGAGTAGAATCTGGAGTGTACCATTTATCTAAACATTCTTCAGGGGTAAGTCTGAATATCTATTTTATTTTCCCCCTTTTTTTTGCTGAAGATTTTCCATGACCTACCATCTGTTGCCAATCTTCCTCAATTTTGTATGTGAGCTACTGCCACAGCATGGCAACTGCAAATGTGTGGTGTAGGTCTGCACCTAGGACTTGAAGCCAGGTCACACAGCAGAGCACACAAAACTTAACACTAAGCCACCAAGGCTGGCCCCACCAGTTTTTTTCTTTAAAATAATACTTTTTGGCATTTCCCATCAGTACCTCTAGCTGATGGTTCTCAACAGCAACCCATAGAGGCAATTCTTGGATAACAGCACTTCCCAGGAACCTCACCCATCTACAGGAGCTTCCAGAAATTTACTTTCCAGTCACCATCAACATCACCTATTCACCACCTCCCTGAGCTCTTCTGAACTCATAAAGCGGTACATCAGTGAAATATTATGGAAATATCCTCCATTACCATTTAGTAGAGTTCTGTTAGTAAGGAAGCTCACATGGCCACTTAAGAACAGGCTTCTCATACATTCTTAAATATTTTTAAGTAGCAATGCTTCAAACAATATACCTATGCTTGGATGGGGACAAACATCCTTTGTTCATGTTAAAGTTTCCTTGGCATGTGGTAAGCCCTCATGTTCTCTCCAAGAGGTTCAACAATTGGCCTTCTCTCAATCCTGTCCATGTGTAAGCTCATGGAAGATTTGACAAAGGCATCAAATACCTCTTCACTTACAGTCCTTAATTAAAATGAATAATTCATGTGACTTATTAAAATTGAAACCCCATAATACATTCATTAAGACTGCAATGGGAAGAATGAGGTAAGCATCATGGTGGAGTGAGTTGCTCCTTTAGCCTCTCCTCTCTAAGTTACAACCAGTAGGATATCCATTGACCAGTAAGGACTCCTTTCAAAGCACATTAGAACAGCTTAGAAAGCCATACATCTATACATTTGAAAGTGGGTGGACTGGCCCTCCAGGAAGCAATGGAACCAAAGGAACAGCACACACACCCATCCCTGGTAGTGGTGATCCTAAACACAAAAACTGTACCTGCACCAAAGACCAAAGTCTGCAGAAGGGGCAACGGCACTCATGGCTTAGCCCCTTCCCCTTCCTCAGTGGAGGCAGGGGGTCCCTGTGAGACAAAGCTTCAAGAAACATAGTGGTACTGACTACCTAGCTCCTTCCCTGTCACTTGGTGGTGACAATCCAAAACACTTATACCCCCAGCAGGCGTGATGGTTCCCTGACATGAATTTTCTAAAAGTACTTTGGAGCTGGAGACTAGAGGCTTCAGGAACAACAGAGGTGCTCACAGATCAACCCCTACCCTTCCTGCAGGAGTGGCAGGTGGCATCTGTGACCTGAGTGTTCAGGAGACACATCAGTACCCATGAGTTAGCCCCAATGGCAGCACCCTTGGCTCTGGCTTTACCAGTGTTGGGGGCTGAATTCAAAAACCTGGGATCCTGGCAGTGGCAGCAACACTCATGAACCCAGTATGCCCAGCAGCAGTGTTGCCAGAACACCAAGGTAACTCAGAAGCAGCACAGCACATGATACATGTGGCAGCAGTACCTGAGCCTGTGGAGAGCCTGTGGAAAGCCAGTCTTAACATGAGACACAGGTGACCCCAGAAGCAGCAGAGGTGTTCACAGTTGGTGACCATGGTGGCAACACCAGTGACTGCAGGGACATCACAAGCAGTAAGTCACTGGCAACTTAAGCAACATGAGCAGCACAAGGAGGGTACTGATGACGCCTCTGATATAGGCAGTGGAGGGCAGAAAATGCAGGATCTCGAATATAAGTAGAAGCAACTAAGAATCAAAGTCACCAAATCCTTACTCAAATAAGAAATGTTTTTACTATAACAAATGTGCTGGCAGAAGATCAACTCATCAAGCACCACGAAAAACTACAATAACATGGCAGAACAGAAAGAAGAGAACAACTTCCCAGAAACTAAACTTGAAGTCACAGATGATTGCTATCTCTCTGAAAGAGATTTCAAAATAGCTGTTATGAAGAAACACAATGAGTTATAACAAAACTCAGAAAGACAGTTCAATGAGCTCAGGATTAAAATTAATGAACAGAAGGAGTACTTCACCAAAGAGAGTGAAACTAAAAACAAGCCAAAAAGAAATTTTGAACCTGAAGAACACAACTAATTATATGAAAAATAAAATAAAAAGTATTGCAAATAGAGCAGACCACAGAGAAGACAGAATTAGCAAATAGGAAGATAGAAATCTAGAAATGAATCAAAGGAAAGAGGAAAAGTGAGAGAAAACTTAGAACTAAGTTTTTTTTTTTTTAATGAAGAAGTTCTGTGAGAAATATTCGACTCAATTATGAAAAGTTACATAAGGATAATTGGTATCCCATAAGGAGAAGAGAGGGTGAAAATCTTGGTAAACTTATTTAAAGAAATAATAGCTGAAAACTTCCAAAGTATGGGGAAGGAACTGGATATATAAGTACATGAAACTAATAGAACTCCTAATTATCTCAACATAAAAAGACCTTCTCAAAGGCAAATTATATTAAAACTGCCAAAAGTCAATGACAAAGAAAGAACATTTAGGGTGGCCAGAGAGAAGAAAGTAGCTTACAAAGGAACTCCCATCAGGCTGTCAGTATATTTCTCAGCAGAAACTGTACAAGCTAGAAGAGAATGGAATGATACACTCCAAAGGTTGAAAGACAAAAACCATCAGCCAAGAATACTCTCTTGAGTAAATTTTCCTTCAGATATGAAGGAGAAATAAAGTATTTCCTAGACAAACAAAACCTGAGGGAGTTCATTGCCACTAGACCTGCCTTAGGAGAAATGTTGAAAGGAGCCCTCCTACCTGAAACAAAAAGGCAAAGGTACACAAAGCTTTGAGCAAGGTGATAAATACACAGACAGAATTAGAAAATTGCAACTCTATATAAGAGTAGGTTAGTAAAAACTTAATTATAACATAAAGTTTAAAGAGAAAAAAATCATCAAAAATAACTATAACCACTTCAATTTGGTAACAAATTCATAAAACAAAACGGGATAATTTGTGACAACAAAAACCTAGAAGGAGAAGAGGAAAAGGACAGAACCTGCATAGGCTAATGAAGGTAGGATGTTATCAGAAAAAAAGGACTATCAATCTATAAGATCTCTTATGGAAACCTCATGGTAAAAACAAAAATCAGAGCAGAGGCACAAAACATAGAAAAAGAGGAAACTGAAAAGAACATCACAGAAAACCACCAAACTGAAATGGAAGACAGAAATATAAGGAAAAAGAAAAAATGGAACTATAGAACAACCAGAAAACAAAAGTCAAAATGGCAACATTAAGCCCTGATAAAGCTATAACCACTCTAAATATAAATGGATTGAATTCACCAATCACAGATTGACTGGATGGATTAAAAAATGAGACTCAATATATGCTGCCTCGAGGAGATCCATCTCAGCTCTAAAGACAAACCTAAGCTCAGAGTGAAGGGGTAGAAATGGTACTCCAAGTGAATGGCAACCAAAAGTAAGTGGATGAAGCCATACTTAGATGAAATAGACTTCAAGACAAAAAATATAACAGGAGACAAGGATGGACATTATATAATGATAAAATGGACATTCCACAAGAAGATATACTTATTAATATACATCCACCTAACACAGGAGCACCAAGGTATATAAATCAACTATCAACAAATCTAAAGGGAGAAGTTGACAGTAACACAATATTAATAGGGGACCTTAACACCCCACTTACATCAATGGATAGATTATCCAGATAGAAAGTCAACAAGGAAACAGTGGCCTTAAATGAAATACTAGAACAGATGGACTTAATAGGTATATATAGAACATTCCATCTAAAAGCAGAAGAATACACATACCTCTCAAGGGCACATAGAACATTTTCAAAGATAGATGATACGCTGGGAAACAAGGAGAGCCTCAATAAATTTTAGAAGATTGAAATCATATCAAGCGTTACTTTCCAACCACAATACTATAAAACTGGAAATTGACTACAAAAAGATAGCTGGAAAAGTCACAAATATGTGCAGATTAAACAACATGCTGCTGAACAACTATCGAATCAATGAAGAAAGCAAAAGAGAAATCAAAAACTACCTAGAGGCAAATGAAAATGAAAAGAAAATATACTAAAACTTATGGGATGCAGCAAAAGCAGTACTAAGAGGGAAGTATATAGCAATACAGGCCTACCACAAGAAACAAAACAAAAACTCAAATAAGCAATCTCACACTATACCTAAAGCTACTAGAAATAGAAGTATAAACAAACCCCAAAGTCAGTAAATAGAAACAAATAATAAAAATCAGAGCAAAAATAAATGAAATAGTTACTGAAAAACAGTAGAAAGGATCAATGAAACTATGCGATGGTTCTTTCAAAAGATAAACAAAATTAACAAACTCTTAGATAGACTCACCAAGAAAAAAAGACAGAAGTCTCAAACTAAGAAAATCAGAAAGAAAATAGGAGACGTTACAACAGACATCACAAAAATACAAAGGATTAAAGGTGAATACTACAAAAAGCTGTATGCCAACAGATTGGATGATCTAGAATAAAGGAATAAATTCCAAGAATCACATAACCTTTCAAAACTCAATCAAGAAATAGAGAATCTGAATAGAACAATCACAAGTAAACAGTTTTCAAACAGTAATCAAAAACCTCCTCCCAAAAACAAAAGTCCAGGACCAGGTGGTTTCATTGGTGAATTCTACCAAATATTCAAAGAAGATTTAATACTTATCCTTCTCTAACTCTTTCAAAAAATTGAAGAGGACAGGATTCTTCCTAACTCATTCTATGAGGCCAATATTACCCTTATACAAAAACCAGACAAGGACAATACAAAAAAAGAAAATTATAGGCCAATATCACTGCTGAACATAGATTAAAAATCATCAACAAATATAAGCAAATCAAATACAACACTATGTTAAAAGGATCATACACCATGATCAAGGAGGATTTATTACAGAGACACAGAGATGATTCAACATGACAAATTAATCAGTGTGATACACCACATTAAAAAAATGAAGCATGAAAATCACATGATCATCTCAATAGATGTGGAGAAAGCATTGCCAAGATTTAATATCCATCTATGATAAAAACTCTCAAAAAATGGGTATAAAATGAAAGCACCTTAACGTAATAAAGGTCATTCATGACAAACCTGCAGCCAACATCATATTCAATGGTGAAAAACTAAAAGATACTCCTCTAAGAACAGAAATAAGGCAAAGATGCCTACTCTAACCACTCTTATTCAACATAATATTGGAAGTCCTAGACACATCAATTAGGCAAGAAAAAGAAATAAAATGTATCCTAATTTTAAAGAAAGGGTTTAAAGAAAATCCTAAAGAATCCACCAAAAAGCTATTAGAAATAATTAACAAATACAGAATAGTTGCAGGGTACAAAATCAACATACAAAAGTCATTCACATTTTTATAAATTATCAACGAACTAGCAGAAAAAGAAATCAAGACTACAGTCCCATTTACAATCACTACTGAAAAGAAGAAAATACCTAGGAATAAATTTAACCAGGGAGGCAAAAGATTTAAAACTATAGGACATTACTGAAAGAAATTGGAAAAGATATAAAAAATAGAAAGATATTCTGTGCTCATGTATTAGCAGAATAAACATAGTTAAAATGTTCATATTATCTAAAACAATGTACAGATTCAATGCAATCCCTAATAGAATTCCAGTGACATTTTTCATGGAAATAGAACAAAGAATCTTAAAATTTATATGGCCCCACAAAAGACCCTGAATGGCCTAAGCAATCCTAAGAAAAAAGAAGAAAGCTGCAGGTATAACACTCCCTGATTTCAAAATATACCATGAAGCTATAGTAATAAAAACAGCATGGCACTGGCACAAAAACAGACACACAGATCAATGGAACAAAATCAAGAGCTGAGAAATAAATCCACACATCTAACTTTTGACAAGGAGCTAAGAACATACAATGGAGAAAGGAAAGTCTCTTCAATAAATGGTATTGGGAAAACTAAACAGTCACGTGCAAAGGAATGAAAGTAAATCACTGCCTTACACCATACACAAAAATTAACTCAAAATGGACTAAAAGCTTTGATGTAAGACCTGAAAACATAAAACTTCTAGAAGAAAACATAGGCAGTATTCTCTTTGATAGCAGTTGTAGCAGTGTCTTTCTGAGTACCATGTCTCCCTAGTCAAGGGAAACTAAAGAAAAAATAAACAAATGGGATTAATCAAACTAAAAATCTTCTATACAGCAGAGGAAATCACCAACAAAATGAAAAGACAACCCACTATATGGAGAAAATATTTGCAAATCAAATATCTGATAAGGAGTTAATATCCAAAATATAAAGAGGACTTGTAACTCAATAACAGAAAAACTAAAAACCCAATCAAAAAGTTCGCAGAGGATGTGAACACACATTTTTCTAAAGAAGTTGTACAGGTGGCCAACAAACACATGAAAAGATGTTCAACATCGCTAATTATCAGGGAAATGCAGATCAAAATTACAATGAGATTATCACTTCACACCCATCATAATGGCTATTGAAAGACAAGAAATCACAAGTGTCGGAGAGGATCTGTAGAAAAAGAAACTCTCACACACTGCTGGTGGGAATGTAAATGGGTGCAGCCACTGTAGAAAACAGTATGGAGATTTCTCAAAAAATTAAAAATAGAAATACTATATTATCCAGCGATTCCACTTCTGAGTATTTATCCAAAGAACATGAAAACACTAGTTCGAAAAGATGTTTGTCCTCTTATGTTCACTGCAGCAGTAGTCACGATAGTCAAGTCCTGGAAGCAATCTAAGTCTATATCAATGAATAAATAGAGAAAGAAGATATATATATATATATATATATATATATATATATATATATATTTATCTCCATATATATTCATATATATATATGTGTGTGTACACACACACAGAGACACACACATATATATATACACACAAACAGAAACACACAATGAAATACTATTCATCCATAAAAAAAGACAAAGTTGTGCCATTTGCAACAACATGGACGGACCTTGAGTGTATTATGCTAAACCAAATAAATCAGACAGAGAAAAACACCTACCATATGACTTCACTCATATGTGAAAGATGAAGCAAACACATAGATATGGAGGACAGATTGGTGCTTAGCAGTGGGGAAGGGGATGGAGGGAGGGCAAAATGGGTGAAGGTATGTATGGTGACAGATGGAATCTAGACTTTTGGTGTTGAAAAGATGCAGTCTATACAGAAGCCAAAATATAATGATGTACAATGGAAATTTATATAATTTTATGGAAATTTATATAATTTTATAAACCAATGTGACCTAAATAAAATCAAAATTTAAAAAGAAACAACTCAATGAATCTCCAAGGATAATACGTAAATGTAATAACACCTATTTTATATTAATTTGTTCAAGTCTAAGCAATCTGGAAAGTCAATAGTCAGTGCTGCTACAAGTCTTGTTCTCCTTTTTAACCAGACCACAAGAAACACTACTTTATGTTTTCCTCCAGATGGTGAAAACTGGTCAGAGTTGAGAACTCTACCTATGCCACTATCTATTTCCTCTACTGGCCCTTGAAGTTTCCTGGAAAATATTAGTGTTAAAGTAACTCAAACCATTCTACTCTACCCATTATATCACCCCATATGATCATAAATCTCTAGGACATGAAATGTTGGACACAAACAATAGGAAAGGATGTACACCAGTTTTCCATATTAGCTCTTTGTCTCTGCGATACTGAATATTCACTAATTCTATTACATTGAATTATCCCACAAGTCTTCTCACAACAAACATTTTCAGATGCTTGAAATGTCAGAAATGATTTTGTAATGTGATCCCATTGGCTACAACAACCAAAGATAAATTTTCCAGATTTTATGGGGGAGAAAAAGAGAGGTTTGGTTCCCATAACATCTGAAATTGCTATTGTCGGTGACAAGGATTTTGAATTTCATCTTCATCCCCACCAAGCACTAGCTGTAAGAAATTACATCACCAGACTCATAAGTAAACGACAATGAATGGACCACATATTTCTTTTCATTCATTTTATAATTCAAATCGCCTCCTCCTTCCTTAGACTACAGCTGGTGGAGATTAGGATGTAACCCAAAACTTATTAGGTGCTTAGCATTGAAAGAAGTCTTAGACAAACATTAGCTATCTCAGACTGGTCTTCCCAGGGGGCACAACCAGGCCAATTCTATAGCTGTGTTTCTGTCCAAAGGCACATCCTCTCTCTCTGATCATTTCCATTCTGGTCAGAGACACAGAACAGACATTGGTGACCACCATGTCTGGATTATTCTGCATCAAAATATTTGGGAAATAAGGTTTCTATATTCTCTGGGCCCTCTGTCAGGACATGAAGTTTGAAACTCAACAGGGCTTAATCTCAAAAGCAAAAAGAAGCAACAAACTTCTAAACCTGGATGTTTCACAAATACTTCCAGATAGATTAATAAATGATGAGGCCACTCTTCCTGTAGGGTGAAAAAAATGAACCTCTAGCTCTTAAAGATATAGTGTTTGTGTGGCATCGAGTCAACTGTTGATTCATTTTGGCCTATTATCTGTGTCAAATTAAGCCTTCTTTGTCCAAAGGTAGTATTAATTTTGTTATAGTGCATTAGTGTGCATATTATTGTGTGTTAAGCTGATTCTTACAGGACAGATTGATCAGAAATCTCATAATCTGTGACCTCAGCAATACTTTCTCTTCTTTTGCAACCTCTTCAAGGCATCTTTGATTTCTTTGTTCCTCAGACTGTAAATCAAGGGATTCAACATGGGAATCACCACAGTGTAGAAGACTGATGCAAATCTGTCAAAGCTGGAGGAACCGCCAGAGCTGGAACTCAAGTAGACAAAGATACTTGAGGAATAGAAGAATGTCACTGCCGTCAGGTGAGAAGCACAGGTGTTGAAAGCCTTGGACCTGCCTTTAGCTGAAGTGATCTTCATAATGGAGATGACAATATAGCCATAAGATATCATGATAATTGAGACATTTATTATCCCAAAGATCACTGTTAATACAGCAGTCATGAGTTGTACAAAGAAAGTGTCAGTGCAGGACAGGACTAACAGTTGGGGCATGTCACAGAAGAAGTGATTGATGACATTAGACCCACAGAATTGGAGCTGATGTATGGCACACAATTGGGTTATAGAAGCAGAGAATCCAGCCATATAGGACCCCAGTACCATCTGAACACAGAGGGTGGGTGACATGATGGATGAATAGAGAAGTGGATTACAAATGGCAGCATATCGGTCATCAGCCATGGCTGTCATGAGACAAGACTCACTCAGACCCATCGTTGAAAAGACCAAGTCCTGAATAAGACAGCCCACAAAGGTGATAGTTTGCTGCTCCTGGAAGAAGTTGAAGAGCATCTTGGGGACTGTGGAAGTTGCATAGCAGATATCAATGAAGGCAAGATTACAGAGGAAGAAGTACATGGGCCTGTGTAAGTGTGAATCCATCCTTATTAACATGATGAGGCACAAGTTCCAAGTCAGAGTCATAATGTAGATCAACAGGAATACAGCAAAGAGCACTGCTGTGATTCTGGGAAAATCTGAGAAACCCAATAGGATGCAATAGGTGATCTCTGTAATATTTCTTTCCTCAATCATTGGTTTGGTGCTCCTAAAATCAGGAAATAGATAAGAGAATGCATTGTGAACTCAGGTGAAATAACAGAATTACAGTTCTCATATGTGCCATTTTTTTCCTCCATTGAGCACTGAAAACAGGGGAATGTTTCATTGCCCTGTGTAAAGGCCCTAGCTATTCATCTTGAATGTCAAAAAGTGCCTTCTCAGTGCTTCAGTTATCAATTATTTCATGAGGTCTCACGACAATTCAAAAGATGTTGAAAAAGTTAGTTGACAACTTTTTCAAAGGCAATAGAATTTCCGTGATTATTACATATGATAGAAATGATTGATTAAAATAATAAGTTTTTAGGACCCAGGCCTGTGGCCTAGTGGTTAAAGTTCCACTGTTCCGTTACAGCAGCCTGGATTCGTGGATTCTGATCCTGGGTGTGGCCCTACTCCACTCACCAGACATGCTGTGGAGGTGTCCCATGTATGAAAAAATTAGAGGAAGACTGTCACAGATGTTAGCTCAGGGCTAATCTTCCTGAAACAAAAAGAGGAGGATTGGCAATGGTTATTCGCTTAGGGCTAACTCTCCACAAAAAAATTTTTTAAATAATAAAATTTTTAAAGGACCTCTGATAATTCAATGTATAACTGAAACATACAACCTAGAAAAACTGAATCAGGAAGAAACAGAAAATCTAAACAGACTAATAATAAGTAAGGAGATTGAATCAGCAATCAAGAGCCCCCCAAAAAAGAAAAGCCCAGGTTTTATGGTGAATTTACCAAACATATAAATAAGAATTAACACCAATCCTTCTCAAATGCTTCCAAAAAATTGAAGAGGAAGGAGCACTTGCAAACTCATTTTATCACGCCAGCATTGATACCAAAGCCAGACAAGGACATTACAAGAAAAGGAAACTACAGGGAAATATCCTAATGAATACAGGTTTAAAAATTCTCAACAAAATACTAACAAACAGAATTGAGCAGCACATAAAAAGGATCATACACCATGATCAAGAAGAGTTCATTCCTAGGATGCAAGGATAGTTCAGTATACACAAATAAATGTGATAATCACATTAATAGAATGAAATATAAAAATCATATAATCCTCACTAGAGGTAAAAAACATATGACAAAATTTAACACCCGTTCACGATAAAAATTCTCAACAATTTAGATATAGAAGGAACTTAACATAATAAAGGCCATATATAACAAGCCCATATCTAACATCATACACAGTGGTGAATGGTTGAAAACTTTTTTTCTAAGATCAGGAATAAGACAAAGGTGACCACTCTCATTACTCCTATTCAACACAGTACTAGATCATAGCCAGTGCAATCAGGTAAAATGTAAATAAATAAAAGGCATCTGAAGTGGAAAGAAAGAAATAAAATTGTGTGTATTTGCAGGTGACATGATCTTATACATAGAAAATACTAAAAATTCCACCAAAAAACTGTTAGATCTAATCAATGAATTTGGTAAAGTTGCAGGACACAAGTGAACATTCCATATACTCACAAGAATTATCAGAAAAAGAAATGAAGAAAATAACCCCATTTACAGTAGCTTCAAAAACAATAGAATTTAGGAAGAAATTTAACCAAGAACGTGAAAGATCTCTACATTGAACACAATAAGACATTGACAAAAGAAATTGAAAAATACACAAGTAAGGGAAAGGTATTTCATGTTTATGAATTGGAAGAATTAACTTTGTTGAAATGTCTATACTACCCAAAGCCATCTATAGATTTGATGGAACCTCTATGAAGATTCCAATGTCATTTTATCATGTAAATAGAAAAAATAATCTGAAAATTTGTATGGACACATGAAAGTCTCTGAATAGACAAAACAATCCTGAAAAATAAGAACAAAACTTACAAAGAGGAATTGTGCCTCCTTATTTCAAACTATATTGCAGAGCTATAGTAATCAAAACAGTATGGTACTGACATAAAAACAGACACATAGAACAATGGAACAGATTCGAGAGCCCAGAAATGAAAACCATACATATACAGTCAACTAAGATTTGACAAGGGAGCCTAAAATACTCAATGGAAAGACACAGTACCTTCAATAGATGGTGCTGTGAAAATTGTATATTCACATGCAAAAGCATGAAACTAGATCCCAATCTTACACCACTCACAAAAATAAAATCAAAATGAATTAAAGATTTAAATGTAAGACTGGTAAACAAAAAACTCTGAGAAGAAAACACAGGGAGAAAACATCTGGACATGTATTGGCAATGATGTGTTGGATATCACACCTAAAGCACAAACAAAAATATCAAAAATAAACAAAACGGATTATATTAAACTGGACCTGAATAGATATTTTTCCAAAAAATACAACCAAATGGCCAATGGATATATGAGGCTCAACATCACTAACTATCAGGGAATTTCAAATCAAAACCACAATAAAATATCACCTCACACATGTTGGAATGGTTATCATCAAAAAGACAAGAGATAATAACTGCTGTCAAGAATGTGGAGAAAAGGGAACCATGTGCACTGCTGTGGGAATGTACATTGGTACAGTTACTATGGCAAACAGTATGGAGTTTCCTCAAAAATTAAAAATAAACGTACCATATGATCCAACAATTCCACCTCTGGGTATATATCCAAAGGAAATGATATCACTGTCCCCATAAAATATCTGCACTCCCATGTTTATTGCAATATTATTTATAATAGCCAGGACATTGAAACAATCTAAATGTCTATTGAGAAATGAATGAAGAAGTAATTTCATATATACATAAATAATATAACATTTAAATGCATAAATATGTATAAATAACCTAAATAATAAGAATAATAATGGAATATTAGGCATAAAAAAGAAGGAAATCCTGGCATTTGCAACAATCTAGATAGACCTTATGGGCATTATGCTAAATGAGATCAGTCAGACAGAGAAAGACAAATACTGAATGATCTCTCTGTATACAGAATCTAAAAACAAAACCAAACTCATAGAAACAAGGATGAGATTCGTGATTGCCAGAGGCAGGGAGTGGAAAGTGGAGGAATTGATCAAAAGGTAGTCAAAAGGTAGAAATTTCCAGTTATAGGATAAATAAGTTCTGGGAATATAATGTACAGCATGATAAGAATAGTTAACAATGATGTATTGTATATTTGAAAGTTGCTAAGAGAGCAGATCTCAAAAAATCTCATAATAAGGAAGAAAATTTTAACTGTGAGGTGCTGGATGTCAATAAATCTTATCATGGTAATCATTTTACAATATATACATATACTAAATCAATATGTTGTACACTTTATATTTATACAATGTTATATGTCAATTATATCTCAATGAAACTAGAAAACAAGAGTTTTAGTTCTGATACCCTGTGACTCTATGAACTTGTCCTAATGGCTTAAACACACTATGTATGATCTACTCACAACAAAGTGAGGACAAGAGCTCCTGAACCATAAGATTAATGGGAGTGTTATATGAGGAAATTTATATCATTGCTTAGCACACAATCTGGTACACTGTAATGGTTCAACAGATATTGTCTATTACTATCATTGACCTTTTACAGATAACCATGAATGACAGTCATAACCATGAATAGGAATGCCAGGGTTGCTAGAGTTTTATGGGTTAATTTGGGGAAATTCCTGAGACATCATCAGCCCTGTAGGTAGTCAGGCATCATTACCTCTGGGCAAGTGTAGATTCAGACCTAGTGTCCAGGCAAGTCAAACCACCTGGAACTGTAAAAACACAAACAACAAATGATTTTCTGTTTGGTTTGCTTGATTTCAAGTACATTTGGGTCAACTGACAACCAGCATAAAGTTATGATGAGACTTCAGGTCAAGAAAGAGTCAAAGTAAATATTTCAATTCCCAAATGCAACAAAGGTATATTTCATATATTTGTCAATATAGTCAGCATGTTAGAGCACACAACCAGATTCATAACATGTAACAGCTATTGGCTATGCTCCATACTCAAACTAATCTTCCTTCAGATGAAAGAGTAAATCAATAATAACAGCCAAGAAAAAGATTAATAATTAGGAAGACCTAGACTTAGATATTAAAAAATATTATAAACTTTGATAATTCGTTATTTTTGTAAAAATAGACGTGTCATAAGAACAAATTGAATTTAATAAATAAATTTAAATATTGGTAAGAATTTAATATGTGATAAAGTTAGTATTTTAAATTAATAGAAATAGGATAAACTCTGTCCTAAATGGTCTATGAGACTCGGCCCACTATTAGGAAAAAGCATTAGAGGAATAAATAGATATTCATTTAGATAATCTTGGGATGGGAAATAAATTTCTAAACTATAATGCCAATCCAGAAATATAACAGAAACAATATGATATAACAATTTAAACTTGGTTATGGCTGAAAAGCCCACTTATACAAAAAATTTTGAAATGCAATTGATAAACTAGGAAATATAGTCACAAAATATAAAAAAGCCAATGTTGCAATGCCTTTAATGTGAAAAGCATAAATCAGTGAGGGATGGGCACTCACATATACTGCTGACTTTTACACAAAATGGTTCTACCTTTCTTCAGGAAAAAATTTACTTTATGTAATCCATCTCTCCTCCTCTCTGTCTGTCTCTCTCTCACACACAGACACAGACACACACACACACTCACCCATGTGAGTTAATTGCAACTGTCAAGAGTAATGATTTTGATTTTGTTCTTTAGAATAATCTGCATTTTTCAATTTTCTACAACTCATATATATAATAAAAAGTTATTAAGATTTAGGAATCCTTAATAGTTATCACAGAGAGAGCAAAAGAGGGAGAGGGAAAAGGAGAATGGTGGAGAGAGAGAATGAGAGAATTTACAGAGAGAGAATGAAAGAGAGAGAATGACACAAAGAATAGAATTTGACTTTCCTGACTTTTAGCTACTGGCCCTGTGACCCTTGTCAAGTTATTAACCTCTCTGTGCCTCAATTGCCTCATCTATAAAAGGGGCTAATAATACTTAACATTTCAATGGGTTGTTGCAGGAATTGAATGACATAAATGGCTTAAAACAGTAAGGACTCAATACATGTTAGCAGTTTCATTCCTGTCTGTGAAAAGAAAATAAGGCAGAACTAATAGTGAAGCATCAAGGAGCTCTTCATAAAATTATTTCCTAAATTAGATGGCCTCTAAGCCTAGATTCAAGAATATCACTCATAAGTGATTGTATTTATTTCTATCTTGTGTTTTTCCATTGTCTCTCACTCAGCTCGATTGTATTCTCATGGCGCCACTTTTTATGTTGCCCCACCAGGTCCTCTTGAGATGATGATATTCACTATTTACAAAACATGATCTAGTGGAGATGTTTCCCTGTTTCATGATAAGTGTCTCATTTCCTAATACTTGCGTAACTCTATAAATATGTATTGAATACATTATTTTTGGAGTGAAACTAAAAATATCTTATTTTTGTTTCATTTCAATTATATTTTATGAATGTTGAAATCTTTCTGTTTACTCTTAGAATAGTGCTGCCAATAGGATTTATCATATATTTTATCCAAGATGAATTAGATTCAATGAAAATGTTTTGAAATAACAACTCTCGCACACAACATCCCTGAAATACCAACATAATTGATCAACTCAGGGAAAATAAGTCGAACTTTTGATCAAAAAATTGCATTAAAATTCTTCGCTTTCTTACTACATTCTAGTAACAGAGGTAGCCATAACTAAATGTATTCCAAAAAACAGTGAGGAGTTGTGGATTGTTTTACTTTTGTACGACAAAATTTATCCTAAAAATTTATGTTTTTAAAATTTGGTAAGCTAGAGGAAAAGAAACAAAATTCTGAATATACTCATTCTCTTTGATTAATTTTTTGCATGTGTTCACCATCTCCCAAGACGGTTTGTAGAAGAAAAGGTGATTGATGTAAATATTTGTTGGAGACATTACTGTGGGGATACAGCAAATCAAAACATTTTCCAAATCTCATCTACAAAGGCTATGACCATTTGCAACTTTGTACAGTGCATAAAATCGGGTTAAGAAAGCGAAGAATGTTGCTGAATGAAGAAGAGTGTAGTGAAAGGATAAAGGGGAGAGTTAGACCAACACTACCTGTGCTTGGAATGGGGCATCTCTTATATCAGTGTCATCCAGGCAAGTGTCTCCAGCTCTCCAGGGCTTGCAAAGATGGCAATGGACAGCTATTTGTAGTATTTCAAAAGACCAATAGAATTATACATGAATACTTTGTCATATCTTTATGAAATGACCAGCTTGACTTTTGCTACCCAGAAATTTGGAGTCAAAGGTATGCACTGAAATGGAAATCAAAGTAATTATTATTATACGAAAGCAGAACCTCCAAGAGAAAAATTAAATTATACTGGATAAAGTTGGGTAACATAGGTAAGCATGTTTTATCTTCATTCTCCTGAAATTCATCAAATTAATATCTTTGATTCAGTGCTCAATTATTAACTTATACAGTGTGTTAAGCTTTACAGACATTGTCTCATTAGATTATAGATAATGCTGTTATCCACAATTTACAGGTAAAAAACAGATATTAACAAAGTGAAAAATCATAAACTTAAGAAATTGGGAACTAGAACTCAACATCTGTCCCTCACCACAGAGTGATACCTGACATTTTTGTTTAGGAATTATTCTTTTCACTGAAGTTGAGAGAATTTGAGTAAGGAGAAAGAGAATCCAAGGAAGAGCCCTGAGTGGAGGGTTTAGAAGTGTGAAAGAGGGAAGAATTAAAGAATGGGAGAGACTGAGGACCATAATCTTGCTCCATGTAGGTCCTATAGGAAGAATCACACAAATATTGAGAAAGAACAGAATCCACTCTCTCTATAAATCTTGCCCTATGACCTTCACCCAGATCCCCCAGAAAGACAGAATTCGTCCCAAAGGTTGAAATTGCTTATTTCTTTCCCAAAGAAATTTTCCAGGTGGGCCCTATTACACTCCAAGATGGGTGCTTTTGGTCATGAAATTGGCTGTCCACTCACAGTCAGAGAGATGCCCACAATTGGAGATCCTCTTAAATGTCATATTAGAGCAGAGTTGAAAGGAGAAAGACAATTGTGGAGAAAACTCTCCAGAATACTTGCTCTCTGGAGTCACAGTTGTCATGGGGTTTTTCCCCTGATAATTTCACACCCCACTTTGCCATGTCCCTTCTGAATCAATTCCCCACATCCCCATGGTCCTATTATGATCTCATGATTATAGCTTTTCTTTTAACAAAGTTGGAGTCATTTCAGCCGGAAAGGACCTAGAGATCATTTAGTCTAATACCATCAATTTCCGGGTGAGGATCTGAAGCCAGCGAAACTAAGAGATTTGCCCAAGATGACACAGCTGGCTGGTAATACAGCTTTATAACAACAAATGAGATAAATAAACACTTTAGATTAGAAATGTTTACAAAGCACTTCCATTTTGGATATACATATTTTCTTAACTCCCTGACCTGAATCAATCATCACAGCAGTGCTGTGAGGCAGACATGGCTGATTTCCTACTCATCAGTGAGGAAATCAAGGCAATATGGAATACAATAAAACTAATTCATGACAAAGCCACAACTTCTCGTGGTTACAACCATGGGCATTCATATCAGCCAATCTGGGTTGAACGCCAGCTTTCCACTCGCTGGTTGTGTGACCTTCAGCAAATTAACCTTTCCAAGCCTCAGTATTATCACCAATAAAATAGGGCTGATAGTGGTAGCTACTTCATAGAGCAAGTAGCTCTTCATAGAATGAAATCAGATAATGTTTATAAAGCGTTAATTGGACTTTGAAATACGCAGTGTGTCTTCTATTAATAGTAGGTTTAATTCATGTGTTCTGAATTGGACTTCTTTCCAACATATTATGCAGTATTACTAACACTTCATTAAAAATATCTACTTAGAATCATTCCTACAATCTTTTCCAGTCTTTTTTTTTAGATGGAGCTCATCTACCCTGCCATTACTAGGGATACTGAGAAGTTTTTAGGAAGGTCTCATTCTTGGTTTAATCTACTTCAGCTAACTTCTAAGGAGAAAGAAGTGGGTGGAGCAGTGGATTAATTATGTAATTTAACTGTTGTTAATAGGCTAGCAGTCATATATTCCCCCTGGTAAGGATCATAATAATTTAAGGCTTTATTTAATTTATTTATTTTATTAAAGATTGGCACCTGAGCTAACATCTGTTGTCAATCTTCTTTTTTCATTTTTTTCCCCTTCTTATTCTCCCCAAAGCCCCGCAGTACATAGTTGTATATTATAGTTGTGAGTGCTTCTGGTTGTGCTATGTGGGACACCACCTCAGCATGGCTTAACAAGCAGTGCCATGTCCACGCCCAGGATCCAAACCGGCAAAAGCCTAGACCACCAAAGCAGAGTGCGAGAACTTAACCACTCAGCCACGGGACTGACCTCTAATTTAAGCTTTTAAATTGAACAGATTCTTAAGACAGTTCTAAAGATATAACACTAAAAGTATAGAATTTGGGTGCCATGGCCAAGCAATGGAGGACATGAGTCTGGTCAGTAAGAACCATTTATGTTCCACAAATGACACACTGTGAGATTCTACATGGATTTTTGTTACACTGGGAAGAACGTGGCAGACCTCAATATGCCTAAAGTTTCTATCTGTAAAATGGGGATAATTTCTCACCTGCTAACTTTCACATGTTAATAGAAAAAAGTCACATCTATGCAATGTAACTAATGAAGCTTAAAGTATTACAAAATATTAATGCAATAAACATGAAAGTTAGTGTATAAACTCATCTGAAAAAGATCTCTTTTTAAGTTTTCTTTAAATTCTCTTGGTTGGACTCTGATTTTCCATGGTACCCCCAAGTCTGGTGGCTCTGCTGTTCCTTGCTCACACTTAAGTCCCTGGAATTCTTGGGGGGCTCAAATCTCTGGGACTTGGACTTTGCCTTTCTAGACAAACCAGGACAGCCTTCATTACTGAGTTTTGCATGATCTCTGGGATGGCTACTATGGGAAGCTACTTATGCCCATAAATTGATGACTTTGACTTCTTTCTAACCTCTGAGAATCTCCCCAACTCTTGAGCTTAAAAGTTCCCCTTCTTACTACCATTACTTTCTCCTATCCATTTTCACAATTCTCTGCATAAGAAGGCTTGAGGAGTAAGATGGAGGGAACAGGGTTATTTGGGAATAAAGCCAGATCGATCTTTCTCCCTCTTTTCTCCTTTTTTTCCCCTCTCCTCTCCACCTCTCTGCTCCTCTTCCTTCCCATCTGGTCTTCTCTCTCTCTCTTTCTGTGTCCCTTCTTCTCAAACTCACTCTCTCTGTTTAGGATTGAGTAAAAAGTTTTCATTGTAAAATTACTTTTAATTTTCACATATTTAATGTTATACATTACATTATTTTATTTTGTTGAAATATAAACAAATGCTTAATAATTAAAAATAAATAAAAGACATTTAAAAATTATAGAAGAAAGAACCATCTGTGTAGCTTCCTAGGATCTTGTAGATTCTCTATATATAATACCAGTCAGAATTTCTGTTCTAAAAACATAGGGTTTATGTACCTGGGTATAATCATGAAAACATGGCTTTTTAACTGAATTCAATGCTGGTGATGCTGCCTCAGACAGTTCACTTGGTAGTGGCAGCTAAACATAATGGCACCAGGAATCAAGGAGCCTAGTTTTCACTTATTATCGCTACCTAGCTATTCTTCCAACCTACAAAAGATCAGTTACATATTCTTACCCATGTTTTCCATATTGGGGAAATAACACCTGCAAAAATATTGTTCTTAATGGGCTAAATGTGTTGCCCTCTTTATCACCCTCTTGAGGGCCTCTTTGATCTCCTTGTTCCTCAGACTATAGATAAGAGGGTTTAACATGGGGATGAGGACAACGTAGAACACTGACAGCACCTTGTCCTGCTTCTCATTGTGGCTAGAGCTACGATGCAGATACACAGAGAAGCCTGTGCCATAGAATATTGTGACAACTGCCAGATGGGAGGCACAGGTATTGAAGGCCTTGGCACTACCTTTGACTGAGGATATTTTCAGGATGGAAGCTGCAATGAAAGCATAGGATAAGAGGATAACAAGGAAAGAACTAAACCCAACAAAAATAGATTCCATAAAAAGAATCATTTGGCTGATGAAGGGATTGCAACAAGACAGGGAAATTATATGGGTTATGTCACAGAAGAAATTTGGAATGGTATTGGGCCCACAGTAGTACAGATGAAAGCAAGAGACCGTTTGAATTATGCTACCAAGGAAACCAGTCCCATAGGTCCAAGCAACCATCTTCTGACAGAGGCTGAGAGACATAATGGCTGAGTACTGCAGAGGCCTACCAATAGCAACATATCTGTCATAGGCCATGGTGGCCAACAGGCAGCACTCAGCATGAGCCATCCAAGACCCAAAAAAATACTGAGTGGCACAGGTAATGAATGAAATCACTTTTTCCTCTTTTAGGAAGTCTGAAAGCATCCTTGGGGTGGCAGAAGAAGAATAGCACATGTCTATAAATGACAGGAAACTGAGGAAAAAGTACATAGGTGTGTGCAGTTGGGAGTCCATCCTGATAAGGATGATGAGACCCAGGTTCCAGATGAGAGTCACAAGGTAGATCACTAGGAAGATTGGAAAGAGCATAAGCTGCACCTCTTTTTTGTCTGAGAGTCCCAGGAGAACAAACATGACCACAAAAGTCTCATTTCTATCCTCTTCCATGGGCCTGTGTGGTACCATCTGCTGAAAAAATGATGAGCGAACGAAATGGATTCATTTGCAATAAAACAAAGTGAAATACTTTTATTCCTTTATAGTCCGCAGCTGATTAAATACACATTGTGATTACCAATGTTGATTTCTCTGTCTTCCATGTGTAATCACCAAACCCAACTGAAAATTTCCCTTGCATAAAATTATCATACTTCTTGGAGACAGAAGACTGTAAATGGATATCATTAGTACATTATCCTCTAAAGTATATTAATTTCATGTTTTCCCATTCTAGATTTTCCAGATATGTGAATATTGGCAATAGTCTAAATTAGGAAAATACTGTTATCTCTTAATATGATGAAACAGAATGACTCTGATAATATCAGCCATGGCTCGACATTAATTCAATGCTGGAAGAAGACCCTGAATAATGCTCGGCCTCATATGTCAAATGAGGATGTCGAAGTAGGTGCTCTTTAAAATCTCCTTGAGAACTAATATTCAATTAATCTGTAATCCAGGAAGGTAGGCAATTCTATAACTGCCTTTCTGTTTTTATAAAGCCTAGAGAGATACAAGAATAAGGTAATGGGATGGTGGGGAGAGTCACACACTAAGAAACAGCTTGGAAATGAATGGGACTTAACCAGCTTTTGGCTCTAGAAAGGCTCCTGAGAAGTTAGATAAGAGAAGGTTGAAAGAGCCACTGTGCTTCCTTCCTTGCAGGTGTAGATTTGTCCTTCCTCAAACTCAAATTATCTAAGAGGGTGATTCTTGATCTTCTTTAGGTCAGTGATATGTCTGAAAATGTTGGAAAAGCTGGACCCTTTACCCAGAAAACTGCAACCGCTTACCACCTTTGCATATGGTTTCATTGGATTTTCAAGCCTCAAGTCCATTCATGGTGCACAGGTTAAGACTTCTCCTAGAAAGTAGAGTGACTTGAACTGATCTGTAAGAGTTTGGATGCTTAGGCAAAGGACATGGGGGTTAGCAAACTGAGCCAGGATTTCTGGAAATTCTTTCTCTTTTCCTCACTGGAGCGAGTTCAGGGAAGACAAGCATGATGTCTTCAGGACAAATGTTAAATAAACAAAAGAATATATTTACCTCGGGCATTGCATGCCATCTTCAAGATGCAACAGCTGTCATCTCTCCAGATGGTCGTAGAACATCTCCCAACACAAACGCTTTTATTCAGATGAACTCAAACTAGAAAGAAAATCATGGGAAGCCATGCAAGGTATAAAATAGATGTCAAGTGTTGCCTGGAAGTTGCGTATATGGGTAAAAGTAGAAATCTTGGAGATTTCCCTGCAGAAAAGCTATGGAATTAATGGAATAAAATATGTCTATGAACTACAAATTAGACATCCAGAATATCCTCCTTCTCCCCAACCATTTCCCAGCCTCTTATTTCCAAAAATGAATGAAAATAGAAAATCCCCACAGAAGTATGAGGCTACAGTTTGAGAAGTAAGGTAGAAGAATTCTTTTCTCAAAATGCCATCAGTTATTGCTTCATGCCACATTTTTAAAGAACTATTCTGAAAGTATTAAGAAATTAATTAGAAAAGAAAATCAAGATTTGCCACCAATATGGAAGGAGAAATGGTAGCAGACAATGTATTTATCATCCTAGACTTAGGAGTGTTTCTGTCCACACTGAGACTGAAAGGAGGGAGAATTTTGTGAGAAGAAAGCAGAAAATTGTATTATTCATCATCACCATCATCATAACCAACAATCATGACAACAAAAAGATTTATTAAGCAGCTATGATATGTACTGATCTTCTCCATCTACTCATGGAGATATTTACAGCTTCCTCTAATGTTCATTCATTCAAGTGGTAGCCTTAAGTCTGATCTACCAAACACAGACCATACTCTGAAAATTTCCTCTATATTTCTATTATATCCTTCTGGAACCCCAATTAGATGTATGTTGAGTCTTTTTGCTCTACCTTCCACATCACCAAAACATGCATTATTTGTATTTCTCTACTGTGTTCTGTTTAGTTTTTAAGATCTCTCTTCCAGCAAATTCACTCTAAGTTGTGCTAATTGTCTGTTTAATTCATCCATTGAATTTTAAATTCCAATCATAATATTTTGTTTTCTCTCCACAGGTTGCACTTTGTTCTTTACCCAAATAGCCAGCTTTGAAAGTCTCTTATTGTTCCATCATACTTTCAGTAGTATCCTTTACTTAAACATTTTAAACATACTTAGTTAAATTATTATTTTCTAATAATATAAATACATAGTTTTACAAATCTCCTTATATAGTTTGATGTTATTGCTCACTGTTGCTCAGATGGCTTGCTTATTTGTGTGCTCAGTGATTTTTTTAATCTTAAGTTCAAGTTTCTTTAAAATTTATCTGTGAGATCATTGATACTTGAGTTTAAAATGTATTCTTTCAGAAATAATCTATATTACTTTTCTCAGATCCGTTTGGGGCAACACCAGCTCAGAATCTCTTTAAATGAAAATTTTGAACAGTTTCTTTTGCAGGGCATCACAATAGTGATAATATTTAGACTGTATATCTACCAAAGTAGATGGATGAGTTAAAAAAATATCAGAGGAGGAATTGTCATCAGCATCATAGCAACAAAAGACATTCCTCCTTTTTGTCCTGCTTTAGTAATAATGAATTGGACATCTATCCAAGAACAAAAACTCCTTTGTGTGGATTGTAATATTCAGCATCATATACCAAGGGACTCAGGAGGAATCTTGCCAACCTATGCACCCAGTAATAGGCAGACAGACCTCATTATGGGCTACCAAGCCAGCAGGAACCAGGGAACTTGCACCAACACATCTTGGCCACAGTCAGGGAAAGCCTGGAGAGTACTGACTTGGGCAGACAGCCATGAATGAGAGAGACTTTGTGGAAGCCCAGTCTTGCTGAGTGAGGATTCCAGCACACTATTGGAGAAGAAAAAAGTATAAATTTGGTCTCAGTGGAGACAATGAGAGGAGAATTCCCAGCACCATCCTCTGCTCAAACAACACTGCACAAGCTAAACTATTCAGCAGAGGCAAACTCTTCTGTAGGGATAAGAGAATACTGAGTAAGTTCCCAGGCTAACTTGGTTGTGCTGGATGCAGCTGGAGAAACCTATTTCTCTCCAGAACTATGTAGACAACAGAGGCGAGTAGTCTACAACTATAAGGAGAAGGGAGATGAGAAAGGAGTGAATAAAATCAAAGGGCAGTAAAAGGGGATAATTCGTGCTGACTGCACTCAGAATTTCAGCAGAAAGTCTACCCCTGTGGTACTCTAGGAGTACCTCACCATAAGACTTCCCAATCGGATCCATGGGAAAACCCACCTCCCAGTGGTAAATCACACCTTTCCCCACTCTGCAGCTGGCTCCTTGTCACTTTTTGAGAGCAGCAGTGAGAGTAAATCTGGTAAGCTGAATGCTCTTGGAAAAACAGACCTGCATCTGTGGACAAAGGAGAAACCACAAACATGGGCTGTAGTGCCACATACTGGAAAACAAAAAAGAGATTTTAGGTAGCCAGGCTTGTTAGCGGTAAGAACCAGAGAAAACACAATAGCTTATGAATTATTGCTCCTAAAAGAGGGAGCAAGAAGAGTGGAGCACGTGTACCCATATAAAGGCAGAGAAAAACTCAGATATAACATCACAAATGACTGTATAACCTACCTGAGGCAAATAGTAAAGGTTTAAGGAGATGTCTACTACTTCAAATGCTAAAGTAGTAACACAAACTTATAAGAAACATGAAATATCAAGAAAATGTTTCAACACCTGAAAATAACAATAATTCTCCAAGAAACAACCTGAAAGGAACAAAATTTTGTGACCTAGCTGATGAAGATTTTAAAATAGCTGTTTTGAACAAACTCAATGAACTACAAGAAAACTCAGAAAAACAATTCAAGGAGATCAGGAAAAAAAATGAACAAAATGAGATACTCACCAAAAAGATAGAAATTATAAAAATGAACCAAACAGAAATTGTGACACTGAAGAATTTGAGTAATGAACTGAACAATGGAATAGTGAGCATCAGCAGTAGAGTAGAGCAAATGGAAGGAAGAGAAGTGAGCTAGAGGACAGGAAGTTTAAAATACTGCAGTTAGAGCAGAGCAAAGAAAAAAGAATGAAAAAGAGAGAAGAAAGCCTACATAATCCATGGGATTTCATCAAAACAAAATTAGAATAACTGAGGTTCAGAAGGAAAATAGATGGAGAAGTGGGTAGAAATGTTATTTAAAGAAATAATCATGGGAACTTCCAAAACCTGAGGAGAGATTTAAACATCCAAGTTCAAAAAAGTAACAGATCACCCTACTAAATCATGCCAAAAGAACTTCTCCAAGACAGATTATAATAAAACTGTCAAAAGTCAAAGAAAAAAGAGAAAAACAACCAAGGAAAAAAGATTGTAACCTACAAAGGAACCTCCATTATGAACCCTCAACAATTTTCTCAGCAGACAACCTACAGCCAGGAGAGAGTGGAATGATATAGTCAGTGCTGAAAGAAAAAACTGCCAGGCAAGAATATTCTATCCTACAAAGTTATATTTCATATAGGAAGGAGAAATAGACTTTCCTAGAAACACAAAAGCTGAGGTTGCTCATCACCACGAGACCTGCTTTGCAAAAAAAAATGCTGAAAGGACTTTTTTAAGCCTAAACAAAATGACATTAATGTGACATGAAAACATATGAAAGTATACACATAGTGATAAAGGTAAACACATAGACACATACAAAACTTCAATTCTGTAATAGCATGATGTTTTAACCACTTCAATATACTATAAATGTTAAAAATGAAGAACATTAAAAGTAACTATAGCTACTATAACATATTAAATACACAATATAAAAAGAGGTAATAATATAATGACAAAATATAAAAGTGGAGAGTAAAAGGGTAGAGCTTTTGGAGACAATTGAAGTTAAGTTGCTATCAGCTTAAAATGAACTGCTTTCTCTACGAGATGCTTATATAAGCCTCATGGTAATCACAAAACAAAAATCTGGAATAGATTCAAAAAAGACAAAGAAAAGCAAACAGAGCACATCACCAGAGAAAATCACCAATGTACAAAGGTAGGCAGAAACAGATGAAGAAGAAACAATGAAAATAAGAAATAACCAGAAAACAATGAATAACATATTATTAATAAGTCCTCACTTATCAATAATCAATCCCGGTATAAATGGGTTGAATACACCAAATCAAAAGGCTGAGAACTGGATGCATGAAAAACAAGATCCAACTATATACTGCCTACAAGAGACTCATAGAGGACATACAAAGCTTTAGGACACACACAGACTCAAAATGAAAAATGGAGAAAGATATTTCATGCAAGTAGAAATTAAAAAAAAGCGAGAATAGCTATATTTATATAAGACAAAATAGACTTTAAGCCAAATAGGAAAACAAGAGGAGACAAAGAAGGCCATTATATAATGATAATGGGGTCAATTCATCAACAAGACCTAATAAATGTAAATACATATGCACTCCAAATCAGAGCACATAAATATATTAAGCAAATACTAACAGATCTTAAGAGAGAAACAGACACCAATACAATAATTATAGGGACTTTAATACCCAACTTTTAGCAATAGATAGATCATCCGGACAGAAAATTAACAAGGAAATGTTGGACTTGAAACACACATTAGACCCAATGGACCTAACAGACATTTAGAGAACACTTCCTTCAATAGCAGCAGAATACACGTTCTCCTCAAGTGCAAACAGAACATTTCCAGACTAGAGCATAAGTCAGGACACAAAACATTCTTAGAAAATTCAGATTGAAATCATACCATGTATCTTTCCTGACAACATTGGTACGAAACTAGAAATACACCAGAAGAAACCTGAAAATCTACAAATATGTGGAAACTAAACAACACAGTCCTGAACAACCAAGGGATCAAATGAGAAATCAAAAGAGAAAGCAAAAAATTTCTTGAAAAAAATAAAAGTGAAAACATAATACATCAAAACCAATGGGGTGCTACAAAAAAAGTTATGAGAGGGAAGTGTTTAGTGATAAAAGCGTATATTAAGAATACAGAAAAATCTCAAATAACAACCTAATTTTATACCTCGAGAAACTAGAAAAGAAGAACAAACTAAGCCCAAAGTGAGTAGAAAAAAGGAAAAAACAAAGATCAGAGTGAAAATAAATGAAATAGAGACCAGAAAAACAATTAAAATATCAACATAGCTAAGAGATAGTTTTTGAAAAAATAGCCAAAATTGAAAAACCTTTAGGTAGAATAAAACAAATATTCTTTAGGAAGAATAAAACAAAAAAGACTCAAATAAATAAAATCAGAAATGAAAGAGGAGACATTACAAATAATACTATAGAAATACATAAGATCATAAGAGATGACTATGAAAAATTATATGCCCACAAATTGGATAATTTGGAAGAAAAGGATAACTTCTTAGAAATATACAAGCTACTAAGATTGAATGAGAAAGCAATAGAATATCTGAATAGGACAATTATGAGTAAGGAGGTTGAATAAGTAATCAAAAACCTCCTAATACAGAAAACCCCAGAGGCAGACTGCATCTCTGGCAAATTCTACCAAACATTTAAAGAACTAGTGGCAATCCTTCTCAAACTCTTCCAAAAAAATTAACTAGAGGGAACACTTCTAATATCAATTTAGGAAGCCAGCATTACCCTGATACCAAAGCTAGATAAGGACACCACAAGAAACCTATAAACCAATATCTATCCTGAATGTAGATGCAAAAATTATCAATAAAATATTAGCAAACAAAATTTAACAACATAGTAAAAGGATTATAAACCACGACCAAGGGAGATTTATCCCTGGGATGGAAGCATGGTTCAACACGCACAAATCAATAAATGTGATACACCATATTAATAGAATGAAAGGTAAAATTCATATGATCCTCTCAATAGATGCGGAAAAAGCATTTGAAAAAGCACAATGTCCTTTCATGATTAAAACCCTCAAAATCTGTATACAGAAGAAACACACTTCAACATAATAAAGGCCTGTAAAACAAACCCGGAGCTAACATTATACCCAATGGTGAGAAATTCAAAGTTTTTCCTCTAACATCGGGAACACGACAAGGGTGCTCACTCTCACCCTCTTATTCAAAATAGTACTGGAAGTCTTAACTAGAGCAGAGAGGCAAGATAAAGAAATAAAATAAATCCAAATTTGGAATTTGCAGATGATATGAACTTACATGTAGAAAATCCTAACGACAATCACAAACGTTTTGGAAGTAATTAACAAGTTCAGTAAAGTTGCAGGATATAAAATCAACGTTAAAAAATCAGTTGTGATCCATGAGCTTGAAATATCTTTCCATTTCTTTGTGTCTTCTTTGATTTCTTTCAATACTGTCTTTTAGTTTTCAATGTATAGGTCTTTAACCTCTTTGATAACATTTATTTCTAGACATTTTATTCTTTTTGTTGTGAATGTGAATGGGATTGTATTTTTTATTTCTCTTTCTCCTACCTCATTTTTAGTGTGTAGAAACAAAGCTTATTTTTTATGTTGATTTCGTATCATGCAACTTTACTGTATTGATGATTTCTAATTGTTTTGTGCTGGATTCTTTAGGGTTTTTTAATATATAAAACCATTTCATCCATAAATAGTGACAGTTGTACCTCTTCCTTTTCAATGTGGATATTTTTATTTCTTTGTTTTTGCAGAATTACTTGGCTGGAAGTTCCAATACTACATTGGATAAGAGTTGTGAGAGTGCGCATCCCCAGACAACAATATTTTGATCTCAGTTAATTCCCTGGAAATTCAACAAATTATGATTTTTGATTCAGTGCTCAACTATTAACTTCTATGGTCTGTTAAGCTTTATAGACATCGTCTTATGAAATTCTAGATGGTCCTATTTTCCATATTACAGGTAAAAAACAGAAGCTAACAGAGTTCAAGGTCGCATCAGTAAGAAATTGCAGAACTCAACATCTGCCCCTCAACCTAGAGTAATACTTGATGTTTTAGTTTAGAGATTATTCTTTTCACTGAAGGTCAGAGAATTTGGTAAGGAGAAAAAGTCCTGCGGAGAAGTCCTTGGTGGAGGGTGTGGAAGTGAGGGAGAGAGAACAGTTCAGGATGGGAGAGACTATAAACCTCATAAAACCTGAGAACCTAAATCTTACTCCATGTAGGTCTCACTGGGAAAATCACAGAGACATTGATATAGCACAGAATCCACTGTTCTCTATAAATCTTGCTCTCTGACCTTGACCCAGATCCCCAAGGAAACTACTTCTTGCCAAAGGTTGAAATAGGTTATTTCTTTTTTGAAAGAATTTTTCAGATGGGCCCTATTGCACTCCAAGATAGATGCTCTGGCCATGAAAGTGGCTGTCCACCCACTGCCAGAAAGATGCCCTAGACTGGGAATCCTATTAAATGTGTTATTAGAGCAAAGATGAAAGGAGAAATGACAATTAGAAGGAGAAAATTCTCCAGGTACTTGCTCTCTGGAGTCCTGGCTATCATGGAGTTCTTGCCCCTGCTAATTTCATGCCCCACTTTGCCATGTCCCTTCTGATTCAATTCCCCTGTTCCACATGGTCCTACTATGATCTCCTGATAATAGCTCTTCTTTTAATGAAGGTGGAGTCATTTGAGCTGAAAAGCATCCAGTGATAATATAACCTAACAATTTCGGTTTCCAGGACCTGAAGCTAATGGAGCTAAGAGATTTGCCCAAGATGGCACAGCTAACTGATTGAGTAGCTTGATGACAAAATTACGTATGTGGACACTTCCCTGTTTACAAGGCAGCTTATTTTAAATATATACATATATACATTTTCTCAACTCCATGACCTGAATCAATTATCACAGCAGCCCTGTGATGCAGACATGGCATGATTTCCTATGCATAAGTGAGGATATTGGAGCAATAAGAAATATTACGCAACATGCTTTCTGTTAATAGTAGGTTTAATTCATGTGTTCTGAATTGGAGTTCTTCACAACATATTATGCTGCATTACTAATGCTTCATTAAAAATATCTACTTAAGATCATCCTCACAAACTTTTTTTTATGTTTTTGTTAAATAAAAGCTCACATATCTGCCATTTTCAGGGATACAGAGATGTTTTAGAAAGGTCTCATTTTTGCTTTGATCTACTTTAGCTTTGATCTACTTCTAGGGAGAAAGGGGTGGGTGGGGCAATGGGTTAATTATTTGATTTATCACTTGCTAATGCATTAGTAGCTATATATCCCCCCTGATAAGAACGGCAATAATTTCAGCTTCTAAAATGAACAGAGTCTTAAGATAGTTTTAAAGATATAACACCATACATATGGATTTGAGGCCTATGGATAGTGATAAAGGACGTGTTTCATGTCAGTAAGAAGGATTTGTGTTCCACAAATGACGCTTTGTGAGATTCTACATGGATTGTTGCTACAGTGGGAAGAACATGGTAGGACTCAATATGCCCAAAGTTCTATTTGTAAAATGAGGATAATTTCTCACCTGCCAACTGCACATAGTAATAGAAAAAAAAATCATATTTATGCAGTGTAACTATATGAAATGTTAAGTGTTGTATGAATGCTAATATAATATGTATGAAACTTAGTCTATAAATTTTTGTCTAAAAAAGCCTCTTTTAAATTTTCGCTAAATTCTGTTGGTTGGATTCCAAGTCTTCATGATACCTGCAAGTCTGGTGGCTCTGCTGTTCCCTGGTCAGATGAAGTCCTGGAATGCCCAGAGGCTCAGATCTCTGGGACTCCGACCCTGCCTCCCTATACTGACGACGGCAGCGTTCACTTCTGAGGTCTTCCGTGGTCCCTGGCAAGCTACCATGGAGAATATTCCAGGCCATCTATACCCAGAAATTGATGACTTGGACTTCTTTCCAGCCTCTGAGAAGCTCCCAAGTTCTTGACCTTAAAAGTGCCCCTTCTTTCTACTGTTTCTTTCTCACATCTGTTCTTTTTTTGTTTTGTTTTGTTTTGTTTTGTTTTAAGGATTGGCACCTGGGCTAACAACTGATGCCAATCTTTTTTTTTTTTCTGCTTTATCTCCCCAAAGCCCCCCTGTACACAGTTGTATATCTTAGTTGCAGGTCCTTCTAGGTGTGGGATGTGGGACGCCACCTCAACATAGCCTGACGAGCGGTGCCATGTCCGCACCCAGGATCCGAACCCTGGGCCGCTGCAGCGGAGTGTGCGAACTTAACCACTCGGCCACGAAGCTGGCACCTCACATCTGTTCTTGACAACTCACTTCACTAGGAGTCTTGAGGTGTAAGATGGAGGGAATAGGGTTATTTGGGAATCAAGCCAGACCAATCTTTTTCCCTCTCCTCTCCTCCCTTCACCTTCCCTCTGTTTCCTTTCTCTCTGTCTTCTTTATCCATTTCACCTTTCTGTGTCTCTCCTTCTAACACTTGCTCTCTCTTTCTCTCTCTCTCTCTGTTCAGGATTAAGATTATAAAGCGTTATTTTAAAAATTATTTTTAATTTCCACATATTTAATTTTATACATTATTTTATTTTTATTGAAATATAAATAAATGCTTGACAATTAAAAAAAAAAAGAAAATGGGTGAGGAAAAAATTGTGTGGCTTCTAGGTTCTTCCTACTTCTCTGTATATAAGGTCTGACAGTATCTCTGTTCAGAAAACATAGCGCTTTATCAGCCTGGTTCTATTCATGGAAACAGGCTTTGTAATTTGCATTCAGTGTTGATAACACTGCCTCAGACATCACTTGAAGGTAGTAGTTAAACATAAGGGCAGCAAAAATCAAGGAGCTAAGTGTTCACTTCTCTTTACCTAGCTATCTTGTGACCCTCAAAAGGTCGCTTGCATATTCTTACCCCTGTCTTCCTTATTGGGAAATAATACCTGCACAAGTATTGTTTTTATTGAGGTAAATGTGCCACCCTCTTCATCACCATCTTGAAGGCCTCTTTCATCTCCTTGTGCCTCAGACTGTAGATGACACGGTTTAACATGGGGATAAAGATAACATAGAACACTGACAGCACCTTGTCCTGCTTCTTGGAGTGGTTAGAGCTGGGAAACAGGTACACGGAGGGGCTCATGCCAGAGAACAGTGTCACAACTGCCAGATGAGAAGCACAGGTATTTAAGGCCTTGGCATTACCTTTAATGGAGGATATTTTCAGGATGGAAGCTGAAATGAAATCATAGGATAAGAGGATAACAAGGAAAGAACCAAATCCTACAAAAATACCTACCAGAAAAAGGATGATGAAGGGATTAGAGCAAGACAAGGGAATAATCTGCGTTATGTCACAGAGGAAATGTTGAATGATACTGGGCCCATAGTTGTAGAGATTAAAGAAAGTGACTATTTGAACTAAGCTACTAAAGAAACCACTCCCACAGGCCCCAGCAACCATATTCTGACAGAGGCCAGGAGCCATGATGGCTGAGTACTGAAGAGGCCTATTAATGGCAACACATCTGTCATAGGACATGGTAGCCAAGAGGCAGTGCTCAGTCAGACCCATCCTGGACCCAACAAAACACTGGGTGGCGCAGGCAATGAAGGAAATCATTTTTTCTTCTTTTAAGAAGTCTCAAAGCATCCTTGGGCTGGTGGAAGAAGAATAGCAGATGTCTAAAAATGACAGGAAACTGAGAAAAAAGTACACAGATTTGTGCAGGTTGGAGTGCATCCTGATTAGGATGATAAGACCCATGTTCCAGAGGAGGGTCACAAATTAGATCCCTAGGAAGACTGGGAAGAGGATAAGTTGCAGCTCTTTTCGATCTGAGAGTCTCAGGAGAACAAATATGGCCACAGAGGTGTGATTTCTGTCACCTTCCATGGACCTGCTTCATACCATCTGCTGAGAAAAAGATGTGAGAAGGAAAAGGATTTATTATTAAAAATCAAAACGAAATGCTGTTCATTTTTTCCACTAATGCAGCTGACTAAATATATAAACTTAAATTATCAATGCTGAATTAATTGGTGCCTTTCATGTATAATCACCAACTTTTAACAAAAAAAATTCTCCCTGTTAAATATTTTCACTCTCTCTTTTAGGACAAAAGATAGTACATGAGCATCATTAGTACATTATCACTAAAATGTCTTAATGTTTTACCACTCCAGAGTTTACAAATATATGAGACTTTGGAAATAGACCAAATCAGTAAAATACATCATCTTTCTGTATTATCATCCAAAGATTCTGCTCAGCCACAGCTAAGATATTAATTCAATGATTGAAGAAGCCCCTGAATCATGCTGGGCCTTGTATGTCAAATGAAAATGGTGAAGTATGAACTCTTTAAAATCTCCTTGATAACTAGTATTTGATTAGTCTGCAATCAGGGAAGCTGGAAATTTCTGTAATTACTTTTCCACTTTCATAAAACCTGGAGAGATATAAGAATAAAGTAATGGGATGGTGGGAAGAGTCACACAAGAAGCAGCTTGGAAATGGATGTGACTTACACAAATTTTGACTCTAGACAGGCTCTTGAGAAGTTAGATATGACAAGGTAGTAAGGTCCATTATGCTCCCCTCCTTGTACGTGCAGATTTTTTTTCCCTCAAATCAGAGATTCTTAAGAGTTAAATTATCTAGGACAGTGATTCTTGATATTCTTTGGGTAAGTGATACTTAAAAATCTTTTAGAAACTCTGGACCCTCTACCCAGCAAATTGCAACCACTTACCACCATTGCATATGGTTTTCTTGGATTCTAAATCACCGTTGAGTCTATTTTTGGTGCCCATATTAAAGCCTTCTCCTAGAAAGTAGAGTGACTTGAACTCATGTACGGGTTGGGATGCTTAGGAAATGGATACAGAGATTAGGAAAGTCAGGTGAGATTTCTGGAATTTCTTTCTCTTTTTCTCATTGGAGCCAGTCCAGGGAAGGCAAGCGCTAAGTCATCAGGCCAACAGGTAAATAACCAAAAGAATATTTTCACATCTGGAACTGTATGCCCTCTTCAAGATGCCATAGTTGTCATATCTCCAGATGCTCATTCGAACATCTTCCAACACAAACACATTTTTATTCAGATGAACTCAAACTAGAAAGCAAATCATCACATTCTGTTAAAGGTAGAAAATAGACGTCAAATGTAGCCTGGGAGTTGTGGATATAAGTAGAAGTCTTGGAAATTTCCCTGGAGAAAGGCTGTGACATGAATGAAGTAAACTACGTCTATGAACTACAAATATTTGTCAGCATTAGCTATCCAAAATGTCTTCCTTCTGCCCAAACATTTCCCACACTCTTAGTTTCAAAAATGAATAAAAATGGAAAATTCCCACAGAAGCATAAGGCTATAGCCTGAGAAGTAACGTAGAGGGTTCCTTTCCCCAAATCAAATCAGTCATGACTTCACAGTACACTGTTTTGAAAAGAATTCTGAAAGAATGATGAAATTAAATATAAAAGAAATTCAAGATTTGCCCTCAACATGGAAAGAGAAATGGTAGCAGACTGTGTGTTTACTCTACCATACTTAAATGTGGTTCTGTCCACAGTGAGACTGAATGGATGGAGGATTTTGTGAGAAGAGAACAGAAATTTAATTGTTCATCATCATCACCATCGTCATTACTAACAGTCATGACAACAAAAAGATATATTTAGCAGCTAAAATACGTACTGGTTTCTTGTACTTGCAGAAATATTCACAACTTCCTCTAATGTCCATTCATTCAATATGGTAACCTTAAATCTGGTGTGCCATCTACCAAACATAAACATTACTCTAAAAATTGCCTCTATGTTTCTATTATATGCCTCTGAAACCTCAACTAAATGTATGTCATTGAATCTTCCTGTTCTACCTTCCACATCACTGAAACACACATTATGCGTCTTTCTCTACTGTGTTCTGTTTACTTTTTACAGATCTCTCTTCCAGTAAATTCATTCTATCATAAGTTGTGCTAATTGGCTGTTTACCTCAGTCACTGAATTTCAAATTTCAATCATAATATTTTGTTTTCTCCCTAGAGATTACACTTTGTTCTTTACCCCAATTAGCAGCTTTGATAATCTCTTATTTTATCACACTTTCAATATTATATTTATTTAAATTGTTAAACATACTTATTTAAATTATCACCATCTAATAATACAAATGCGTAGATTTGCAAGTCTCATTCTATAGTTTTTGCTAACTCTTGCTCAGGTGCTTTGTTTATTTGTGTTTTCAGTGATTTTTTTATCTTCAGTTCATGTTTCCTTATATTATTTGTGAGCATCATTGACACTTGAGTTTGAAATGTTTTCCTTCAGAAATGATTCTATATTGCTAAGTTCAGATACCTTAGGTGCAACACCAATCCCAAACCCCTTTAAACAAAAATTGTACCTGGTGTTTTTTGGTGTCATAATAGTAATAATATTTAGTCTGTGTGTCTACATAAGTAGATGAACGACGTTAAAAATTATCAAGGGAAGGAGTGATGTCAGCATCTTAACAGTGAATGACATTTCTCCTTTTGGCCCTGCTTTTGTAGCAGTCACTTGGATATCCATCCACAAACAAAACCACCTTTGTGGGAGTTGTAGTATCTGGCACTATATGCTAAGAAGCCAGAAGGAATCTTGCCTACCTGTGCATCCAGCAATAGGTAGATGGATCTCATTATGGGCTAAAAAGTCAGCAGTGGCCAGTGAACCTGCCCCAACCATCTTGGCTATGGTCAGGTAAGCCTAGAGAGTGCAGACTTGGGAAGACACCCATGAATAAGAGACACATTGTGGAAGCCCAGCCTTCCTGAGAGGGAATTCCAGCACACTAGGTGGAACAGAAAAAAAGTATGAATTTAGTCACAGTTGAGACAATGAAAGGTGCTTTTGCAGCACCTCATCCCCTCAAGGTAACACTGCACAAGCAAAATTATTCAGCAGTGGCAAGCTATCCTGCAGGGAAAAAAGAACAGTGAATGAGCACTCAGATTACCCCTGTAGTGCTGGACACAGCCAGAGAAACCTGTCTTTCTCCTGGAGTACCTAGACTACTAAGAAGAGAGTTCATGACTGCAGGGAGAAGAGAGATGAGGAAATGGGCAAATAAAAATATCGAGGGGCATTAACAAGGCATAGTTGCTGCTGACTGCACTCAGGATTTTACCAGAAAGTTCAGCCATGAGCCACAAGGAGTACTTAACCAGATGATCTCCTGACCGGATGCATGGGACACCCAACCTGCCAGTGCTAAGCCCATACCTCTCCCCACTCTGCAACTGGATCCTTGTACACATTTCCAAGGGCAGCAGTGAGAGTAAATCTGGTAAACTGAGTGCTCTCAGAAAAACAGATGTGGGTCTGTGGGAAAGGGAGAAATTACAAACATGAGCTGTAACACCTCATTCTGGGAAAGAAAAAAGAGGTTTCCCATAGCCAATCTAATTAGTGGTAATAAGCGTAGAAAACACAACAGCTTAAGAATTCTGCAACAAGAAGGAGCAAGAGGATGCAGCATGTGTACCCATACAAAGGCAGAGAAAATCTCAGATATAACAAAATGAGCAGAACGAAATACTTGCTAAAGAGATAAAAATTATAAAAAAGAACCAAACAGAAATTCTGAAGCTGAAGAATTCAATTAATGAAATGAACAGTTTAATAGAGAATATCTGCAGTGGAGTAGAGCAAATGCAAGACAGATAAGTGAGCTAGAGGACAGAAAGTTTGAAATCGCCCTGTCAGAACTAAGCAAAGAAAAAAGAATGACAAAGTGCAAAGAAAACCTACATGATCTATGGGATTCCATCAAAACACAATTAGAATAATTATGGTTCAGAAGAAGAAAAGAGACAGAAAGGAGCAGAAAACTTATTACAATAAACAATCCTGAGACTTCCAAAATATGGGGATAGATTTAAACACCCAAGTTCACAAAGTGAACAGATCATTCTGCCCTCATCCAAGAATAATACCTGACATTTTACTGTAAAGATTCTTCTTTTCACTGAAGCTCAGAGAATTTGGTTAAGAAGAAAGAGAACCTAAGGAAGAGCCATAAGAGGAGGGTGTGGAAGCCAGGGAGAATGAAGAGTTACAGAATGGGAGATATCATAACCTTTATAAAACTTATAAGGACCATAAATCTTACTCACATAGGTCTTACTGGGAGAATCATATGGATATTGAGATAGCGCAGTATCACTGTTTTCTATAAATCTGGCCCTCTGACCTTGACCCAGATTCCCCAGGATAACAGAGTTCTTGCCAAAGGTTGAAATTGCTTATTTCTTTTCAAAAGAATTATTCAGGTGAGTCCCATTGCATTCCAAGATTTCATGGTTTAGGCCATGAAATTGGATGTTCACTCACCAAGGAGATACCCACAACTGGGAATCCTCTTAACTGTGTTATTAGGGCAGAGGTGAAAGGAAAAATGACAACCAGAGGGAGAAAACTCTCCAGCTACTTGCTCTCTGGAGTCATGGTTTTCATGGCATATTTTCCATAGTAATTTCACGCCCCAGTTTGTCATATCCCTTCTGATTCAATTCCCCACTTCCTCATGGCCCGATTATGATCTCATGATTATAGCTTTTCTTTTAACAAGCTTGGAATCATTTGAGCTGGAAAGGAATTACAGATCATCTAGTCTAACACCATAATTTTCAAATTGAGGAACTTGAAGCCAGAAGAGCTAAAAGATTTGCCAAAAATGACACAGCTGGCTGACAATATAGTTTGGTAAAAATAAATTAGATATATGAATGCTTCCCTGTTTACAAAGCATTTTCTTTTTAGATATACACACTTTCTCAACTCCCTGACCTGAATCAATTATCATAGCAGCCCTCGGTGGCTGACACGGCATGATTTCCTATGCATAACTGAGGATATAGAAGCAATAAGGAATACAATAAAACTAATTTATGACAGAGCCTGGAATCCCCAAGAGGCTCAGACCCCTGGAACTTGAGTCTCACCTCCCTAGACATGCCAGTACAGCCATCATTTCTGAAGTCTTGTATTGTCTCTGAGAAGCTACCATGGGGCATCTCCAGGCCACTTATGCCCAGAAATTGATGATTTTGATTTCTTTCTAGTCTCTGAGAATCTTCCCAACTCTTGACCATAAAAGTACTGCTTCTTTCTACCATTTTTTTCCCATTATTTTTTAAAATTCACTTCACAAGGAGGCTCAAGGAGTAAGATAGAGGGAACAAAGTTATTTGGGAGTGAAATCAGATCAATATTTCTCCTGCTCTTCTCCTTTTGTCTTTTCTCTTCTCCTCACCTCCCCTACCCTTCCCTCTATTCCCTTTCTTTTTCTCTCTCTGCGTTTCTCTCTCACTTTCCATTTTTCTCTTTCTATGTCTCTCAGTCTCAGACTCTCTCTCTCTCCCTCTCTAAGATTATAAAGAATTCATTTTAAAATTATTTTTAATTTTCACATATTTACTTGTTCTACATTATTTTATTTTTAATTAATATAAATGAATGCTCAACAATTAAAAATAAATAAAAGAAATGAAGAAAATTGGCGAGGAAAGAATTGTCTGTGTGGCTTCATAGCTTCTTTTATTTTCTTGACATATAATATGCATCACAAACTGTTCTCAAAAAATAGTTTTATATAACTGGGTCTAATCATGGAAACAGGCTTTTTAAACTGAATTCAATGTTGATGACACTGCCTCAAAGAGATCACTTGGTGGTGGCAGCTAAACTTAATGGCACCAGGAATCAAGGAGCCAAGTTTTCACTTCTCTCTGCCTGGCTATCTTGTGTCTCTGAAAAGGTCACTTCTGTATTTTTATCCCTGTCTTCTTTTTTTTTTTTTTTTTGAGGAATATCAGCCCTGAGCTAACTACTGCCAGTCCTCCTCTTTTTGCTGACGAAGACTGGCCCTGAGCTAACATCCGTGCCCGTCTTCCTCTGCTTTATATGCGGGATGCCTACCACAGCATGGTGTGCCAAGTGGTGCCATGTCCACACCCGGGATCGGAACCGGCAAAACTCGGGCCGCCGAGAAGCAAGAAGCGGAACGTGTGAACTTAACTGCTGTGCAACTGGGCCGGCCCCTAGCCCTGTCTTCTTTATAGGGGAAATAATACCTGCATGAATATGGTTCTTACTGAGTAAAATGTGTTAGCCTCTTTATCACCTTCTTGAGGGCCTCTTTGATCTCCTTGTTCCTCAGACTATAGATAAGAGGGTTTAACATGGGGATAAAGATAACATAGAACACTGACAGCACCTTGTCCTGCTTGTTGGAGTGGTTAGAGCTGGGAAGCAGGTACACAGAGAGGCTTGTGCCATAGAATATTGTTACAACTGCCAGGTGAGAGGCACAAGTATTGAAGGCCTTGGCACTACCTTTCACAGAAGATATTTTCAGGATGGAAGCTGCAATAAAACCATATGATAAGATGGTAACTAGGAAAGAATTGAACCCAACAAAAGTACACACCAGAAAAAGAACCATTTGGCTGATGGAGGGATCAGAGCAAGACAAGGAAATAATCTGGGTTATGTCACAGAAGAAATTTGGAATGATATTGGACCCACAGTAGTAGAGATGAAAGCAAGCCACTGTTAGAAATAAGCTACCAAGGAAACCACTCCCATAGGCCCCAGCAACCATCTTCTGACAGAGGCTGGGAGTCATGACGACTGAGTACTGCAGAGGCCTACCAATAGCAACATATCTGTCATAGGCCATGGCAGCCAAAAGGCAGCACTCAGCCAGACCCATCCAGCACCCAACAAAATACTGGGTGGCACAGGCAGTGAAGGAAATCATTTTTACATCTCTTAAGAAGTCTGAAAGCATCCTTGGGCTGGTGGAAGAAGAATAGCAGATGTCTAAAAATGACAGGAAACTGAGAAAAAAGTACATAGGTGTGTGCAGGTGGGAGTCCATCCTGATTAGGATGATGAGACCCAGGTTCCATATTAGAGTCACAAGGTAGATTCCTAGGAAAATTGGGAAGAGGATAAGTTGCAGCTCTTTTTCATCTGAGAGTCCCAGGAGAACAAACATGACCACAGAGGTGTGATTTCTCTCTCCTTCCATGGACCTGATTGGTACCATCTCTGGAGAAAAAGATGAGAGGAAAAAATGGTTTCATTTTCAAAAAACACAAAGAAATATTCTTTTTTCTTTTTGCAATCATGCAGCTGACTAAATATACAACATTGAATCATGAATGTTGAATTAACCTGTTTCCTCCATCTTAACTGAAAAATATTGTCATTCTCTCTTTGCCAATGAAAGACAGTAAATAGACATCATTCGTACATTATTCCCTAAAATGTCTTAAGGTTTTCCAGTTCCAGATGTTACAAATATACGACAATGGGGAATTGACTAAATTAGGAAAATGCTGTCATCTCTCTAAATGGTGAAACAGAATGATTCTGCTCAGCTATGGCTCTGATATTGTTTCAGTGCTTGAGGAAGCCCCAGAATCATGCTGGGCCTCGTATGTCAAACGAGCATGGTGAAGTCGGTGCTCTTTAAAATATCCATGGGAACTAATATTCAATTAATCTGTAATTAGGGAGGGTGGGCAATTTTGTAACTGCCTTTCTGTTTTCATAAACCCAGGAAAGAGATAATAATAATATAACACGATGATGGGAAGAGTCACAAACCAAGAAGCAGCCTGGGAATAGATGTGACTTAACCAACTTTTGACTCTAGGAAGTCTCCTGAGAAGTTATATAAGACAAGACTGAAAGAGCCTTTATGCTCCCTTCTTTGCAGGTGCAGATTTTTCTTTTCTCAAATCAGAGATACTTACAAGTTAAATTATCTAGGACAGTGATTCCTGATCTTCTTTGGGTCAATGATACTTTGAAATTTGTTGCAAACTCCAGACCCTATAACCAGCAAACTGTAACCACTTACTACCTTTCTGTATGTTTTCTTTTAATTTTTTTTTTTTGAAGATTGGCACCTGAGCTAACGACCGTTGCCAATCTTCTTTTTTCTTTTTCTTTCTGCTTTTTCTCTCCAAATCCCCCCAGTACAAAGTTGTATATTTTAGTTGTGGGTCCTTCTATTTGTGGCACATGGAATGCCGCCTCAACGTGGGCTGATGAGTGGTGCCATGTCCGCTTCCAGGATCCGAACCAGCAAAACCCTGGGCCGCCATAGCGGAGCGTGCAAACTTAACCGCTCGACCGCGGGGCCAGCCCCCGTGCATATGGTTTTATTGGATGCTAAATCACCCTTGAGTCTATTCGTGGTTCGTAGGTTCAAGGCTTCTTCTATAAAGTAGAATGGGTTGAACTCATGTAAGGGTTTCGATACTTAGGCAATAAACATGGGGATTAGGAAATTCAGGCAGGATTTCTGGAAGTTCTTTCTCTTTTTCTCATTGGAGCCAGTCCACGGAAGGCAAGCACTAAGTCATGAGGCCAAATGGTAAATAATCAAAAGAATATTTTTGCCTCAGGCACTGTATGTCCTCTTCAAGATGCACTAGCTGTCATCTCTCCAGATGGTCATTAGAACATCTCCCAACACAAACACATTTGTATTCAGATGAACTTAAACTGGAAGGTAAATCGTGGGGTGCTGTGAAAGGTAGAAAATAGATGTCATAGCATGGAAGTTGTGGATATGAGTAAAAGTCGAGAATTCCCTGGAGAAAGAATGTGGCACTAATGGCATAACCAGTGTCTATGAACTACAAAAATTTATCAGCATTATCCATCCAGCATGTCTTCCTTTTCCTTAACCATTTCCCAGCCTCTGAGTTCCAAAAATGAATAAAAAGATAAAATATCCATAGAAGCATAAGACTTTAGTCTTGGAAGTAAGGTAGAAGGATTCATTTCCTGAAATCAGTGCAGTCATTTCTTCACGATGCACTGTTTTGAGAAGAACCCTGAAGGAAAGAGGAGATTAATTGGAAAAGAATACTAAGATTTTGCCATCACTATGGAAGGAGAGATGGTCACAGACAGACTACATGTTTACCATCACAGACTTAGATGAGGTTCTGTCCACAGTGAGACTGAATGGAAGGAGAATTTTGTGAGAAAAGAGCATAAAATTGCATTCTGCATCATCATCACCATCAAAATCATAGCCAATAATTATGACAACAAAAAAGACTTATTGAACAGCTACAGTACATAATGAACATCTCCTTCTACTCATGGAGATATTCATGGTTTTCTCTAATGTCCATTTATTCAGTATGGTAAACTTAAGCCTGTTGTGCTGTCTACTAAGCACGGATATTACTCAAAATTGCCTCTATAACTCTATTATATGCCCATGGAATTCCAGTTAGAGTATGTTGAATCTTCTAGCTCTATCCTCCACATCAGTGAAATATCCATTATTTGTATTTCTCTAATGTGTTCTGTTTAATTTTTACAAATTTCTCTTCTAGTAAATTCATTCTATCATAAGTTGTGCTAACGGGCTAACTCATCCATTAATTTAAATCATAATATGTTGTTTTCTCTCCATTATTCTTTTTTTTTTCCTTTTCTCAAATACTTAGTTTTGATAGTCTCCTATGGGTTCATCATACTTTTCATAGTATGCTTTATTTATACATATTATAAATATGTATAAATACCTATTGAAAATATTGAAATTATCTTCTTGAAATTACTATGTAATGATTTAAATGCATCTTTTTGCAAGTCTGATTCTACAGTTTAATGATATGGCTGACTTACACAAGGTGCCCTGTTAACTTGTGGCTTAGTGATTATTTTTAATCTTGACTTCATGTTTCTTTAAAAGTTATATGTTAGAATTATTGACGCTTGTGTTTAAAATTTGTTTCTTCACAAATGATTTATATTACTTTTGTCAGATACCATGGGCACAATACCAACCCAGAATCTCTTAAACAAAAATTTTGATTTGGTGTTTTTTGGTATTACAATAATGATAATATTGGGGCTGCGAATCTACATAAGGAGATAGATGAGATTAAAAATTATCAGAGGAACTAGTGATGTCAACATCATAGTGACAAAAGACATTCCTCCTTTTTGTCCTGCTTTTGTAACAATCAACTGGACATCTATCTATGAACTAAAGAGCCTTTGTGGAGTTGTGGTATCTGGCATGATATGCCAAAGGATCTAGGAGGAATCTCTCCCACGTGTGCATCCAGTAATAGGCAGACAGACCTTAGCACTGGCTGCAAAGCCAGCAGGAACAGCAAAACTGCCCCAACCCAATTTGGTCATAGTCCAGTAAAGACTGGAGACTGCTGACTTAGGCAGACACCCATGAATGAGAGAGACTTTGTGGAAGCCCAGTCTTCCTGACAGGGGATTCCAGTGTACTCCTGGGGCAGAAAAAAGGTGTCAGTTTGGTCACAGTGGAGACAGTGAAAGGAGCTTCCCCAGCACCACCCTCTTCAAGATAACACTGCACAGGTGGAACTACTCAGCAGTGGCAAACTCTCCTGCACAGGAAGAAGAGCCATGAATCCGTGCCCAGCTATACTGGTAATGTGAGACACAGCTGAGGAACTCCATTCTCTCTAGAGTTATGTAGACTACTGAGGCAGACAGACTATGAATGGAGGGAGAAGGGAGATCAATTAAGAGGCAGATAGAAATATCAAAAGGAATTAAAGGGGCATCGGGCCTCAGGATTTCAGCAGGAAGTCCACCCATGAGCCTCTAGGAGTACCTCACCAGAGGATTCCCCCCACCAGATCCACTAGACTCCCCAGTGCTAAACCCACACCTCTCCCCACCCTGCAACTGGCTCCGTGTTCACATTCCTGAGTGTAGCAGTGAGAGCAAATCTGGTCAACTGAGTGATCTCAGAAAAAACAGACCAGGTCTGTGGACAATGGAGAAACTGCAAACATGAGCAGGAGTGCCACCTTCTGGAAAACAAGAAAGAGGTTTCCAGTAACCAGCCTGGTGAGTGTTAAGCAGAAAAAAACACAGTAGCTTAAGAATTCTGTCATGAAAGGGAACAAGGAAAGGGGAGCATGTGTACCCATACAAAGGCAGAGAAAACTCAAGATCTTTTATTAAGCTACTCAACAACACTTAACTTGAAATTAATTAAAGATTTCAATATAAGACCTAAAAACATAAAACTTATAGAGGAAAAGCTCCTTGGCATTGATTGTAACAATGATTTTTTGGATCTAACACCAAAAGCACAAGCAACACAAGCAAAAATTTTAAAAAGCGGGACTACATAAAACTAAAAAGCTTCTCCACAGCAGAAGAAACAATCCAAAAAAGGTGAAAGGCAACCTATAGAATGAGAGAAAATATTTGCAATCCATATATCAGAAAAGGAGTTATTTCCAATATATTTAAATCTCATACAACTCAATAAAACAATCAGTCTGCTTAAACAATAGGCAGTGTAACCAGGCATTTTTCAAAAAAGACATTCAATGGCCAACAGGTGTGTAAAAAAGATGCTCAGTATCACTAATCATCAGGGAAGTGCAAATCAAAACCACCTGTTTTTAGATATTGTCTCACACCTGTTAGAATGATTATCATCAAGACAAGAGAGAACAAGTGCTGGCAAGGATGTGGAGACAAGGGAATTCTTGTAGACTTTCATGAGAATGTTAATTGGTTCAGCCACTATGGAAAAAGGTATGGAGTTTCTTTAAAAAATTGAGAATAGAACTACCATATGATCCAGCAATTCCACTTCTGGGTACACATCCAAAGGAAATTAAAAAAGGATATCAAAAAGATATCTGCACTTCCATGATTATTGTAGCATTATTCACAATAGGCAAGATATGGAAACAACCTGTGTCCATAAATGCATGAATGGATAAAGAAATTGCGATACACACACACCATAAACACATACACACACTGGAACATTACCGAGCCACAAGAAAGAAGAAAATCCTGCCATTTGCAACAACATAGATGGCCCTTGAGGGTCAGATAGAGAAAGTCAGATGTACATCATTATATTTCAACATCTGTATAGGCTAGATCTTATTGTTTCCACCACAAAAAAAGAAATATACTTATGTGACATGATAGAGGTGTTAGCTCATGCTATGGTGGTAAGCATGTTGCAATATGTAAACATTTCAAATCAACACGTTGAACACTTTAAACGTACACAATGCTATATGTCAATTTTATCTTAACATAAATAAATTTTTAAAAAGCATTATCAGGGAAGACTTTTTTACTTTTTCTCTTTCTCTCATACTAAAGCTGAGAGAGTTGTGCATATCACTGTCTCATTTTGTGAGGTAGGTTTTTTTCTAGTTTGCCCTCTGAGAATGCCACCCTCTAAGAGTTCTGCTTTTAGCAGCATTGGGAGGAAGGGAAGTTGTCTCCAAGTCAACCTCACACATTGTCTTTTTCTCCTTCCCTCATACATTTGCTCATTAAAACCCAGAACTGAGGTAACAAGAGGTTAGTAGACCCCCCTGGGAAAATGCTGGCCGCAGCCCACTACCCTCTGAGGTTTGTGCTTTTCCTTGTCATTTGTGTACCTTGATAAATTTATTTGCTTTCTAATTGGCTCAGTCATGAAAAAGGTGTTTTAGATTTTATCTAGCATTATTGGTTGCTTTGAATGTATCACCCACCATATTACCAAAAACACCTTTACAAATAATATTTCTATGAAAGCATTTTTTTCTAAAATTCCAAGCTACAAGATTTGCTTCATGTTTTTGGCTTCTAAGAGAATTGAATTTTCCTGAAAATCAAAGCATGGTATTAGGTAGCTAATATTTATTGAGAATTCCAGGTGCTATTCTGAATACTTTTATGTTTTACGTTTCTCTAGTTTTCAATAACTTTATGAGATATGTACTCTTATTATTCCTATTTTACAAAAGAGGAGACTGTGTCAGAGCACTACATAGCTCAAGGTCACACAACCCATGGAGGGCAGAACTGGGATTCAAATCCAGTCAGTCTAGCTCCAGAGCCACATCTTATATATATGCACTGAACTGCTCACTACAATGTGCTAATTGCTGCATTAACCTTATTTCTAAACACTATAGAGTGCAAAGCACTATAACCAGTGTTTTGGATGATGTAAACAGTCCAATAAGGAGCCCATAGCTCAGGAAGAGAGATGAAAAATGAGTCCATTGAGACATAATACAAAACAAGAGATGACCTGTGGCATGAGAAAGACAGAGAGAAAATCTTGTGGGTGAACAGAAGCTGGATATGGCAAGAAGTTTGAGATTGGGGAAGGTCCTTACATATTCTTTGCAAGAGCTTCTCACAAAAGATCCCTAGAATGGCAGAGATCATTTCAGATGCACTATTATACAAACGGACAGTGCAATGATAAAATTACCACAGGAAAACCTACTGCACACAGAGAACTATGTTAGACCAGCGAGCTATTCTTAATCTCAGAAAGCTTTTAATTGGCACATTGTTTTTCTCAACCACTCCAGATTCTATCATTTCTAAATAAACTTTATTTTCACTTGCCTCTTATTTATCAAGGACTCCTAAGCTTTCTTCTTTAGTTTTGGATACAGTTTATCTTCGAATAAAGTATCTGGGCTCCCTTCCTTCAGTTTTTTCTCACATCATTCCTGGCATCAGATATTCCCCTCCCCCTCTCCATACTTACCTCCATTTCACTCTGCTTTGTGAATGAAAAAAGAGGAAAAATGAAAGAGAACATCAAACAGTGGCCCTTCTGACATGCCCCTCTTCTTTATGATATTTCATCAATAATCCTTCCTAATATTTAGTTAGTTGACTTAGGAAAAGTTCACCATATTTGTAGGGCAGGAAACAAAATCTGAAGAACCGTTTTTTGTCAGGGACAATATGGACAGGATTACTCTCAGGAGACCAAGGATTGCATTTATTCTCAACTGGTGGTCCCTAACTTCCTCAAGAACTGACATGTTCATCACAGTTACATTGGGTCCACCCAATTCATGAGTCATCTGTAGACAGCTAAATTTTGACTTTTTATTTATTTATTTATTTTCAGTTTAATTGTTTTATTGTCACAAAATATATGTTACATAAATTTTGAAATTTTATGATTTTTAAGTGTATATTTTTGTTTTTAAATTTTTATTTTTTTCGGATGTACATCGTATTTCTAATTCTGTATACATTATATCATTTCACCACCTGAACACTAATTATAGTGCATCCCCTCACATGTGAGCCTAAGGGGTGATTAAGCTCACATGTGAGGGGAAAATTTGACTTTTTAAATGGAACAAATCGAGAAGTATAGGCCCCTCAAAAATTACCCACAACTTTCCCTCTGGGTCTGTGTTTTCTCCTTTTAAACACTAACCAAAGGTCTCAGAGGTTTTCCAGCTCCCCATTTTATACCAAAGTGCATTGATACGGCCTACATATTTAGATCATCCTTCTACAGATTTGCTTTTCAGGCTAAATGTGCTGCCAGGGAAGAGGATCCCTTATAAAACTTAGACTTCAAGGACAATGATATTGAGCTATTTGTAAATCTTTGAAATTCTTCCTGGGTCCTATGCCGTCACATTCCTTACAGCAGAGCCCTTAATGACTCACCTAAGAGTTCTGTACAACTTTACTCTCCTGTGTTCCAACTCTTTTCTCCTTGGGTGTACCCAGGTATTCAGAAATTGTCAACAGAGATTTCAACTTCCAGCTTTCGGGAGTATCCCACTCCATCAGCCCTCTAAGATGAGCACAGGGTTTTTTGTTAGTAAGGTTTGCCTCACTCAGCCTCCCTCAGATGTGACCCAGCTGTGGGAGAAGAGGACCTTAAATGCTTATGAGCCTTCTCTCACATCTAAGAGATGATTCGGGAGCACAGCTCCCAACAAAGAAGGAGCATTTAAAATCATGCAAGCTGTAAATAACCTCCCCCCTGGGTGATGCAAGGGAGACCAACTCTGGTAATTGGTCCCTTGTTTAGGCTCCAAGGTCTCGCTTCAGGGTGTTCATCTTTTGAGACATTTTTATATCAAAGAACCCTCCGTTCATCCTGGAAGAATCATGGGGCTCATTTAGAGATCACTTCCAACCTTGTCATCCACAAAATTATGTCACCAAACCATAGAAATTATCATCAGAGATATCTTTCTGGGAAACTGGGAAGTAGTGAAGTTCCAGCAATGCTGAGTCAGACTCTCTGCCATAGAGGGAATCACAACTCTCTAGTTTTTACTTTGGAACAGATTTTGTTCTCACTTCTAGGTGGGACTCAATGAGTGATTTCTGTTCAGAAACAACTTCCAGAGAGTTGGAGTAGGGAAGAAGAAACATAAATAGTTCTCTTCTTCTCTTCCATGGCTCCATCTCTTTGGTTTAAAGGAGGAAATGAGTAGAAGAGGGAGAACGAGAGAAAGAGAAAATTATTGTATGAGAATGGCAGAGACAGGGGAGAAAGGAGGGAGAACGGGGCAAGTGTGTAAGTGTGTAAGAAACTGAAAAGATAGAAATATTCAGTGTTCCCAAAACACACACCAACAAGGAACTCTTTCACCTCCCTCCATCCCACTTTGCCATTTTCTCTCTCCAAATTTATGAGAATCAGTTCTTTCTTTGGTTTATTTTTCTAATTTATTTTGTTGGAGTCTCATTGGTTTATAACATTATATAAATTTCAGATGTACATTACTGTATTTCAACTTCTGTATAGACTGCATTGTGTTCACCACCAGAAATCTAGCTCTCTCTATATATGTGTGCCTTTACTCCTTTTGCCCCTCCCCTCTGTTAACCATCAATCTATTCTCCATATCTATGTGTTTGTTTGTTTATCTTCCAGATATGAGTGAAGTCATATGGTAATTGTCTTTCTCCATCTGACTTATTTCACTTAGCACAATACCTTCAAGGTCCATCTATGTTGTGACAAATGGGATGATTTCCTCTTTTTATGGCTGAGTAGTATTCCACTGTGTGTGTGTAGGTGTATATATATGTATGTATGTATGTATGTACACACAACATCTTTTTATCCACTCATCTGTTGAGAGAAGCAATTCTTGTGTTGCAGCCCAAGACACTAAGCCCTTGTCCTTTAGTCCACAAGGTCTGGCTTTTCTTTCTCTAGACACTACATGGGAAAGACAACTTGGAGGGGATAGAAGAGGCCACCCTAGGGAGAAGGCCAAACAGTCAGTTATGACATATTAAAAAGTAAAGCCTGCTCGTGTTTCTAACATGTCTTTAGTGTCTTGTTTTATCTCCATCCAACCCGCCTTTTAAATTTTTCACTTATCTGTATGGAATAGATAATATTTTTGAAATATCATCTAGGTTTTTACATAATATTTCCTTCCCCACATCTCTGACCATTCCCCTCTTTCAAGCAGGTAAGTTGTCAGGTTCTCAAGCCTCAGGAAAGGGATGTGACAGCAAAAAGAAGCTGAAGCAGAGGCAATGTGGCCAAAAACATAAGTAAGTCTTCAGTATGGTTCAGAGACAGCACAACTTTCAAATAAGTTTAGAGACACCAAGAACAGAGGGGCCCTCACCAAAAGATGGTTTAGGGCCTGAGTTGGCAGGCAACAACTTAAGAAAATGTGGTCATTGGGGTTGAGGGAGATAGCCACTGGACACTGAGGTCTTGAGCTCTAGAGACTCTCCTGTGCCACAGTCAGGGATGAGAGCAACCGAACAATTCCCATTTAACCAAGAGTGGCTGTGAGTAGCAGAGTCATCAGACCTAACTGGTCTTGAGGATGTGGATAAATGGAATTCGGCAGCAACTTATTTGTGGAGATTTGGCTGCAAGCTATCTGTTGAGGAAATAGATATTTCAGGAGATGCTGCTATAGAGAGAGGTCAAGGACCAAATGTCCTGTTGCTCCCTGGCATCATTCAGCCCTCTAGAACTTAGACAGAAATGTAGGAAAAAGAGGGAATGACCCTTGAATTGACTAAGTTTTTTCCCCAGTGGAAAAATAAGGAGAGTTCACAGTAGGAATAGTGTAATGGAAATTGGGTTTCTTGACTATTTGAATTTGTAGATTGATTGTCAAGCCTCATCCGTGTACTGTAAGTACTATTTTACGCCATGTTTATAATAATAGACCAATTACCTATATAATAATGTATTTAACCATTTTCTTAATATGGTATCTAAGTTGTTTCCAAATTTTTAATGATTATTTTTGAATATATTTACTCTGAAGCATTTCTAACATCTGAGTGTGATTGACAGCCCCCAAGATGGTCCCCTTGACCCTGGCCTCCTGGAATTCCTGGGCTTGTGTAGAACTCTCCTACGTTTAATAGAGTTGGTGAATGTAAGCATGAATATCGGCCTTCTGCCAGCAGCCAGCAGCAACTTGCCCGCTGTATGAGAGATCTATTTTGGAAGTGGATCCTCCCACCTTCACCTAGCTTCAGAGGACTCTGACCTACTGCTTGATCAACTACTTGAATGCAATCTCACGAGACCACCTGAGCCAGAATCACACAGCCACGTTGCCCCTGAATTCCTGACCTGCAGAAGCTGTATAAGGTAATAAATAACTATTTTTATTTGAAGTCACAAAGTTTTGTAGTAATTTATTGCACAATAATAAATAATTAATGCACTAAGTATGGAGACTATTTACTCAAAAGGAGTCACATTTTTGTGATTCTTGGTATATATTACAAAACTATTTTCAGAATCAAGAATCATTTTTAATGACAGAAATAGAGAACTGAAACTGGTCAAAACAATCAAGTGAATCTATTAGCTCGTAAAACTGTACTCAGAGAAAATTTGAGTCAGGGGCTCAAACAATATTACAAATCTCTACTTTCTTCTCTTTTTTTTAATATGCCTTGGACACTAATTGTTCCATCCTATAGATAACTTCCTTTTTGGTAGCAAAACTTCTCAAGGTCTAAATCTCACTATCTCGCTTCACATCATCCAAAAGAAGAGTATCTCTCTTGATAGCTTTCACGGAAGAGAAAAAGATTTTCGCTCCCAGAAGCACCAGCAAACAACTCCTTGCATCTTACGGGCTTTGAATTGTTCACATCCTTCACCTCTACACTGAGCTAGTTGCAATAGCTATTGGATATTTTCTGATTTTCTAAAACCAATCAGGGTTCAACCCTGAAACCCAGAGTTGGGACTAATCTACTTAAACAACGATCTCTGAAAACTGCATAAACATCCTCCTCTTAAAAAATTATACATTAAAAAAATGTATATATATTTCAATATACTCCTCAGAGAAAGGATAATTAGGAATGCCAGACAGAAATAAATGAGTAAACCACTAATTTTTTAAATTTAACTATCAATCTAATAAATATTAATTTTAACTGACTTAGAATGGAAAAAAATTCTATTTCCATCCACATTCATACTCTGTGTGTAGCAGTATAAGGATACAATGTCTTCTTTTAAGGACACAATGTCTTCTTAAATTTAGTGTATTAATTTTGAGGTTTTATCATTTTACACATGCTAATGCTCCATGAAGTATATTTTTGTCATCCAAGTTCTTTTTCTTTTATTTTCCCCTTTATTTTAGGGCCTCTGTCTGGTGATTCCTGGCTGTCCTTTCTTTGCAGAGTGAAGCAATAGAAAGCACCACTAGAAGCTTGGTGTTTATGGCTAAAGATTGTCATCTGCTGGGCTTTCTGCTAAGCAAACTGCAGAGGACTTCACAATTGTTCTGATGGACCCCTGATGTAAGCAGCAGCAGTTATTGTCTTTTAAGGAGGTTTTTGTCCATGTAGGAATTCTCCAGTCTCCTGCTCAGGAGAAATCAACCCAGCTGGGAGTGTTCTAAAGGTTAAATGAGTGAATTAGGTGTGTGGTAGAGGGAGGGCTGAAGCAGAGAGAATCTCCCTTTTCACTAGGTAGATATTTTAATTCCTCAGTTTTTAGCCTTCCCCCTTAGATATGTCAGATGACCCTAAGCCCATACTTCCTGGTTCAGTTTTCCAGAGAACAAACTTCCAGTCTTCCATTAGAGAAAGGGAGGGATGATGGGGGTAGCAGGGCAGGAGTTTCCTGGATGGTAAAGGAGGGTAGCAGCTAGCCTAGGAGTCTAGTTGTTCTTGATAGATTTTCCAACCAAATCTCCAGTTTTAAGCCCCTCCCACTATGCAGGTGCCTAGTGCTTTCAATTTCTGATCTTTGGGGGAATTTTCAGTGGGAATCAACTTGCTTCTTATTAGCCTTTCAACCCCACTCTAGCCAGGACCTGTAGCATCCTATTTTTTGAGTCTGAGTTGGTTATTCTTCATACATTTGCTGTCCAGGGTCCAACTTTTGTTGTTGTTTCTCCTGTTATCCATATTTTGGTGATTTTGTAGTTTTTTTTAACTTTTATTGTCATTTTAGGTCAGCTCCAAGAAGTAATAAAGACAAATGTATGGATTCAGCCCATGATGTTTAACCACATATCACAACTATATTTTCAAATATCTTAGATAATTTTATATTTTCACTAGTAGTAAGTTACTATATACCGTTGCTTGTATTTTCTCTAGTATTCTGAAATATATATATATTTAAATTATTATCACATTTGTTTTTTTACTCATATTTCATTAGGTAGAAAAATTGTTTTAATTTCCCTTTGTTACCTTTGAAATGAAACTATTTTTGTATGTTTATATATTTTTGTTTTTTAATTTTTATAAATTTTTGAGGTCATATTGGCTTTTAACATTGTGCAAATTTCAGGTATACATTATTATATTCCAGTTTCTGTATGGAGTGCATTGTGTTCACCACCAATAGTCTAGTTTCCATCCGTCACCATACCCGTGTGCCCCTTTACCCCTTTTACCCTCCCCCCACTTCCCACTACTCTGTTCTCAGACAGAGAAAGACAAATATCATATGGTTTCACTCATATGTGGAAGGTAAAGAAACAAACAGGTGTTTATATGTTTTTCACCAAATTCATTTTCATCCTAATTTCTTTTATCACCTCTAGTCATAGAAATGTAATTAGCTTACACTGTTGTCTTACTAATGTCTATAACCTGTTGATTACTCACAACCACATTTTTTAATGTTCCCAAGGCCTTACATTGAATGATGTATATATGTATACATATGTATATTTAATATATGATAAAACCATATTTTACTTTCTTTCCAAAACTATAATTAGACCATAATTTTTAAAAATTAAATTGCAATTTGTCATAGTTGACTGAAAAGCTGAGAAATTCTGTATTCTATGAATAAAATCCAAAATAAATAATTTTGCTTTTAGATTTTAATTGATCTGAAAATTAAGCCTAATTGAATCAAAATGTTGATTAATTTTACTGTAAAAGGCCTATTCTTTTTAAAACAAAAAATATAATATGTGTTATTACAATATAATATAGCCTAAAAATTCAATAGTAATGATAACCATATTTCTCTCAGAAGAACCCTATGAGAACTTACCTGCCACAAGAATTATTCATTTTATTTTTTGTTACACACTTTCAGGAACTTTGCTGAATGTAAGCTTCTGATTTACAGTGCTGGCGTGGTGTGTGCATGTGTGTGTATACATAATATACATATATAATGTAATATTATTCTGTCATGAGAAAGAAGGACATCCTGCCATTTGAGACAACGTGGATGGATTTGAGGACATTATGCTAAGTAAGATAAGACAGACACAGAGAGACAAATACTGTATGATATCACTTATATGTGGAATCTAAAAAAGCCAAACTCATAAAAACAGAGAGTAAAGTAGTGATTACTAGGGGCTTGGGGGTAGGGGAACAAGAGAGGTATTGTTTAAGACTACAAACTTGCAACTAATAGTAAATAATTCTTAGAGCGCATGTATCTCTACGCATTTGTGTTTTCAAGTTCTTTGGATAAATACCCAGCAGTGGAATAGCTGGATCATATGATAGATCTATTCTTAATTTTCTGAGGATACTCCATACTGCTTTTCATAGTGGCTGCACCAGTTTACACTCCCACCAGCAGTGAACAAGTGTTCCCTTTCCTCCACATCCTCTCTAACACTTGTTGTTTCCTGTCTTGTTAATTATAGCCATTCTGACGAGAGTGAGGTGATATCTCATTGTAGTTTTGATTTGCATTTCTCTGATAGCTAATGATATTGAACATCTTTTCATGTGCCTGTTGGCCATCCATATATCTTCTTTGGAGAAATCTCTGTTTAGATCTTCTGAGCATTTTTTAACTGGGTCGTTGGTTTTTTTGTTATTGAGATGTATGAATTCTTTGTATATTTTGGATGTTAACCCCTTATCTGATATATGGTCTACAAATATCTTCTCCCAATTGTTAGGTTGTCTTTTCATTTTATTGATGGTTTCCTTTGTTGTGCAGAAGCTTTTAGTTTGATATAGTCCCATTTGTTCATTTTTTCTTTTGTCTCCCTTGCAGGGTCAGACACGGTACTTGAAAATATGCTGCTAAGACTGATGCCAAAGAGCATAGTTCGTATGTTTTCTTCTAGAAGTTTCATGGTTTTGGGTCTTACACTCAAGCCTTTAATCCATTTTGAGTTGATTTTTGTGCACGGTGTAAGGGAATGGTCTACTTTCCTTCTTTTTGCATGTGGCTGTCCAGTTTTCCCAACATCATTTATTGTAGAGATTCCTTTCTCCATTATATGCTCTTGGCTCCTTTGTCTAATATTAGCTGTCTGTAAATGTGTGGGTTTGTTTCTGGGCTCTCAATTCCATTCCACTGATCTGTGTGTGTTTTTGTGCCAGTACCATGCTGTTTTGGTTACTATGGCTTTGTAGTGTATTTTGAAACCAGGGAGTAGTATACCTCCAGCTTTATTCTTTTTCCTCAGGATAAGGATAAGAAATTAATGGTGAGTTGCACCTAATTATAATTGTAAAATAAAAGTAAATTTAATTCAGTGACATCAGCAGCATGGTGGAGTGAGTGAGTTATTCCCTGTGTGAGTGAGTTATTCCCTTTGTCTCTCCTCTCTAAGCTACAACCAATTGGACATCCATGACCAACAGAGGATTCCCTACACAGCACAATAGGACACATAGAGATCCAAGCATCCATCCACCCCATACATTCGAAGGTGGGTGGACTGGATCCCTGGGAGGCAATGAAACTAGGGGAACAGCCCCATCCCCCTCCACCAGTGGCAGCAATCCAGGGTATGGATCCTTGCAATGGTGCATATGCCTGGCACTATTCACTGTGGGAACAGAAACAGCAGCCACCATAGCTCACTACTGTGAGTGGAGTTGAAACAGTAGTTGCTGTGACTTGTATGACGGTGAGTGGATGCAGCAGAAGCAGAAACAGCAAGTGCCACAGCTCATGGGACTGCAAGTGGATGTAGCAAGAGGACAGAAAAGCAGGCATTCCTGACTGCCCCCCATAAATCTGGTCCACATGCCTGCAAGTGGTTACTTCAGGGCAGAAAAAGCAGGTGCGACTTGCCCCCTTCCTATCTCCCAAGGGATCCACCATGTGCACCCCATGTCCCTACCCTGGCATGGTCAGGTCTTTCCAAAGTGGAGACAATATACAAAATTCAGGTTTTTCTGGGTGGGGTGGGGCGCCCTGACCTCAGTTTTCAAAACTCACTGGTTAGCACAAGACCAGAGGCCCTGCTACCCTCCAGTAGTGCTAAGTGGAACCTGTGATCAGAAGCTTTAGGAACCACAGCAAAACTGTATACCAGCCCTGAGTGACAGCAACACTGACAACAATTCCACCAGAGCAGACAATGTTTACAAATCCCTGGTTCCCTGAACCTCCAGCAGCAACAACTCCCATGAATCCAGCACCCCCGGCAGCAGTGCAACCAGCAGCTTCAGACAACCTAGGAGCAGCAGTGCAGATGGTGCATGGAAAAGCAGTGTCCTAGTCCATGGAGAGCCCATGGATAGTCAATGGAAGAACATGAGACCTAGGCGACCCAAGAAGCAGCAGAAGTGCTCACAGACTGGTGACCCCTGTGGTGACACCTGAGACTGCAGTGTTGTAGTAAGCACAAGTCACCAGAAACCTCTTAGGCTCAAGTGGCACAAGTAGGGCACTGATTTACTCCTCTAGCAGAGGCAGTAGAGGATGAAAAGTGAAGGCTCTCGAATAGAACCAGAGGCATCACAGAAGCAAAATAACCAAAGCTGTACCTAAATAAGAAATGTAATTACTACCACAAATGTGCCAGCAGAGGATCAATTCATGAAATGCTATGAAGAACAACAGTAGCATTGCACTACAGAAAGAGAATAGCAACTCTCCAGAAACCAAACTTGAAGTCACAGTGTATTACAATCTAACTGACAGAGAATTCAAAATAGTATTTATAAAGAAATTCAGTGAATTACAAGAACACTCAGAAAAACAGTTGAATAAACTCAGGAATGAAATTAATGTACAGAAGAAGTACTTCGCCAAAGAGAATGAAATTTAAAAAAAAAAATCAAAGAGAAATTCTCAAAATGAAAAGCACAATGCAATGAAAAATAATTTAGAAAGCATTAAAATTAGAGCAGAATGTATGGAGGAGAGAATTAGTGAGCTCAAAGATAGAAACCTATAAATGATTCATATGGAAGAGGAGGGGGAATTAAGATTTTTTTACCATGAAGAAATTCTTTGAGAAATATCTAATTCTATTAGGAAAAGTAAAAAGCATAGTAGGTATCCCAGGAAGAGAAGAAAGGAAGAAAGGAGAAGAGAGCTTATTCAAAGAAATAATAGCTGAGAACTTCCCAAACCTGAGGAAGAACTAGACATGCAAATACATGAAGATAATAGAACTCCTAAATGCCTCAGGGCAAAAACGCCTTCTCCAAGGCATATAATACTAAAACTATCAATAGCCAAAGATAAACAAAAAATAGTAAGGGCAGCAAGAGAGAAGAAAATAACGTACAAAGGACCCCAAATTATGCTTTCAGCAGATTTCTCAGCACAAACTCTACAGGCTAGGAGAGTCGAATGAATATTTAAAGTACTGAAGGAAAAACTATCAGCCAAGAATACTCTATCTAGAAAAATTATCCTTCAGATATGAAAGAAAAGTAAAAGCTTTCCCAGACAAATAAAAGCTATAGAAGTTCATCAACATTAACCTGCCTTACAAGAAATGTTGAAAGGAGCCATCCTACCTGAAAGAAAATGCAAAGTTCCACAAAGCTTTGAGAAAGGAGATAGACAGACAGAAAAAATCAGAAAATTGCATCTGTATATGAGAATAGGTTAGTAAAAACCTAACTATAACATAAAGGCTAAAGGAAAGAAAGCATCAAAAATAACTACAACCACTTCAATTTGGTCACAAACTCACAACCCTAGAAAGGATAGTTTGTGACAACAAAAACATAGAAAGGAAAGAGTAAAAGGACAGAACCTGCATAGGCTAATAGATATAAGAGGGTATTAGAAAGAGTACTATGTAATTTACTAGATCTTTTATACAAATATTATGGTAATGACAAAACAGAAAACCAGAGCAGAGTCTCAAATCATAAATAAAGAGAAAATTGAGAAAAACATCACGGAGAATCACCAAACTGAAATGGCAGACAGAAATAAAAGGAAAAGAAAGAATGGAAAAACAAATGATAAAATAACAGTTTAGCACCCTCATATATCAATAATCACTCTAAATGAAAAGGATTGAATTCACCAATCAAAAGGCACAGAGTGGCTGGATGGGTTAAAAAACAAGACCTAACAATACACTATCTTCAGGAAGCACATCTCTGCTCTAAAGAAAAACATAGGCTCAGAGTGACGGGATGGAAGATGATACTCTAAAGAAATGGCAAGCTAAAGAAAGTAGGTGTAGTCATACTTATACAAGACAAAACAGACTCTAAGACAAAAAAGATAATAAGAGGCAAAGATGGACACAAGTAATGATAAAAGGGACATTTCACCAAGAAGAAACAACATGGTGGCCAGCCCTGTGGCTGAGTGGTTAGGTTCACACGCTCCACTGCAGCAGCCCAGGATTTCACCAGTTTGGATCCTGGGCGTGGACATGGCACCATTCATTAGGTCACGTTGAGGTGGCATCCCACATGCCACAACTAGCAGGACCTGCAACTAAGATATACAACTATATACTGGGGGGATTTGGGGAGATAAAGTAGAAAAAATAAAGAAGACACAACTCTTATTAATATATATGTACCTAACATAGAAGCACCAAAGTATATGAAGCAACTATTAACAGACCGAAAGGGATAAATTGAAAGCAATGCAATAATTGTAAGAGACCATAACACTCCACTTATGTCAATGGATAGATCATCCAGAAAGAATGTCAACAAGGAAACAGTGGTCTTAAATGAAACACTAGACCAGGTGGACTTAATAGATATATATAGAGAGAGAACCTTCCACCCAAAAACAGCAGAATACATATTCTTCTGAAGTGCACATGGAACATTCTTAAAGATAGGCCATATTTTTGGAAACAAAAGAACCTTCAATAAATTTAAGAAGATCCAAATCATCTCAAGCGTCTTTCCCAACTACAGTTGTATGAAACTAGAAATAAACTGCAAGAAGAATGCTGGCAAAATCATAAATATGTGGAGACTACACGACTTGTTACTGAAAAACTATTGAATCAATGAAGAAATCAAAGGAGAAATCAGCAAATACCTGGAGACAAATGAAAATGAAAACACAATATACCAAAACTTATGTTATGCAGCAAAAGCTGTACTAAGAGGGAACTTTATAGCAACACGGGCCTACCTGAACAAACAAGAAACATTTCAAATAAGCAATTTTATTCTATACCTAAAAGAACTAAAAAAATAAGAACAAATAAAGCCCAAAGTCAGTAGAAGGAAGGAAATAATAAAAATCAGAACAGAAATAAACAAAATATAGACTGAAAAAACAATAGAAAGAATCAATAAAACTAAGAGCTGGTTCTCTGAGAAGATAAACAAAATTGACAAACCCTTAGCCAGCCTCACTAAGAAAAGATATGGAGAAGACTCAAATAAAATCAGAAATGAAAGACGAGAAATCACAATGGACACCACAAAAATTCAAAGGATTATAAGAGAATACTATGCAAATATATATGCTAAAAAATTGGATAACCTAGAAGAAAAGGATAAATTCTCAGAGTCATATAATTTCTCAACACTGAGTCAAGAAGAAATAGAAAATCTTAATAGACCAATCACAAGTAAGGAGATTGAAACAGTAAGCAAAAACCTCCCAAAAACAAAAGCCCAGGACCAGATGCCTTCTCGGTGAATTCTACCAAACATTCAAAGAAGATTTAATACCTATCCTTCTCAACTCTTCCAAAAAATTTAATAGGACAAGGTGTTTCCTAATTCATTTTATGATTCCAAAATTACCTCGATACCAAAACCAGACAAAAGCAAAAGAGGAATATTACAGTCCAGTATTAATGATGAACATAAATGCAAGAATCAACAACAAAATATTAGCTAACTGAATACAAAATACATTAAAAGGATCATATACAACAATCAAGTGTTGTATTCTGGGGATGCAGGATTGGTTCTAATTCCACAAACCAATCAATATGATACACCACATTAACAAAATGAAGACTAAAAATCACATGATCATCTCAATACATGTAGAGAAAACATTTGACAAGATCCAACATCCCTTTATGATTAAAAATTCTGAAAACAATGGGTATAGAAGGAAAGTACATCAACGTACTAAAGGCCATATATGACAAACCCACAGTCAACATCATACTCAACAGTGAAAAAATGAATGAAAGCTCTTCCTCTGAGAACAGGAACAAGACAAGGATGCTCACTCTCATCACTCTTATTCAGCATATTACTGGAATTTTGAGCCAGAGCAATTAGGCAAGAAAAAGAAATAAAATGGATCCAAATTGGAAAGGAAGAGGTGAAACTGTCACTTTTTTCTGATGACATAATTCTATATATATAAAACCATTAAGAACCCACCATAAACTATAATAAAAATTCAACAAATATAGCAAAGTTGCACAGTACCAAATCAACACATAAAAATTAGTCACACATCTCTACACTAACAGCAAGCTAGCAGAAAAAGAACCAAGAATACAATTCCAATTACAACTGCAATAAAAAGAATAAAATATCTAGGAATAAATTTAACCAAGGAGATGAAAGACCTGTACACTGAAAACCATAAAACATTATTGAAAGAAATTGAAGGAGGTAAAGCAATGGAAAGGTATTCCATGCTCACAGAGTGGAAGAATAAACATAGTTTAAATGTCTTTATTACCTAAAGCAACCTACAGATTCAATGTAATCTCAATCAGAAATCCAAATGACAGTAGTGGTGGAAATATTACCAAAAAATTCTAAGATTTATATGGAAAAGCAAAGGACTCTGAATAGCCAAATAAATCCTGAGGAAAAAGAACAAAGTTGGAGGTATTATACTCCCTGAGTTCAAAATTACTATGAAGCTATAGTAATCAAAACAGCATAGCACTGACACACAAACAGACACACAGATTAATGGAATAGATTGAGAGCCCAGAAACATAACCACGCATATATGGAAAGCAAATCTTCAAAAAAGAGCCAAGAACATAGAATGGAGAAAGGGGAGTCTCTTCAATAAATGGTGTAGAGAAAACAAGCCAGCTACACACAAAGAATGAAAGTAGACCATCATTTTACACCATACACAAAAATTAACTCACAATGGATTAAAGGCATGTACTACTAAAAGCTTGTAAGACCTGAAACCATAAAAATCCTAGAAAATAATACAGGCAGTATGCTCTTTGATGTTGGAATTAGAAGTTTCTTTTTGAGTACTATGTCTCATCAGGCAAGGGAAACAAGAAAAAATAAACAAATGAGCCTAATCAGACTAAAAAGCTTCTGCAAGGCAAAGGAAACCATCTAGAAATGAAAAACAATAACCCAGCAACTGGGAGAAAATATTTGCAAATCATATTTACAACAATGGGTTAATTTCCAAAACACATAAAGAATTCATACAGCTAAAAAGGAAAAATAGTGAATAACCCCATCAAAAACTGAGCAGAGGATATGAACACATATTTTTCCAAAGAAGATACACAGATGGACAACAGGCACATGAAAAGGTGTTCAACATCTCTAATTATTAGGGAAATTCAAATCAAAACTACAATGAGATATCACCTCACACCATTCAGAATGGCTATAACTAACAAGACAAGCAATGACAAGCATTGGAGAGGATGTGGAGAAAAGGGAACACTCATGCACTGCTGGTAGGAATGTAAACTGGTGCAGCCACTATGGAAAATAGTATGGAGATTTGCCAAAAACTTAAAAACAGAAACACCATATGATTCAGCTATTCCACTCCTGGTTATTCAAAGAACATGAAGTTAATAATTAAAAAATTTTATGCAATCCTATGTTCATGCAGCATTATTCACAATAGCCAAGATCTCAAAGCACCCCAAGTGCCCATCCATGGATGAATGGATAAAGAAGATGTGATCTATGTACACAATGGAATACTACTCAACCATAAAAAAGATGAGAATCTAGCCATTTGCGACAATATGGGTGGATATTGCGGGTATTATCTAAGTGAAGTAAGTCAGAGAGAGAAAACTAAATACCATATGATTTCACTCATAAGTAGAATTAAAGATGATAACAACAACAAGCAAACACATAGACATTAGGATTAGATGAGTGGTTACTAGAGAGGACTGGGTGTGAGGGTAAGGTGAAAAGAGTAAAAGGACACCAGTATATAGTGACAGATGGTAATTAGTCTTCAGGTGGTAAACACGATTTAGTCTACATAGAAATGAAAATACAACATGTACACCTGAAATTGACATGATATTATAAATCAATGTTACCTTGATAAAAACATAAATAAATAAGAAAAAAAAAGAAGCCCATGAATCTCCAAGGATAGTATGAAAATATAATGATGTTTGTTTTACATTAGTTTGTTCAAGTCTGAGCAATTTTGCTCAGTCATTGTTGCCGCATGTCCTTTTCTGTTTTTAAAACACACCATAAGGACCACAACTTTAAATCCTACTTCAGATAGTGGAAACTGGTCAGAGTGGAGAGCCCTGTCTATCCCACTATCTATTTCCTTTCCTGACCCTTGAAGTTACCTGGAAAATATGAGCATTAGAGTAATTCAAATTATTCTTCTCCATCCACTATACCACCCCAAACAACCATAAATCTCTAGGACATAAAATGTTGAACATAAACAATAGGAAAGAACGTATACTAGATTTCCATATTTATTTTTTTCCCTGCTATATTGAATATTCAGTAACTTTATTATTACAATGAACTCTCACACAAGTCTTCTCACAACAAACCTGTTCAGATGCTTGAACTATCAGAAGTGACTTGGTAGTGTGATCCCATCAGCTATGTCAACCGAGGGTAAATTTTCCAGATTTAATTGGAGAGAAAGAGAGGTTTGAATCCCACAGTATCAGAAGTTGCTATTGGCTGTGACATGGATTTTGAATATCATTTCTCATCAGAAATCCCCACTGGACACTAGATTCAAAAAATACACTCATAAATAAGTGGCACTGAAGAGACCAGATACTTGCTTCCATTCATTTTATGATTCAGTTCAGCTCCTCCTTTCTTAGACCACAGCTGGTGGAGACTGGAATGTAAACAAAAACTTCTTATATGATTGACATTGAAAGAGGACTTAGAAAAACATTAACTACCTCAGACTGGTGTTTCCAGGAGGCAAAACCAGGCCAATTGTGACCCTTTGTTTCGGTCCAAAGGAACATCTCCTCTCTCTGTTCATTCCCATTCTGGTCAGAAACACAGAACAAATATGGGTCACAAACGTGCCTGGATTATGCTGCATCAAAATATTTGGGAGAGGGGCTGGCCTGGTGGCGCAGTGGTTAAGCCTGCATGTTCCGTTTTGGTGGCCTTGGTTTGCTGGTTCAGATCTCGGGTGCGGATATGGCACTGCTTGGCAAAAGCCATGCTGTGATAGGCGTCCCACGTATAAAAAGCAGAGGAAGATGGGCATGGATGTTACCTCAGGGCCAGTCTTCCTCAGCAAAAAGAGGAGGATTGGCAGTAGTTATCTCAGGGCTAATCTTCCTCAGAAAAAATATTTGGGAGCCAAGGTTTCTACACTCCTGGGGGCCTCTCTCAGTTATCTCTTCTTTAAGGTCATAGGTCCTGCACTTGACCAGGGCTCAATCTCAGAAGCAGAAAGGAACAAGATTCTAAACCTTGATGTTTCAAAAATACTTGCAGAGAGATTAATAAATGACAAGGCCACTGCTCATGTAGGATGGAAGTAGTGCATTCCCAGGACTTAAAGATATTGTGTTTGCATGATGCCGAGTCAGTTATTTGCCCATTTTGGCATATTATCTGTGTTAAATTACGCCTTCTTTGTCCAAAGTCAGTATGAATTTTGTTATAGTGCGTTTATGTGCATATTATGGAAGTTAAGGTGATTCTGACAGGAGAAAGTGGTCAGAAATCTCATAATCTGTGACTTCAGCAATACTCTCTTTGCTTTTGCTACCTCTTCAAGGCATCTTTTCTCTGTCCTCAGATGTAAATCAAGGGATTCAACATGGGAATCACTACAGTGTAGAAGACCAAGACAAATCTGCCAAACCTGGAGGAACTGCCAAAGCTGGAACTGAAATAGACAAAGATACTTGAGGTATAGAAGATGGTCATTGCTGTCAAATGAAGCCCAAGTGTTGAAAGCCATGGGCCTTCCTTTAGCTAACGTGATCTTTGTAATGGAGATGACAATATAGCCATAGGATAGCATAACTAAGGCATTTATTATCCCAAAGATCATTGCTAATACAGCAGTCATGAGTTGTACAAAGAAAGTGTTAGTGCAGGACAGGACTACCAGTTGGATCACGTCACAGAAGAAGTGGTGGATGACATCAGCCCCACAAAAGTGAAGAAGACGCATGGCATACAATTGAGATATACAAGCAGAGAGTTCATCCATGTAGGACCCCAGCACAATCCAAGCACAGAGGGTCAGTGACGTGATGGATGAAAAGAGAAGTGGATTACAAATGGCAGCATAGCATATCAGTCATAAGCCATAGCTGGCAGGATACAAGACTCACTCAGTACCATGGTTGAAAAGACGAAGTCCTGAATAACACAACCCACAAAGGTGACAGTTTGCAGCTCTTGGAAGAAGTCGGAGAACATCTTGGGGCCTATGGAGGTCACATAGCAGACAATTATGAAGGACAGATTACTGAGGAAGAAGTGTATGGGTGTGTTGAGGTGGAAATCCATCGCTATTAAGCTGATAAGACACAGGTTCCGTGTCAGAGTTGTAATGTAGATCAACAGGAATACAACAAGGATCACTGCTATGATTCTGGGGAAACATGAGAATCCCAAGAGGATGAAACGGGTGCTATCTATAATATTTCCTCCCTAAATTATAGGCTTAGTGCTCCTAAAATCAGAAAAGAGACAAGATTCAGATGAAATTATACAATTCTCATACGTTCCATTTTTTCCCTCCATTCAGCCCTGGAGAAGCAGAAATACTTAACTGTCATGGTGGGACGACCCCAATTTTTCATCTCAGATGTCAAAAAATACCTGCTTGTTGCTTCTCAATTATTTCACGAGGTCTCATGAAAATTAAAAGAGATATTTAAATATTGGCTGACAACTATAGCAAAGGGAGGCTAGTACAAATCACGATTAGCCCCAAACATTGTCTCAAAATTAGGATATTTTGTGTCTTAGGAAACAGCAAAATACTATGGTTAAGGGTTCAGACTTTAGAGTTTTCATTGTGAATGGCATAATCAAGATTGCACAATAAGTCATTACTGACTTCAGTCACCCTCACTAGAACAACTAGATATAGATGTCATAGATAAGACATCACTGAAAATTCTAAACATGCGGATGAGGCTGAAACACCCCCATGGACCATATAAAATGAGAAAGACCACATTAGAACAGCAGAGGAGCAGCTACACTCTGACCCCATTGTGCCTCCCCCTGCTGGCATGGTGCCAAAAGAAGAGGACCCCTCTTGTCCTATGGTTTCTTCAACAAATAAACAACCTAGAAGAAATAGATAAACTACTAGAAACATACAACTTAGAGTAACTGAATCAGGAAGAAATAGAAAATCTGAACAGACTAATAACAAGTAAGAAGATTGAATCAGTGATCAAAGCCTCTCAACGAAGAAAACCACAGGACCAGATGGCTTCGTGGTGAATTCTACCAAAGATTTAAAGAACAATTAACATCAATCCTCCTCAAACTGTTCCAAAAACTTGAAGAGGTAGAAGCACTTCCAAACTCATTTTATAAAGCCAGCACCAATAGAAAAGCCAGATAAGGACACTACAAAAACCCAAAACTACAGTTCAATATCCCTGATGAATACAGATTTAAAAATTCTCAACAAAGTACTGACAAATAGAATTCAGCAGCACACGAAAAGGATTACACACAATGATCAAGTAGCGTTCATTCCCAGGATGCAAGGATGGTTCAGTATACACAAATTAACAAATGTGATATGTCACATTAACAGAATGTAATACACAAAAATCATACAATCCTCAATAGATGCAGAAAAAGTGTTTGACAAAATACAGCATCATTTCATGATAAAAATTCTCAAAAAACTAAGAATGAAAGGAACTAAACTCGACATAATAAAGCCCACATATGACAAGCTGATATCTAACATCATACTCAACGCTGAATGCTTGAAAGCATTTTTTAAAGATTAGGAAGAAGGCAAAGGTGACCACTCTCACTATTCTTATTCAACATAGTAACAGGTCCTAGCTAGTGCAATCAAGTCAAAGAAAAATAATAAAAAGCATCAGAATTGGAAAACAAAGTATTGAAATTGTGTCTATTTGCAGACGACATGATTTTATAGATGTAAAATCCTAAAAACTTCACCAAAAAACTGTTAGATCTAAGTAATGAATTTCATAAAGTTGTCAGATACAAAATAATCATTATAGGAAAATAAGCAAATTGTAGGAAAAACAAATAAAGAAAACAATCCCATTTACAACAGTATCAAAAAAACAATAAAATATTTAGAATAAATTTAACCAAGAAGGTGAAAGTTCTCTTCACTGAACAATATAAGGCATTGGCAAAAGAAATTTGAAAAGACACAAGTAAATGGAAAAGTATCCCATGTTCATGGATTGGAAGAATTGTTAAAATGTTCAAACTACCCAAAGCCACTGATAGATTCAATGCAATCTCTATCAGGATTGCAGTGGCATTTTTCACAGAAATAGAACAAACAATTCTAAAATTTGTATGGGGCCACAAAAGACTTTGTACAGACAAAGCACTCTCAAGAAAGAAAAGTAAAGCTGGCAAAGAGGTATTACATTTCCTGATTTCAAACTATATTACACAGCCTAGTAAACAAAACAATATGGTACTAGCCTAGAAACAGATACATAAACCAATGGAACAGAATCAAGAGCTCAGAAATAAAACCAAGCATATACAGTCAACTAACATTTGACAAGAAAGCCTAAAATACTCAATGAAAAAACGCAGTCTTTTCAATAAATGGTGTTGGGGATACTGGACAGTCACACGCAAAATAAGAAAAAAATGCCCTGATCTTACACCACTTACAAAAATAAACTCGAAATGAATGAAAGACTTAAATGTAAGACCTGTAAACAATAAAACTGCTAAATAAAACACAGGGAAAAACTTCTGGACATAGATTGGCAATCAATTTTTGGATATTACACCTAAAGCACAAGCAAAACTTGAAAATAAACAAGAGGGACTATATCAAACTAAAAAGCTTCTTCACAGAAAAAGAAATGATAAGAAAAATGAAAAGATAAGCAATAGAATGAGAGAAAATATTAGCAAATCACATATCTGATAAGGGGTTAACATCCAAAGTATATAAGGAAATCGTACAACTCAATAGCAAGAAAATAAATAATCCAATTCAAATTTTTCTGTATAACCTGAGTAGATATTTTCTCAAAGAAGACATCCAAAATGCCAACAGGTATGTGAAAATGTGCTCAACGTCACTAATCATCAGGGAATTGCAAATCAAAACCATGATAAGGTATCAACTTACACTTGTTGGAACGGCTATCATCAAAAAAGACAAGTAGTGACAACTGCTGGCAAGAATGTGGAAAAAAGGGAACCATATGCACTGTTGTGAGAATGTTCATTGGTACAGTCACTATGGAAAACAGTATGTAAATCCTCAAAAATGAAAAATAAACCTACCAAATGATTCTAGCAATTCCATCTCTGTGTATATACCCAATGGAAAGGAAATCACTGTCCACAAAGGATACCTGCACCCTCATGCTCATTGCAGTATTATTTATAATATCCAGCACATTGAAACAATCTGCGTGTCCATCAACAGATGAATGGATAAAGAAATCATATTATATACGTACAAATAATATAAATATGTACACATATAAATATGTAAAAATAACATAAAGAATATGTATAATAATGGAATATTATTCAAACATAAAAATAAGGAAATCCCGGCATTTGCAACAATCTAGGGCATTATGTTAAGTAAGATCAGTCAGACAGAGAAAGGCCAATACTGTGTGATCTCTCTGTATGTGGAATCTAAAAAAAACCAAACTCATAGAAACAAAGATCAGATTTGTGGTTCCCAGAGGCAGGGTGTGGAAACTGGGGAAACTCGGTGAAGGTGGTCAAAAGGAACAAATTTCCAGCATAAGATAAACAGTTTTTGGAATATAATGTACTAAACAATGGCTATAGTTAACAATGCTATATTGAATATTTGAATTTTGCTAATAGAGTAGATCTCAAAAGTTCTCATAACGAGGAAGAATACTGTAACCATGTGAGATGATGGATGTTAATTAATCTTATTGTGGTAATCATTTTACATGTTTATACATATATCAGATCATTATATTCTACACCTTAAACTTATACAAGGTTATGTATCAATTATATTTCAATAAAACTGGACAAAAAAGAGTTTTAGTTCCAATACCCTCTCACTCTATGAAGCCCCAGTGGTTTAAACACACTAGGTATGACTTACTCATGACAAAGTGAAGACAGATAAAGCCACTGAACTAGGAGGTAATGGGAGGTTTATATGAGGAAATTCTTTTCTATGCTCAGCACACAATCTGGTACACATTAATTGTTCAGTATATGTTGGCTATTATTATCATTGACTGCTTACAGATAACCATGAATGGTAGCTGTACCCATAAATGGGAATGCCCTCTGGGCAGGTGTTAATTCAGACCTAGTATCGAGGAAAGTCAAACCACCTGGAGCCATAAAGACACAAACCACAGAAATGATTTTCTGTTTAGTTTGCTTCAGTTCGTGTACACTTGGTTCATTGGTAACCAGCATGAAGCTACGATGAGACTTGATGTCAAGAAGGAGTCAAAATAACTATTTCACTTCCAAAATACATCGGTATATTTCATCTATTTTTGATACAGTTAGCATGTTAGAGCTCACTAACAGATTCATAACAGAGAACACCTATTGGCTATGTTCTATACCCAAACTGGCCATCCTTGAGATGGAAGAGTAAATCAATGATAATGGCCAAGAAAATTTTGAAAAGATTAATAATCAGAAAGGACTTGGACTTTCAGACATTAAAAAGTGTTATAAACATTGATAATTCACTATTCCTGTAAAAATAGACGTGTCAAAAGACCAAATAGTATTTAAGAAATAAATGTAAATACTGGTAAGAATTTCATATGTGATAAAGGTAGTATTTTAAATTGATAGAAACTCTGCCTGAAATGGTCTATGCGACCTGGCTCACTATAAGTAAAAGGCATTAGAGGAATAAATACATATGCATTTATATAATCTTGGAATGGGAAAGAAATTTCTGAAATATAACACCAAGCCAGGAACTATATGAGAAGAGTGTAATACAACGATTTAAGTTTGGTTATGGCTGAAAACTCCACTTATATAAAACGCTTCTGAAATACAATTGATAAACTGGGAAACATAGTCACAAAATATAAAAAAGCCAATGTGGCAATGCCTTTAATATAAAAAACATAAGTCAATAAGGGACGGGCACTCACATACACTATTGATGTTAGCACAAAGTAGTTTACCTTTCTGGAGGAAAAAAATTACTTTATATAATCAATCTCTCTCTCTCTCTCTCCTTTTCTTTCTCTGTCTCTCTCTCACTCTCTCTCTCTCTCTCACACACACATACACACTCACATGAACCAATTATAATTGCCATAAGTAATAAGTGGTATGATTTTGATTTTATTCTTTATACAAAAGTTATTAAGATATAGAAATCCTTAATAGCCCAGAGAGAGGGAAAGAGGGGGAGGGAAAGGGAGAAGGAAGACGGTGGAGAGAGAATGAAAGAGGGACAATGACAGAAAGAATAGACTTTCAGACTATCTTGACATTTACTTAGTGGCTGTGTAACCCTTAGAAAGTTATTAAACTCTCTGTGCTTCAGTTGAAGCGTCTATAGATGGGGCTAATATACCACGTCATATGGTTGCTGCAGGAATTGAATGACACAAAGGGCTTAAAACAGTAAGGACTCAATAAATGTTGGCAATTATCATCCCTCTCTGTGAAAGAAAAATAAGGCAGAATACTGAAGTATCAAGGAGCTCTTCATAAAATCATTTCCTAAATTAAATGGCCATTAAGCTTAGACTCAAGAATATTGTTAATAAATGATTGTATTTATTTCTATCTTGTATTTTTCCACTGTCTCCCATTCAGGTGGACTGTAAACTCGTGATGCCAATTTTTACCTTCTTCCACCACCAGTTCCTCATGAGCTGATGATACTCATTATATGTAAAACATAGACTAGTGGAGATGTTTTCTTATTTAATGATTAACATCTCACATACTAATATTTACATAACTCAACAAATATATGTTGAATATGTTAGTGAATGGTTCTTTCACCCAGTTTTGGAGGTGAAACTAATAATATCTTTTTTTGTTTCATTTCAATTATGGTTTTATGAATGTTGAAATCTTTCTCTTTACTCTTGGAATACAGTGCTGTCAATATAATTTATCAGACATTATATCCAAGATGAATTACATTCAATGAAAATATTTTGAAAATGCAAACTCTCATGCACAACATCCCTGAAACAACAACATAATTGATAGAATCAGTGAAAATACATCAAGCTTTTCATGAGTCAATTCCACTAAAATTCTTCATTTTCTTCTTACATTCAGGTAACAAGGCAGTCATAACTAAATGTATTCTATGTAACTCATCATTCCCATAAAAAAAGTAAGGAGTTGAGGATTGTTTTACTTATTTGTGAGAAAATTCATCCTAAAAATTTATTTTGTAAACATTTGATAAGCTACAGGAAAAGAAAAAAATATGAATATACTCACTCTCTCTGATTAACTTTTTGCGTGTGTTCACCATCTCCCAAGACAGTTTGTAAAAGAAAAGCTTACTGAAGTAAATTTTGGTTGGAGATATTACTGTGGGGATACAGCTAATCAATCACTTTCTAAATCTGACCTACTAAGGATACAAGTTTGTGCAGGGTACAAAATCAGGTTAAGAAAGCCGGGAATGTTGCTGAATGAAGAAGAACAATGTAGTAAAAGAAGGGTAAAAGGAACAGTTAGATCAACATTACCTGTGCTTGGAGTGGGGTATCTCTGACATCTGTGTCACCCACCTTAGTGTCTCCAGATCCCTATAGTCTTCAAAGATGACAATGGACAGGTCTTTAAAGTATTTCAAAAGACCAATAGAATTGTACATGAGTACTTTGACATATTGCTATGAAATGACCAGCTTGGCTGTTCTGAATCAAAGCTATGTACTGAAATGAAAATCAAATTAATTATTTATTATATAAAAGCAGAATACACAGGGAAAATTAATTAAAAATATTCATGGACTGGATAAAGTTGGGAAACATATGTAAGTATGCTTTATCTCAGCTAATACCCTTGAAATTCAGCAAATTGATACTTTTGATTTAGTGTTCAATTATTAACTTTTACAATGAGTTAGGCTTTATAGACATTGTCTCATTGGATTCTAGATGATCCTATCATCCCCAAGTTACAGATGAAAAACAGCAACTAACAGAACTCAAAATCATACTTAAGAAACTGAGAACTAGAACTCAACATCCACCTCTCACCACAGACATCTTGATGTAGAAGTCATTCTTTTCACTGAAGTCCAGAGAATTCGGGTAAGGAGAAAGAGAACTCCAGGAAGAGCCCTGAGTGGAGGGTATAGAAGAGAGACAGAGGGAAGAGTTGAAGAGTGAAAGAGACTGAGGACCATGAATCTTGCTTCACAAAGGTCCTACTAGAAATGTCACATGGCTACCGAAATAGCAAAGCCACTTTTTTTCTATAAATCTAGCCCTGTCATTTTGACACAGATCCCTTAGGAAGACAGGGTTCTTGCCACAGATTGAAATTGCTTACTTCTTATCCAAAGGAATTTTCCAGGTGGTCCCCATTGAACTCCAAGATGGGTGATTTAAGCCATGAAACTGGCTGTCCACTCACAGCCAGAGAGATGCCCACAACTGGGGATCCTCTTAAATATACAATATTTATATATTTAATATATAATTATATATTTAATATATAAATGCCATCGTTTGTAAGACACATCCTGACTTCACAGACACCAAAATGTCACAAAGGAGTCACGATAGAATGGATGAAACGTAGTGCGTGCATGCTGAGTTGTGGTGTAAAATGGGTGGGCTGCAGTTAATGTTCAAAACTTGGGTAAATTACATTCCAAAGTGAGGACCAAGAAGCAATTTTTCCAGACATCTAAAGACTGAGGGTTTAAAACACAGAGGGTCTCCCTAAAATAACTATTAAAATATTTGTATTACAGAAAATGTCACACAAATGCAAAAAGAGAATACTATGATAAACCCTCATGAATCCGTCACCCACCTTCAACAACTATCGGCGCACATGGTCAATTTGGTTTGACCCATATCCTGACCTACCCCTCCGCCAAGATTATTGTCAAGCAAATCCCAGACACGGTCATTTCATCTGTAAATACTGGGCACACAACACGTGCCCTCCGTTGTAATCACAGTAACCCACTTGGCCCAGCAATGAATAACACCTACAGCCTTCCTCACGGCAACAGCGAACACGGATTCAGCTCTGCTGGGAGCTGGAGAGGAGAAAGGGAGGTGCGGGAAAGCTGAAATTCTCATCCCCCAGAAGGAGATGCCAAGAGGCAAA